>NW_021620620.1:3207179-3264403 GCF_004785775.1 Grammomys surdaster
ATATATATATATATATATCCCTCCCTGAGGATGAGGATGTCGGGGAAGTGAGGTGAGAGGGAGGAACTGGGAGGAGAAGAGGAGGGAAGGCTATGAAGCTACGATTGGGAAGTAAAGTATATAAATTAATTAATTTTAAAAAAAAAGAATTCTCTCCCTGTCATGCAGAGAGGGTGGGCAGAAACACAAGCACAATGGGTGTATCCAGCCATTCCTAATAAGGAGGTTGCTGGCTTTCAGGGAGAAATGCAATCGTGGGGCCGCGCTCTGCCCCTGCCAGTAGAGCATATTGATTTATGCCACTGTGCTGCCTGCTTACAAGCCATGGCCATGCTTGCAGAGAGCTACACAGAAAAGCTACATAGAGCTTTATGTGCTGTGCTCATGGTGATAACAGAGGAGACAGTCTCATTGCCAAAAGTAAGATGAAACGAACCCTTTGACTGAGAAATTATTAATTCTATGTCATCAGGAGAATTCTGGATCATTCTAACAGCCATGTTGAATGTGAAGCCCTCCAGGCTGATGTGATTCAAGGCTAGAATCTTCCCTCCTGGATAGAGAGAAAAAAAAACTGTCTCAATTGCCCCAGCAAGGAAACAAGAAAGATAGTATTTTAAAACATCTCAGGCAATTTAACTTAGGGTGTACCTGGTTTGATCTTTTTAGCTCTTTCTGCTGGTCCCCCAGGTATAAGGGAAGATATGAAAATGCCGGGTTTTGCTTGGTTTGCATCTTCTCCCTCGTTAATGACAAAACCTGTAACCAAGATGGCATTATAGATGAGATGATGATGGCTTTGTGGCTCACATAGCTACCAAGAGCTGATAATTTCACCTTAGTAGGATGCCATGGGAAAGCAGACTGGTCCCTCTAACACCCACAGCTAAGGCTAGAAATGCAGCCCGCCAACACAAGCTGGCTTTGTGAGGAGTCAGGTTGCCTGCGTTTCACATGTGTGCAGGTTCCCATGCATGTGTGTGCACGTGTGTGTGGAGCCCAGAGTTTTATGCTGAATGTCTTCCTGGATTCCTCTCCACTTTGTTTATTACTTTATATATTCTTTCTTAAACATTTGTGGGTGTTCTATTTGTATGTGTGTCTCTGTAACGAGTGTATAATGCCTATGGAGGCCAGAAGAAGGTATCAGATCCCCTGAGACTAGAGTTACGGTTGAGGCTTCATGTGGGCTTCAGTCCTTCCACTTTATTTATTGAAGCAGTCTCTCAATGAATGAAAAGCCCACTGATTCAGTCTAACTAAGCCAGCTTGCTGGTGGAATTCCTGTCTCGGCTTCCTGAGTACCAGGATTACAGCCACAACACCACACACACTCAGCTTTTTTATGTGGGTACTGGGGATCCAAGCTCTGCCTTCGCATTTGTACGGCAAGCATTTATCAACTGAGCCATCTCCCCAGTCCCAGGGAGGATGATTTCTAACCAAATACTCCGTTTCCATATATTTTCCATATCTTTTTTCTTACATGGTTTAAGGATTTTAAATTGTAATTAATAATTGAAGATGAGAAAGATTGCCTACTCCTCTACATTACTAAGAACCTCCTTATACTGGAGAAAGGTTGGTACAAAATTTGTATGCGATGTGGGAGGGCATGATCTTGTGCTTAGACACACCCTGAAAATACATCAGTGCCTACAAAGAATCCTTTGTTCCAAAAGTCTTAGTGGTTTTTTGAGGCATTAAAAGAAAGGGGAAAATGAATTGTTGAAAAAATTCAAGATAGGAGAGAAGCAACCAGAGTTAGGAGAATGGAAAAATCAAAGATGCCTATTCTCTCTCTGCTGAGCAGAGCTTGGTCCTCACCTTTAGGGAGCCAGCCCTCTTACCAAAGCCATGAAGTGGATCCCGCTTCAGCATCACACACACGATGTCTTGATTGACTTCTTCCATAAAGCTTTTCTTCTTGCTGTTCTGTGACCCTGAGGCAGAATCAAAGCAGCACACCTAGGTTTCCTGCCCAAACAGTTGGAACCTAACAAAAATGCACACGAAAAGAAGCGAGAGCAGCTCACAGAAAATCTCCCGTCAATCTGGGAGCAGATCACTGAGCATATGTTCCTCTGGACCACAACTGAGCCACTGTTAATCAAGACTCGGCTGCAGAAGCAGAGACCATAATAGCCAAGTGATCAATGATGTCCATTTTCTGTATGATTTACCATAAATCTCCTCCCACTCCACTCTTGCCTCCTGGTGCTAGAGATGGTGCCAAGTCCTGCTTGGCCATGGCAGGGATGTCCTAACATGGTTCCTATCACTGGCACAGAGCCAGCAGGACATGGGCCTCCATGAGTGTTGATGATTGTTGTGGTCATAAGGCTTCTATCTCTCTATCTCTATCTATCTATCTATCTATCTGTCTGTCTGTCTGTCTATCTATCTATCTATCTATCTATCTATCTATCTATGTGTGTATGTATGTGTGTATGTATGTATCTATGAGTGTTGATGATTGTTGTGGTCATAAGGCTTCTATCTCTCTATCTCTATCTATCTATCTATCTATCTGTCTGTCTGTCTGTCTGTCTATCTATCTATCTATCTATCTATCTATCTATGTGTGTATGTATGTATGTGTATGTATATTACTTTATGTTCCTCCTTCAGAGGAATGTCTTCTCTGTGAAGGTTAATGACTCCATGATAATCAGAGACAGCAGAGTCTTAGAGGTGAGAGTGTGGATAATGTCTCAGCAAAATGGTAAATGCTGAGACCTTCAGGCAGCCTTTAAGGCTATTGGAAAAAACACTAAAGACATGAGTTCAAAAGCATATCATTTCTCAACTATGTAAAACAGAAGGATGCAATATGAATTGTATAAGGAGCTTCACAGATCTAAAGAAACAAAGGCAGCTGCACTATGAGCCAGCCTGTCAGAAAGATACAAAGGAAGGAGATAAAGAGATTTAGGAAGTGGTGACCACAGAACAAGATTCCACCCACCTAAGTTTTTTGTTTATGCTTACAAAGGCAGGCAGATTCCTGAGTTCAAGGTCAGCCTGGGACCAAGGGAGTTTAGATCCAGGCCCAGGAATGGTAGGAATGGTAATTTCAGGGTGGTTAATCATCTGTGCTTCACAAAGACAAACAGAACTCTGAATTCTTTGGCAATGTTTAAAAAAAATTGTTTGCTGTCACTAAGAATTAAAGGGCTGGGGTCACAGGATGCTGATTCATAGGATAATCAGAAGGGAACCTGGGGTAATAACTGAACTGATGTGTAAATAAAAGACTGGGTTTTGATCTGCTCTTGAGAAAGAACAATCTGAAAAGCTATCTCGAGCAGAACATAGGTCATCAGTTTGTAACCCACAATTTGACTTCGAGCCATTTGTTTCACTGCTCCCAGATACCCATTCTCTCAGGAACCCCTCTCCAAGCCGAGGCTAGTCCTTGGCAAGATGAAATCTAGGCAAGCTTTCTACCTCTGAGTTAAACCTCCATCACTTGTTATTTTTCAGACATGATCTCACAGTGTTCCTCAGATGGACCTCCAACTCATTATGAACACTGGCTTCAGACTCTTGATCACACCGCCTCTGCACTCAAGGTTCATGTGTGACCGTGTTCACCTAACTTCTTTTTTCCTGTTCTGCCCTTGAGACAGATGGAAGGTAAGTGCCAGCTGTATTTCCTGCCAGTGACAACTGAAATGAAAATGCAGAGATGAGATAATACAGTCTCCCCACTCTGAGTCTTGCAATGGTCTGGATTTTGAACATTTCTAAAAGGACCATGAGTTGAGAGCTTTGTTGCCACTGTGTTTCGCTACTGGACATAGTACAACCTTTGGGGAGGGGCCTAAAGGTATACTGAAGTTGAGTCATTGCATGTGTGGTCTTGAAGGGGATATTTAACAGCAGTCTGTTTGTCTTTCTGCTTCCTGACTCTCATATGTGAACAGGCCTTGTCCATCATCCATTTCTACTTTGATAAACTCTGCCATCACAAGTCCAAAAAACAGGGCCCAATAACCAGGATGGATACATCTGAAATAATGGGTAAATATAAACCTTTCCTCTCTTTTATTTTTAAGACACGGTCTTATTATGTAGCCCTGGCCAAGCCATAACTTGATATATAAACCAAGCTTCCCTTGAACTCACAGAGATCCTCCTGCCTCTGCCTTCCCACCTTTCCTCTTTTTAAATTGACTCATCTCAGAATATTTTTTCTAATAAAGAAAAGCTAACACGAGTCTATACTAGTCACCAGTGTACAGGGGTTGACAGCCCAGCTTGTGGGTACTGGAGTGCTTCCCAAGCTTGTGTCTGGAAGAGACTCAAAGCAGAACCCAGAAGTTGGTTCTAGAAAGCTCGAGTCCTGGGGGTAGGATACAATTTCTGTTATAGTTCCAGTGAGAAGCTAGTGACCGAACTTCACAATCAATCCATATCTTTCTTCCCCAAGCAGCCATGCCTGAGCCTGGCAGGCAGACGGTTCAGTTAATAGGAGAGCTGTGTGGCAGTCTTCAGATCTGGCTTCCAAGCTCAGCATTCATTAAGTACTAGTACTTTCCTTAGTTATAGAATCTTTGTCTTCATTTTGACTGGGACCTTATAGAGAAAACCACACTGCCCTCTGTGTGCATGCTCTCTGGGGGACATGGGGAGCTACTATGGGCCCATGAGGAACAACAGAGCTGGTACTCCTCAGACTGGACCAGAGCTTTGGGAGCCACCTCCCCAAAACTATCACTTACTAGATTCTTGGGCCACCCAAGGCCAGATGTTGCCTACAAGAGGTCTTCTCAAATCCAAGAAGTTTTAAGAATAATTTTTAAAGAGACATGATTGTGAACTTTCTTTGGAAAACAAACAGTTTGCAAAGAAGTGCATGTGCGAGGCTCCTTTTCCTGCACCTGGCTGGGGTTCAGTCCGTACCTGCACACATGCTATGACCGGCTGTCCCGAGGAGAGTGTGAGTTGGCTTCTGATCCAAACCGACACTGTGCAGCTGCTCTCTGCCAGTGCACGGGCTGTGGGGAAAGATGAAAAGGTAAGATAGGTGCTCCTGGGAGGAACATCTTGGCCGATTGTTAGTGTGGTCTGGAGAAGGCAGTTTTGTGGCCAGAAATTCAGCAGATCCCTAGACCAACTCCACCCCTCCCTCCCCCCAGGCTGGTCTAGTGAGGAGGACCACAGAAGTAACAATGACCATAGGGTCTCTGTCCCAGAGGGCTCATTATAGTCACTCAGACTTCACATAAACCCCCACTGTACCCCTTAGTTTGCATATGCAGCAGAACCCCATTTCCTCGGTCATAAAAGAAGAATGATCTTCCAATTTCCCAGGCTCATGAAGGTCCTCCACAAAAGCTAAAGCTGGACAGAGCTATGCTGGCTTGCCTGATGTTTTATTGTTTGTTCTTGCTTTCAGCTAAAAGTCTCTAGAAGGGTCAGGCAACCCCACATATGTTGTGTCCCGTGAGGACTACATACTCACCCATCTGTCTGTATAGTTTTCAACAATGTGAGCTATCTAAACCCTTCTCTCCTTTAAGGCACCCAGCCTTGTTATTGTTTATATAACAACAGAAAACAGACTGGTGCATATAATATGCCAGTAAGTAAAGCCTGTTCTAGATAGTACACTGGCAATGAATCAAGTGACCCAAGGCCTCCTCAAAAACACACCTGAAAGATGCAGAATGCAGAAAGGAAAAGGGGTCCCCAAGTTTGAAAGGCAGAGCTTGTCCTGGGAGCAGAGGCAGACCAAAGAAACTCTTTTGAAGCTTGGAGGAGCCTCATTCTGTATATACTCCCCCTTGTATCTGACCTTGCAGCAAATGCAACTCAAATTGACTAAAACCCACTAGGGGTCAGCCCTGAACTAGCAAGGAACCAAGCATGTATGAGTCAGAGATGAGCCAGCCCTTTGGAGGTTCAGGGGGCATCAGCCTTCCAAGACCAAAGTGCGCACAGAGAGACATTGGCAGTTGAACAGGTTCAAGAGAAGGAAAAATCCCAGTTCCCAAGAAGGACCAGAGAGAGGCTTGGGAATATAGTTGTTTCTTGGTGCCCTTTTAAAAATAGGAAGGGCTTATCTGGCCTGGATTTCTGTGGCTCATGTGATCTGGGCCACCCAGAGAACCATCTCTCAATTGTTCAAAATCCACTTACTGTTGACCACAGAAGGACAAATGGTATATGAGTCAGTTATTATATGAAGAGTCACACTTGCAGACAGGAAGTAGATAATGGGTGCTAAGGGCTGGGTTAGGGTTAGGCTCAGGAGGGAGGGAGGGAGGAAGGGAGGGAGGGAGGGAGGGAGGGAGGGAGGGAGGGAGGGAGGGAGGGAGGGAGGACAAAGGTGGTTTCTATATAGGCAGATGAGGAGCCCCGGGAAGGTGGTAAGGTCCAGCAACAGTGTAAATGTACCCAATGTCACTGCCTTAGAAACGACAAAGTAGAAAGCATAACATGGTTCTAATAATACATTTTATGCCTTGTGTATTTTACCTCAAGAGTGTTTTTTTTTCCTTAAAATGCCAACCTCTCAAAATCCAATTATTGAAAACTTCCACATTCTGGCTTCAGAACTGAGGATACAACTGGTACATTGCTATTCTTGGGAGTCTCTGAGCTTAGAGCAGACGGATAAGAACATGTGCTTGTCAGGACAGGCATGCGTGGGGAGAGGCTGTCCTAAATGCAGCCAGTGCAGCAGCGGAGGAGCCAGCCCTTTGCCAGGCAGTCAGGAAAAGGCTTCAGAGCAGTGACCAGAGGAAAGTGGCCAGCATCTCTGTACTCAGAAGCTCTGTGTAAACAACTTCTATGAATGGTGCTGGTGATGAGGGTCAATGCCACAGGCTGCCTGTCATTCCCACTCTGACTCTAGCCTGCATGCCTCAAATACCAAGAAATCAGGAAGACCTGCTCTTTCCCACATGATCTTGCCTGGTCATTTCTGCCTACCCATGAGCACCAGGAGGCATGGACCATGTCTGTGCTGCAAATACCAAATCCACAGCACCCACTGAGGACAGGCATGTAGTAGATGCTGAAGAAACTACTTCAGTTGGACTAACAATTTATACCTAAGGGACCTGCTTCTACCTAAATCACACACCTTAAAGTTTCCAGTATTTCCCATATTTGTGTCACCATGCAGTAACCACACTTCCAGTATGTGAACCATTGTAGAAGACACTCTATATCCAAACCTTAACAGAGACCTTTAGAGTAACAAGATGGCAGAACCCCACTTCCATCCTCTTGCTATTCTTTCTCCCCCACCCACCAGAAATGAACAGGCTTCTTTCACCACATACTCCTGCCATGACATGCAACTGGTCCCAAGTCAGTGGGGCCAGTTGACTATGGACTGAAAATGTGAGCCAGTATTTACCTTACCTCTTTTTAAGTGTATTACATGACGGATTTTGTTATAGCAACAGAGAGACAGCACTCTGGCCTTCTTCTGCATTTACTTTTTTCTTTACATTTTAAATTATATATAAACATATACATTTATATATATATATATATATATATATATATGATGTATATATATGATGTGTGTGTGTGTGTGTGTGTGTACTCACACACATATGCTACAGTGTATGTAAAGGTCAGTAGGCAGCAGACAACTTTCAAGGGTTGTTTCCTCCTTCCACTACCTGGTTACCAGGAACACAACTTGGGTTGTTAGGCATGGCTGCAAGCACCTCTGCCTGCTGAATCTTCCCAGTCCTGCTTCTGTCTGAAAACAACGAAGTGCTAGAAAGTACTTTGAACCAATGGAACCCACTGACGCTCACTCATTGAGACGAGGCCCATTTCTGTTCCCTTTGAATCTGTGTAAACCCAGGAATGACGGCAGAAGTGAGGATGTGCTGGCTCTGGAATACTCGGTACAACCACTGGCAAGCTCTTCCAGGTCCTCAGAGCTCAGAGCAGAAGTGCAGACCCCCACTGGAGTCACTGTGTGGAAAGGGCCTGAGGCTGCAAAAGAGGAAGAGGGCCCCAGTACAGAGAATCCCAGCCACCTCCGTACAGGGTGTGCCCTCCGATGACCAGCATTCCCTCAAAAGCACACAAAGCGGAGATCTGCCTCCTTTTCTAACTCATAAAGTTGTGAAGCAGAATAATAGGATGGTCGCCAGCCTGCACCACTGTTCTTGGAGTGCTTTGTCATGGAGACTCAGAATGAGGTTTGCTTCCTCGATACTGATTGACGTTTGTTCTGCATAGGGAGGTGCAGTTGCATTGGCAGAATTGGACAATAATCTCCTAAGCATTACTTTAAGGTGTCTGCATATATGCGTGTATTTCAGTTCAAATGAATCATCCATTCCCTCCTGCTGAAGCAGATGTATAACTTATCTCCCCCCAAAGCGGATCCTGACACCCCTCCGCAGTAAGCAGCCTGGAAATCTGTGCTATTTATGTAATTGACTTGTAAGCATGATCCAAGTTCTAGGCTATTTTTAAATGCATGGATCATTGTTTTACAACGGAACATCTCATTAGGAGCTCTCTGCATTCACGTTCAAATTTGAATGACAAGCTGTGGGCCGAGAGAATAGCAGCAGGTCAGGGTGACAAGTAGAATCTCCAGGACAGGCTGCTGTGTTCCTAGGCCTTGACTTTCCCCTTCTGGAAAATGGGAAGAAACAATACAAACAACTTCAGTGTTGTGTGAAGTCAGCTGGGGAACAGGTGCCCAGAGCAGTACCTGGCTTATCATAGCCCATGGCTTATGATATAGTTCAACAGTGATTACTAACATTTGCTAATTTTTCCTTCTTCAGCCTCCTGTCACCACCTAGTTCTCTCTCTACCAGAAGGTCTGAACAGAAGGATATGGGAGTGACATCTGGCCCTATGGTAGTCAGCATAGTAGTCTATAGTACAACTCTGGATCACGTTAATCTCAACCCAGTAAACATACATGTTCTTAGGCATTAAACTCCACAGACTTTAAAGCTTCAGGTACAGATAGGTCCAGTGTACCACACGCCTGGTCATTTGGGCTCTGAAGAGAGATGAAGCTTACCTGCTTCTGATTCGCTCCATCCGGAGCTCCTTGCTACCTTGCATGTTCTCCATGGATGCACCCAGTTGGCCTCCTGTGGCATTCTGAAACCTGGGTACACACAACTCATTTTCCAAGCAGGACAGTTTCTGAATCCAAGTGAGAGAGTTGGCCTGTGTCTGGCGTGCAGAATTCAAGCTGGCTGTTTGTGCAAACTTATCCTGACCTGGATTGGAGGAAAAAAGACAGACATACACATGGGATTACACTGGCTTCACTCACTGCTCTTGATACAGGAACACACTTCTGACTATGACTCTGCCTCTCTCCTAGTTCTTTTTCTGTACTGAGAGACTTGAAATACTGCCCCCTGCTAACTTGGGAGTTCTTGTGCCCAGCCTCTAAAAATACAAGCTCTTCTAATCAGTACTTGCTAATGAAAGATGCTTCAGAAGCCTAAGAAGAGAAACAAGATGGTCCCTGAGCTGGTAGACTGGGAGCCAAGAACCTGTTCTAACTGGTGCCACTCAAAGCTCCAACTGGGCCTAGACAAAATTATCTGTCACTTCTCATTCTGCATTTACCCTCACAGATCTGCCCTTGTAAACAGTTATAACAAAGCACTAGGCATCCTGAATCAAGCTCTTCCCTGTGCAATAAAATCTTTAATATCTACACAGCTGAGTTTGCCCCAGAAGTAAGAGTCCCCTGCCAGATCCTGTAAGCACATGTTAGAAGTGCTGACCCTCAGCTCCAATCCTTTCTCTCTTCTCAGAAGGCTGAAGAAATGACTCCATCAAGACACTGAAAATGAGGCTGTGGTCATGACAAATACCACACTCCACTATTTGTATTACTCACAGAAAACTGAGATTTCACTAAAAGATCTCTTGGGTTAACAAGGCCTTGCTCAAAGCTGCATCTTTTTTGCTGCTAAGGATGTTCCAAAGACATTGGCATGCTAAGAAGGCAGTGTCTGTCAACTGCCACTGTCCACTGGGCAACTCACAATACAGCTGTGATGTCAGTAATGTAGCTGACAATCGTCTGATTTTTGTCTAGGCATTGAGGGCTCAATCCCAGGTTAATTACAGCATCCCAAACACCCAAGAGACATCCTGAGCTAAGAGAAAGTTTCCTGGGGTGAGACCCTGGACAGCACAAGAGTAGTCCTGTAAGCATGGGCTCAGAGAAGGGCCAAGAACACCCCAAAGTTCAAGACGACCCACCCACAAAAATGGCTGAGAAAAGACTTCGAGCCCACTCGGTCGTGAAGACAGATGCTGCCTGATTCTATCCTGGAACTGTGCACTTGTAGAAGCTGGTGATTTTTATTTCTCCCCAGGGATCCAAATAGAACTATGAAATAAAGTGCCTGTTGAGACAATGCACGGAGGGATGACTAAGAGACATTTGGAAAATGTTCAACTTTTCACCCATAGAAGAAGCAAAACAAAACCACAGTAAGAGATCAACTTTACCTGTCAAATGAGCACAGAAAATGCAATGGCATCTACTCTTCAAGAATAAAGAAAAATAATGAAATCAGAATGGCACAGGGCTCCAGCATCCTACAATGACACTCAAGAGACACATCGAGGCTTTTTAAAGTCCCTGGATGAGTGCCCAAAGTTATACTTCTGAGCTTAAGGAGTGACATGGAAGCCAGGAAAATATTTTTATAATGATGTTTATCACAGTTGAATTTGCAATATTGAAAACATATATCCAAAGGAAATAATTAATTTTATTTCCATACAAATCATCCATCTATCCATCCATCCATCCATCCATCCATCCATCCATCCATCAAAGAAACAAGTATTAAAGGCAGACCCCATAGCATATGCCTGTAATCTACCTGGAAGACTGAGGCTGGAAGATCCTGAGTTTAAGGCTACTCCGGCTACAAGGTGAGACTGTCTCTAAATTGATTTAGCTGATAATGAATAACTAAAATAAAAATCATGTATATACCACTTCTTATTTGTCACACCCCTATTCTATACCAGAGCTGGGAAGGCTATGAGATACCATCCCTACCCTCAAGAATTCCTCATCTACTACAAATGTATACACAACTGAACACAACAGATGTCACAGATGAAAGGACAGGGGTCTGCAAAGGGAGGCAGTGGTCCCCTCCACCTGAGCCACCTGAGATGGGATCAGCTGGGAACAGCCAATCAGAGAAAGCTTCAAGATGGAGGTTACCTTTAACTTACTCTAGAGGAAGAAGACTCTCTTGGTAGTCTGATCTCAGAAGAGTTGGGTAAAGCATTGCCATGGAGGCCACTGGATTAGCTACTTTTTTCTTTGCTATAATTAAATACTTGACTGAAGCATTTTAAGATAGGAAAGTTTTATTTTGGCTTATAGTTCAAGAGAGAGTCCCGTCATGGAGGAGATGGCATGGCAGCAGAAGCATGAAGCTGCCAATCACATTGCTTCCACAAGCAAAAAGCAGAAAGCAATGAATATCAGTGCTCAGCTTGCTTTCTCCTATTCTACCCAGAACTGCAGCCCACAGAAATGGGGCCACCTATAGTTAAAGTGAGTCTTTCCACCTGTTAACTTAGTCCAGATAAAATTGTTCATAGCTATGCCTCACAGTTTGTCACCTACGCATTTCATGATTCTGTAAAGTTGATGGCCAATATTAACCATCACAGCCACTGAACAGCAAGACACAGAATACTGGGACATGGTTTTCAGAAGGTATCAGAATGGCATACAGGACAGCTGGGAAACAAAGAGAGGCATCAGAACAAGGAAGAAGTCAAGGCTGGGGCCAGACTGGGAAGAATGCCCTCAGAACTTGGGGCTTGTCCCTGCTGACAGTTTGGGACCGTGAACAAGCTTCACCAGGGAGAACATGACTGGATCAGACCTTTTGAAAGGCTACTCTGAATGCTGAAAGACAAGTCAACAAGATTTAGCCAGACGCCTGTTTGAGAGCATGTGGTGACAGGTGGAATAGAACAGGAAGATGTTAGTCTAGATTCCCAGGTTCCTGTAGGGTGTGACCAATGGTCCCATTTGAACAAGACAAAGATCATGTCAAAGGGAAAGAGATGGAAGAGAATCACTGTGCAAATGAGTCTGGGGATGGGTAGAGGTTGTCAGTGCTCTCCTCCAGGCAGCATTGAAACTGATTCTGGCATCTGGGGAGATTTCTCAGTCTTGCAAGTACAAGGACCTGAATTTGAGCCTCAAAATTGATAGAGAAAAGTCAGGCACAGAGGCATATGCTTTTGATCCCAGTGCTGGGGCAGGTATGGAGGAGACTGACAGATCCCTGGGACCCCTTGGCCCGATAATCTTATCCAATCTGCAGCCTCAGCTTGTCAGCGGGAGATCCTATCTCAAAAAGCATGGTAGACAGACAGCTCCTGAGGACAGACACTTGATCTTGTCCTCTGGCTTCTGTAAGTATGTACACACATGGATATACACACATGCATGCACAGGGGGTGTGTGTGGAAAATGGTATCTGTAGAGAGTTTCTTACAGAGATTCTTAAAAAGCAAAGGGGAATTGTGTAAGTGGATCTTTTTAATGTAAATGAAATGTTAGAACCCTGAAAACTCCTAAGATGACAGAGTTTGAAGTTTGAAAAAAACAGTGTATTAAGAGCAAAGTAGACCTGAAGGACCAATTTCACAAGTGAGCTCAGAGTGTCTGTATAAACATTTTATGGTTGCTGAAACCAGGCAATAAGAACAATATTGGTAGTATCTCACACACAGTATCTCAGCAACAGCAGGTACGTTGGGTACAATTAATTTGTATTTATCATCTCTAGGTCCCTGGAACTCTTCTGATACCAGCAGCCCATGTTTCAGGGACATAGTTACTGGTTTGTGCTGTTGTAGACCATGAGTTAATTTTATTCCCTGTGTTTGGTTCTGTTTCTGAAAACCCTGTTCTCCAATTCATTCAGGCTGGCCCTTAAACCTCTGTGTATCAGTTCTATGAACACTGGACAGTGAGCTAGAAACATGATATGATGCCCCACTGGTGCATAACACAGACCTGAGAGGCTCAGTTTGTCTTAATGAGGACACCAAAATCCAGAGAGGGGATGTGAGCACCCAAAGCCACATAGCCAGAAAGTGGCACTCAGCTGAATCTAAGGGACTCTCTGGGCTTCTTCATTAGCCAAGGCCTTCCCACCTTTTACTAGGATTGAAGTCACTTAAGTTCTTCTGCACACAGAGATTCTGGTTCAATAGGTGTAGGGTAGATCCTAAGATTCTGCATCCTTAGCCTTCCTAAGATTCCACATCCTTAGTAGCTCAGGGATTCTCAGTGCATCATTGTAGCTGTTTCCTTTTATAAACAGGAGAAGATATACACTTAGAAGTCAAGAACAAGCATGACAATGTCAGCACTCAGAAGTCTCAGGCATTCAAGGCTCTACTAGGAAAACGGTGAAGGGCAGAAGTGGAGAAAGCAGAAGGGCTCTGGGTTCTAAAAGTCCCAGCATCAAGCATCTGATACACAGTTTCATTTCCCCACATCCTGGTTTGCCCCTCACAGTAGTGTCAGTTCTAGCCTCATAGGCTGACTTAACTAATGGAGTTTGAAAGCACAATGCATATGTTGTGGTCATAAATGAAATTTTCATGTGTGTGTGTGTTGGGAGAGGTAGATGGGTGTTTTTCCTGCATGTCTGTCTGTCTACCATTTGCATGTTTGGTGCCCATGGAGTCCAGAAGAAGGCTTGGGATCCCCTGCAACTAGAGTTACAGACTGCTGTAAGGTGCCATGTGAACACACTGGACATCAAATCTACATCCTTGACGGAGCAGCCAATGCTCTCAACCACTGAGTTATCTCTCCAGACCCAAAAAGGAAGTCATTTCTGAAGACATTATCACTAGGAAAAGGGAAGAGAAGTAGCCAGTGGCTCCATAGCACAAAGTCAATAAACACTAACTAGTGTTGTGATTGGATGGCCTCATCTTAGCCATTAATCTCTTTCGTAGGTACATCAGTAATAACAGCTCATTGGTAAAGTTTAATACTGGAATATATTAAGAAAATAGCCATGCTCACAGGTGTAATTCCTTAAGGTATCAAGATTTGGGTTTTAATTATTTCTGTATTTTTTTCTAGTTTTATAACATTAAAATATTAACCACATGATTATGCATAAGCTATCCATTCAGATTTAAAAATAAACCACCAAAATATAATAAAATAAGATTTAATTTCTAGGTTGTTCCTGCTGCCATTTGGCTACTCAAGAGTACACATGGTCGGTGTCCCATCCCCTACTGAAGGGGGGGAGATGTTCCCTTGCAATGCAGCACACAGGTCTCTGTTGCCCTTCCTCTCTC
Organism: Grammomys surdaster; assembly: GCF_004785775.1. Classification (NCBI taxonomy): domain Eukaryota; kingdom Metazoa; phylum Chordata; class Mammalia; order Rodentia; family Muridae; genus Grammomys; species Grammomys surdaster. Next base: position 3,221,529 of record NW_021620620.1, read on the forward strand.
AGCACCATGTCACGGACAGCTCCACTTGCCCTCAACTTCTGTACCTATTACCTTAGGACAAATGTCTGCAGTCTAATTGTGGATTCAATCAAACAGCTAGAGATTGACATCACTAATCTGAAGAAATCCCTCATTTCGCTGTCTGAAGAGACCTCCAAAAATCACAAAGATCCTTATTGGACTTGATTTACTCTATTATAATAGAAAAGGCTGTGTACAGCTCTTGACTGTGTACAGCCCTTAAAGAAGAATATTGCCTTTACATAGACAAGACAGGGAGGGCTAAAGAGAGCATGAAATAGGTCAGTGAAGGCCCTGAGAAAAATCAGAGAGAGAAAGAGACAGATGAATGCTGGTACAGGAATTGGTTTTCAGCCTCTCCAAGGTTGTCAACCCTACTTCCTCCCATCTTGGGACCATTATTTGGGTTCTTTTTGCTTATTTCTGCTGGTCCCTGGGCCTCAAATAGGCTGACAAGCTCTGTGAAACAACAGATAAATAATTTGGTAGCAAAACCTATTCAGATACATTATCATAAGGTAGCTATGGAGGACCACAAGACTCAAAATGAGGTTGTTACTTTATACAGGGTGTTCCCAAAACCCATCTCCACCCAACCTAAAAGAGGGGACTTCCACCCCTAGACCAAGCAGAGAAGGGCCACCCAGAAGCCCCTCTGACTGCCGATCTGAATTCTTGCTTAGGCTGCAAGGCTAAGCACTGCAAGGGAATATCAATAAAAGTTAAAAATATCTCTCTGGGTTCCCTGAGGGACAAGCCTGACTGCATAGGGGTTGATGTCAAAAGTATCCCTTCTCCAGGAAAAAGACATCGGGATGGGTATGGCCTTCATGCCTCAATGGACAACGACAGGGGGACCAGAGCCATTACAAGGTCCCCTTCAATTACTGGAGGTCAGGCCTCTATCCCCGCCTTTGCAAGATTAGAATCGCCACAGCCCTTCTATAATTAGAGAAGGGAGGAGATGTCAGGGGCATCCCTGCTTACACACTGAAGGCCTAAAATCAGCCATAGGCCTAAAATCAGCAATAGGCCTGTCATACATGTGTACCAACACCAAGTCTTGGGTCTCTGTGGAAAAACATTGAAACAGATGGCTATAAGCTGGTGTAAACAGGCAGCTTTTGTGACAATTTACCAGCCTGAGTAGTCATAGACCTTGTAAATAGGTAGCCTTGGTAGACAATACCAACTTAGATAAGAACAAGTGAGTCATAGGCAGAGTCATAGTGACCTATCCCCTGAACCTTCACCCAGCCGATACCTGGTTCTGAAAGATATCTGTATTCCCCCTGAACACCCATACTCCAGTGTCATCCCCTTCCCCTCATCCTGCCTTTCTGTGTTTATAACCCCTGTGTGAATGAATTACGATTTGAGAAAAAATAAATAAATTATTTTTAAAAAATTTTTAATATTTTAAAAAAATTTGTGAGTTCAAAGGATATAACCCCCCTTACTGCTTTTACAAAGTTAGATGAATGGAATAAAGGGAGGGAGGGAAAGGAGAGGGGGAAGAAGAAAAAGAAAGAGAGAGAGAAAGAGAGAGGGAGGGAGGGAGGGAGGGAGAGAGGGAGAAGAGAGGGAGAGGGAGAAGGAGAGGGAGAAGGAGAGGGAGAAGGAGGGAGGGAGGGAGGGAGGGAGAGAGAGAGAGAGAGAGAGAGAGAGAGACAGAGAGAGAGAGAGAGACAGAGACACAGAGAGAGAGACAGACAGAGAGAGAGAGAGAGAGAGAGATTGATTTCCAGTTGCATTGTGAGATTGTATCAGATTGTCCTAGTGTCATTTGCAGTTCTGTGAAAGAGCAAACCTGCCCACTTGTGTGTTGCTAACATAGTATATACTCACCAGTTAAAAGACGGGGAGGCTGCTCAGAGCCCATCTGTGCATTGAACCAATGCTGGGAAGAGCAGAGGCCCAGCAAGTATTTACAGGTCGTGGCTGAATCAGTGACAAAGGTATACTTCTTCCCAGTGGTGCTGCTGGTGATGGTGAGCTTTTTTCTCTGGAGGAAGCAAGCACAGACTTAGAACCCTGGCCATCTTTACCTATTCCTTAGGGTACATGCGTGTAAGCAGAAATAAAAGATCAGCTCCCCAACTCGATAGCAACACACTTCTGGAAATTCAGGGCAGGTAATTTCTTTTTTTAAGCAATGGCTAAACCAAATCCTTCTACTTATTCTTCTCCTTCATTTGTGAGCCAGATGTTCACCATATAATTGCTATCTTCAAGGAGTGTGCTGGACAGAAAGAACATGAAATCAGTCAGGGGACACTGGGTCCTCATAAGTACACTGTAAAACAGCGGGCAAGCGTTCATATTGTTTTTATTGTACAAGCTCCAAGCTTCTTGCTCTGATGGGACGGGGAGTCAGCAGAAAACAGGCAGACAGCTGCACTGTAATAAGCAAGCAGAGAAACTGAGCTGTATTCAGAACCAGCCACCACCAAGGCAGCAAGGAAACTGACAGTACTGACCCAGATCCTCGTTATGCTTCATTATAATATATTTGCATAGTGAGCACTCCCCCAGTGGAGAGATAGAACAAAAATATAGGAGTGTTTTGAGCAGCATGCAAAATAGTACATGCGCACTGGAAGCCTCATTCCTTATCTGGAATAAAACAGAAGTGCTTCTCCAGGAAATGCAATCTGCATCTTTGTTCCTGACTCTTCCGCCTATGGGAGGTCTGCCCTTCTTTTCTGTAATAAACTTTCACTTGTTTTTATGTCTACCATACCAAAGTCAAAGGCCCCACCAGTGGCACCCAGATTACAATTATGCAAAGAAGTGTGTGAGCATCTTGTCTTGGTGGCTGCAGAGTGAAGAATCATTATGTTTACTCTAAACAAGATCTAGAAATCCTAGATTTAGGAACAGATCTAGAATCCTCAGAATGAACCGTGTGCTGAGTGTAGTAGCATGATCTTTTAATCTTAGCACTCAGGAGGTAGAGGCAGGTGGAGCTCTACTCCAACCAGAGCTGCATAATGAGATCCTGTCTCAATTAATTCATCAGTCGATCAAATAAAAATAAAATCTAATAACTCTTCTCAAATGAATTTGAAAAGGGGAAATACACACACACACACACACACACACACACACACACACACACACACAGAGTCTGCATTGTAGCACAGACACTTACACTACAGTGAGCAAGTCTTTTCTTATACAAACTGCACACTTGACCTATCCTACCTCAGCCATACTAAAAGATACGTTAAACTGTACTTCTATTCTCTCTTGCTAAAGTGTTTTTAAATGCTGTCATGTGGGAAAAAAATAAAGGAAAGGATATGCCATCCAAAATCTGAAATGAGAAACCACGCAGGTTTTGACAGGAAATTATTTAACATAGCATTTTTTTTCTGGCATTTACTCTATTTTAAAAGTATATCCTCTGGCTTTGAAAATTTGTATCTTTGAGGGTTTCTTTTCTTATTCTAAACAACATTCCCTTTCATGAGATAGCTTCCATTTGCAACTTTGTATTCGTTTGCTTAAAGAGGAACCAGTGTAGTCTTGTATAGTCTGTCCTGTTCTATGCCTTTATCTCTAAAGATTAGAGATAATGCTGGAAAAACACTACCATTATCAACTCCATCAGGCTTCTTGTTCTAGAAGTGATGGTTTCTGATTGAATAATCAAGAATGCATTGATGCTAAGATACCCAGGGATTGATTGTACTTTTTGAAAACAGCATCCATAGTCCCTTGGCATGGTGAAAAGATGAAAGGGGTGTGTTTGAGGCATCCTGGCTCCAGCTATTACTACAAGAGCTGAGGCTTCCTGAACCCATCTCTCAGTTCTTAGATTTCTCAGAGCTCACTACTTGGGGCTTGCAGAAGCAGGAAGAGTCATTTTCTCTGTAACATGTTTAACTGGCCATGAGCATCTGGTGATATTATGTCACGTGATGACTTTACAGAATAATAGTCCATTCATGCCAAGAAGGAAATTGATCATCAGGGGATGGAAATCCTAATTAATCCTAATTAAATAGTTTCTTTGAGCTTATGAGCTTGATGACTTCCTGGATTTAATTTTTAAAAATTGTTTGGCCTGGTAATGAAAAATAAATACTTGTAAAATGAAACTTACGCATGTATGTATGTGTGTGTATAAAAATAAACTTAAGGGGACTGTTTTAACTTCATGGCTTCAAAATTTTTCATGTTTCAAAATTACTACTTAGAGAATCTGCATTTAGACAAATCTCAGTGAAACCTTTGTTTAATTAAATATGCAATAAAGTGAACAAGAAACAATATAATAGTGTTGAATTTGATTCAATAATTTGAATTCTTTAAATATCTTTCAATTAAATTAAAAATAATTAATGTTTTAAAATTCATGAATATAAACATTGTTTATATTCAAGTTTGGTGAAAAATATCAATATCCCGATAATACATGCATGGGACAGTTTAATGACCTCAAATTATGCTAATTATTGCATATTTTTATCTAAGCTTTATTTTCCTAAAGGCACATGATAATTTATTAGGAAATTGTATTGCACATCAGACACTGACAATGTTAACTTCAAAAGCTAAGATTAAAAAAAAATACAAAACAAACATTCTGAAACTGAAAAAAATCAGTTTACCTAGGAAATGTTTACATCATATAATAAAAAATAATGATCTACATAGGAGAAAAATTTAAACAATAGGAGAAAGGTAACTAGAATAAAGATTAAATGTGTCTGAGTCACAAGGCAAAGAGCTTTGCCTTCAAATGAGTTGTTAGTTCAAATGACCATAAATGCTGACCTGGATGACCCCTGAGACATACTGACCTGGATGACCTCTGTGACAAGCAGGGACAGTCAGCTACTAGGGCCCAGTACCAAGTTGATAGAAACTAAATTCAGGAACTAAACTGTGAAAGGTGGATTTAAAATGACTTGACGTGTACATTGAGTTGGATGTTCAGGGAGTTTTATATATTTTAAAATTTCAGTGGCCATCCAATGCTGTCTGCCAGAGTACTTGCAGTCCACCTGAGATACACCAGGTGCCTGAGTACTGTATGCAGAGAAGACACAACTCCTCAGGGTAGATGCTTCAAAACCTTTCAGACTTCAGACAACCTCAACTTCATCTTTTCCTCCAGATCCCACTTGTCCCTGCTTTGGTCATAGATGGACTCCCCAGGTTAGGGAGAGTGCATGGAAAAAAATAGCACTTGAGGCTACGGGTTATTTATAGAGGCTGAAAACAAGCAGGCAAGGGGTAGCATGAGAGAGAAAAAAATAAAGGCTTCCTGGGAATCACCCAGCCCCTATCCACTTAAGTATTTGGTCCTCCCAAATACATCCATGCACCAGAATGCAGGTTAACTGACGACAAGCTGTGTGTGGATACATCAAGAGAAATTCATGTAGCCACTACCACTTAAAATGACCACAGATCAAGAGAAAGGGAGGCATGGGTGGCTATCATCTGAGCTTCACTCACATGACTTGAAATCATCCCAGTTTCTCTCCATGGAAACTGGGATGTTGCAATTCTGCGGCTGCCTTTCACTTCATAGACTATGATGCCTTTGGTGCAGACCCCCAAGGCCATTTCCCCTTCTGGCCTCTTCTTCTCCAGAGAAACACGGTGAACCAGGACTCCATATTCTGGGAGTTGCTGAACAACCTGGTGGGAAGGAAAGGCCCCATAAAGTCATCAGTTCAAAACCATGACCCTCGACCCCTTGTTTGAAAAAGGTCCATTGTTGCTAAGCAAAGGGAAGGGACATTCAGCTAGACAATTCTTTCTTACTCTGGAATATAACTACACCTTTGATACAATGACATTTTTCTTATTTTCTTTTTTAACCTAAAGAATTCTTTATTTGTAGAATTCCTAAAAGAGCATTTGGGACAATCCCTATAAGTATAGGATACTAGGATAGAAAGATAGTGGACAAGTGTTTCTTAGGATACAGACTCTCATGGGACATCTCAAAGTCAGGGGTCCCCTTCCCCAGCTGTGTCAATCATATGTTCCCATTTTTTTTTTCATGTTCCAGTTGCAAAAGCTGGAGTCACAAAAAGGAGTCTTCAGGTCATCAGCAGGGTTGTCACAGCAAGCTGAGCCAGAAGCAACCTGCGGGGGCAATGTCTGTCACTCCAGCATGCCTTCCGCTCCACAAGACCTCGGCAGGATCCCCACAGTCCCAGGTCTCACCTCAGTTTACCAAGCTAGGAGATTGAATTCTGCCAAAGGCCAAGGATCAGCTCTGATTGTCAATCAGAGCTGCTGACAGTATTGGGCCAACTGAATTCACAAGAGTGTTGCAAGCATGAACACAACACAGATGTTTTATTGTCTGAACAGTAATCACATGGCCAGGAAGTCCTCATCAAAAGGTTGATTCACATAGATCTGCAGGAAGGGCTTCCTACTGCAGAGATCTGAGAGCCCCTGAGAAGGGCTTCACTGGTGAGATCCAGTACCACATCTCTATCCCCAACAGACTGCTGTGTCCTATCTATACCATCCTCCTCATCCCCAAGCATAGTCATTGAAAGAGACCAATTAAAGATTTTGTTAATCTTTCTCAAGTTCATTGCCGACCGCTCTCTTGTTGATGAGTAATCACTGCAGACAAGTGACAGCCAGAAGGCACCCTGGCTTTTTGTGAGATTACAATTAAATGTCTGGATGCTGAGCCTCCTGCTCTGAGCTTGAAGAGACACTGTCATCATTGTCACCATCATAATCACCATCATCACTGTCACACAATGAAAACACTGAGCACTTGCACTGAAACATCCATGGCCAGGCTGGACATTGACTGAAGTATGACAAAGAGAGACTGTCCAAGACAGCATGGTGCAATCTATTAAGGAAGCTGATGAATTTGTTGCTTTAGAACACTGAAATAGCCATGGTGAGAATAAAGAGATATTTTCTAAACTTGCTTTCCCCTGCCCCTAAAGCTTTTTAAATGTTTAGCAATCAACTTTTCATTTTTGTTTTTTAACTACCCTGAGGGTCATGATATTGAGTAGCAATAGCACCTGCTGCTCAGCCAGATACTGTTTCCTCATCATTCCATAACAATCCTGAGGCAAAGGCTGTTTCTTCAAAGGAGAAAATGGAGGCCTAGAAGGGCTAAGTGATCAGATCAGTTGAACTCAGTCAGTTAAATGTTGTTGTCTCTACAGGCCAAGTTTCTTCTAATTCTCCAACTGAAAGGGAACTGTTCCCTCTACAAAAATCCAACATTTTAATGAGCACATATTTCTTCTGTTCTCATGATCTAAGGAAGTCACAAAGAAAGTAGCTGCTGGGGATGGGAAGATGGTTCAGACCTGAATTCTATCCCCAGCACCTATGTAAAAAGCTAGGTGTGGAGGTGTGGTGGTGGGTGTTTGTAATCCAGGCACTAGGAGGTAGGGCACTGGCCAGGCAAGTCCCAGGCCCAGGTGAGAGATCCTGATTCAAATTAATGTAACACTATACACACAAATAAAAGAGCTCCTGACATTATAGAAATTCCATCCTGCACTGTTTTTTACATATATAATTGCTTTCACATATCATATAACCAATAACCATGGTACCTGATAAGGCTTGATGCTCTAGGTCATTGCTTCCCAGTTAACAGGTCCTGTTTGGTCACACAACCAAGCGTATCAGGACCATGCTCAGGTGAGGGATAGAAGGGTTTGGCAGCATAGATACTCTCCATTGAACAGCTAAAGGTTATTTGGACCTATCCATGGCTGTCCTACCCAGACTTTGTTGTCTGTTTTGAAGTTCATAGTTCACCCAGGATCCATATCTACACAGATTCACCAGCTGTGGCTAAGGACATTCAGCCTCCCCTTTGTTTCCAATATGCTTAGTTTACCCATGTGATCTCAACTTCTGTCTCCTGTCCCTCTTAGTGTAAATGTCACCTGAAATAACAAGCCCTGTCGGGACACATACAAAATGAAGTAAAGGGCTGAGAGCAGTTTGTGGTAATACACTGGAGTGGATGCGGCCATAATTCTGTGATTTGATTTTAAAACAATGGCTTCAATTCCTTTTTATTACATATATCAGAACAATCTCCTGTTAGTGGATATGATGTTCCAGCTTTTGGTTTAAGTTAGAGAAAAATCAGAAATAAATTCTCCTTTATCTGAGAGACAAATCATTCAACTGATCTAAGTAATACACCTAAATTCCTTGGGGCAGGAATGGGGATCTGAAGAGAAGAGTCTGCTTGACTCTGAGGATTCACTCTCAAAAACTAAAATTCAGAACATCCTTAAAGACTGGGAATACACACACACACACACACACACACACACACACACACACACATATATACATAATCTTTTTTCTAGGACATCTTCAATCTGTTAAAAGTATAACAGTATATCTGTCTCCTGTTTTCCACGGTGCCTGTCGTCATGGCTGTCACCAGTCTTCCATGGTACCCTTCCTCAACCCTTCCACCATGGTTTCCTGTTCTCCCAGCAGCTGAGATCAAAGTGAGTTTGGAACCAAGCCATCCTAACTGTCCCTTGCTGTTCTGAAAACTGCGAGTCACAAGTGGATTACTCTTTCCTGTGTCACAGCAATCTATATGCTTTGGCTCTATAATTCCATTTCTGAGAATGTACTTCTGGAAAACGTGTCGTGTAACCAAGACAAATTCTTCACATAATTATGTTCCTAATTTGGCTCAGACTTGCAGGGATAGGTTGAGGGAGCCCACCTCCCAGGCAGTGAAGGCCATAGGCGTGCAGCACCTGGGGATGCATTCCAATAGAATGCTGAGGAGGGAAACCACAGGATTTAACCAATGTGATTCCAACAAGCAACTGGAATTGTTTGCATATAAGAAGACATCACAATCCCAATCCCTAGCTGAGCGGGGACAGTTCAAGCACTCGGGACGCCTGGAAAACAGTGGGCTAGCCTTGAACAGGTTGTTCAGGGAATTCACACACTTACACAGCTGTGGATCTGCCAGACTGAAGGTGGTGTTTAGCAGTGCCCACACTGGGCTGCTGCCAAGTCTGCTGCCAGTGGGAGGAAATGAATTGGCAGAGTACAGCATCCGTGAGCCAAGCAGCAGGAAGCCACCTGGGAATGCTTTCCTCTTTTTTTATAAAGAGAAGAGCCTAGAGGAGCTATAATTAACTATCTAGTGACTGTCTGTGGCACAGCGGCCATGTGTTAGGCTCTGTGGCTCTGGGGTGCTTCTAATATTGACATCCAGGTTAGAAGGACAAGAAATACCTAGGAGCGGCACAAGATGCTGCCACAATATGTAGCATCAGTGGTTGAACTGAGGACTGCCAACACCTCTGTGACCTCACACATGGGATTCTGCCCTTAATAGATGAAAAAGAAATGCAGCCAATGATAGACACAGAAAAATACTAATTTCAGTATTCCATATTGGAACTATTTTTAAGGCAAGAAAAATAGTGCTGAAGGAGAATATGTGTTGACTCAAAGTACGTTTTCAGTTATTTTGCAATGCAAGGTTGTATGAATACACGGAAGCACTTAAGTAATATATGCCCATTTTAAATGTATATGCATATATGCATATATAAATGCATATAGAAGTGTGAATATATCAAGATGTAAGTGTGTTCACTCTCCGAGGTGTCGTGGCAGGGAAATGCTTTCTTCATATTTGGGAGAAGACTGACAAACTCACACCGTGATACAGATGCTTCATGTGGGTGCAAAGCTCATTCTCTTCAACACTCTGTATCAAGAACAGGCAACCTACAAATTAGTCACTGTGTCAGGCCATCAAAGGGAACGGTAGGAGCCAGAGTGTGTCTCAACATGAATGAACATTGCATGCAAATGATAGAAATTTGTCCCATGCTTTTTGTGAAGCTAGGAAGGAAAAAAAAAACTTCAGCCTTAGGCTTGTAAGATGGTAGCTATTTTTATAGTTACTTTTCATGGATTTATCTACAAGTGGAGGGAGACTGAGACAGAGCCCAGCACATGAAGCTGGGCTCGGCACATGCTGCAAGCTCATTGACCCCACAGTAGTGCCCTGCAGGGTGAAGATCTTGGTCTCAGCTCAGTTCTCTAGCTCTATGACCACTCATCATCTGATGGCTTTGAGGTTTCCATGTGTCCCTTGCCAAGGGGATATTCTTGACGTGTGTGAGGCTGGACTATGGAATTCAGAGAGTATTTCTTGTGGGACTTAGATGCTGCCCTTGTATTAGGTGTTGGGCTCATCTTCCTAGGTGATTGGCCAAAAAGAAAAGGCAAAAACTTGCTTTTCCAGTATCTCAAACACTTCTCTTCTTAAGGGCAAAAACAAACAAACAAACAAACAAACGCATGGAGAGAATATTTTGACCTAAGTTAGAAGGCTTAGATACAGAGAAATGTACACATCCCCACGTATCCTTTTGAAAGACTATTCCCCAAGTCTGAAGGTCCAGCCACATGAACCTCTTCAGAAGACCCTCCCCATTCACATGTACCCTGCTCATGTACACGCCTCATCCCACTGCTCACTGGCATCTGTCCTAGTCTCTCTGGGCATCTGTTGCAGTGTGCCTACTTCTAGATACACAGTTGTCATCTTGAGACCTGGGACCCACCAATGATAGGAACACATGCCGTGTCTCCACTCCCCACAGCAACTGGCCAGCAGTGATGGGAGACAGTGGAGGGAGCAAAGCGTTCATGGTCCTGGTATTTTTCAGTGTGTGAGACTGAAATGCTGTTGCTTTAAGGCAAGAAGAGAGGAGAACACACGGGTGCTGCACCCAACACAGCTGTGCTGACAGAGGCCCAGAAGGCTGCACACAAGGAATCTCCTGATTGCTCTGCCCAGCAACTACCCTAGTTCTCTTCCTCAGCTGTCCTCTGTATCATCTGTGAGGTCTCCCTGCCCACAGGAAAGTGTCACAGATGCCTCTCTAAGATCAAAGCTAGGCAGGCCCCGTGATACCCAGCCTACACCAATAGATTCTAACCCTTTGCGGGGTCATTTCTAATGCCACCTATTACCAAAACCTCTCCATGTTGCTCAGGGTGATAAAAGACTCTTCCTTTTGTGGGTTGAACCATTGATTATAACTCCTTGAAAATTTGATCCCTTCTGGTTCCTAGAGATGGCTGCAGAGAGACTCACTGCCTACATTTCCTGGACACCAATATCTCTCTCAAGATCCAGAGGCCTCACCTCTAAGAACTCTAGCTCTGCGTCCTCTCCCCACGGTGCAGGACTGAGCCGGTGCATTTCTGAGACTTCTACTTGAACTCGGATTGCTGTCATCCGCTCAATAAGCCTTGCCGGGATGTAATCTTGGATTCGGAAGTATGCTTTACCCTCCACCTGCTGGGAAAAGCATGCAGAGAAAAGATTAGCCAGGAGGCCTTTCAGAGAGTTCTGAATGGAAGAGAAATGTGTGTGAAACCACAGTCCCAATAACCGGGGACAAGGACACCCTTTTGAGGTGCCTCTGGGACATAGTGCTGGGTTCTATATTAGAAGTGGGATCAAACAACAAGGAAGTCTCAGCTATGACATGATCTCTATATAGAACCATGTCTGGGGAGACCTGGTCCCTCTTTCCCATCCCCACCCCAACTTCAACCTTCCCCAGATCTGAAGCTTAGGAAACTGAGGCTATAGTTCCTCAGGAGAGACTAGATGATCCATGTTATTTAGTGCCTAGTAATGAGTTTCCTCAACCCAGACTTAGAGACAAACAGAGTATAGTGCAGCTCATGAAGGTACCATCTCCAAGTCCTCTGAATAAAAGTGAGTAAAACAGGAGTGGGTAGTGAGAAGTTTACCCTATTTCCATATTTCTGATTCGATCTATCCTGACCTGGAGGTACCACTTGCCAGCCATTGTCCCCCAAGCTTTGATGCTAGTAATCCTGAAAAAGGAAGCTGGGAGCTGGGTGAATCTACCTCTATTCAAAGGGTGGCTTAGTCAGTCTTACAGGGTTCAGAAGAGCATGCCACCATGTCCACTGCACCCCACATTCATGCTGTGGCACAGGCCTATCTACACGTAGTCATAGACTGAGAATCCAAGAATTCTCCAGGTACCCAGACTGAGTCAGGGTTCAGATCAAAGACAGACAGACAGATTCTCTCTCTCTCTCTCTCTCTCTCTCTCTCTCTCTCTCTCTCTCTCTCTCTCTCCATCTCTCTCTCCATCTCTCTATCTATCTATCTATCTATCTCTATCTCTATCTCTCTCTCTGTCTCTGTCTCTGTCTCTGTCTCTGTCTCTCTCTCTCTCTCTGTCTCTGTCTCTGTCTCTGTCTCTCTCTATCTCTCTCTATCTCTATCTCTATCTCTGTCTCTGTCTCTATCTCTATCTCTCTCTCAGGAGAAATTAAGAAAAGAAACTTTTCAGTGATCTAGTGTATTTTTTAAATATCTCATTATATTGGCCAAAATTCAGAACACTGACAACACCAAGTGCTGTTGGGAACAGAAGCAACAGGAATCACATTCATTATGTGTGGGAGTGGAAAGTGGAAAGTGAAAAGCGGTGCAGCCACTTTGGAAGACAGTCAGTCAACTTCTCACAGTACTAAGCGGACTCTAAATGAGAGCCTGGCAATCAATCCCAAAGACCTGGAGATCTACATCCACAGAAAAACCTTCCATGGAGCCAAGAATGTAGCTCAGGAGAATAGTGCTCGCCTAGCTTGTGGTAAAAGGCCTTGGATTAGATGCCCAGCAAGAGACATAACTTCATGTGGCTGTTAATAGCAGCTTTATTCATAATTGCCAAACCTTTGGAGCAAAAGCTGTCCAGGGAGCAAATGAAAACACCATAGTGTTTTCAGGCAATGACATACTATTCACCCCTGAAAAGGAAATGTGCTAACAAGAAAAAGACTTGAAGGTGCTTAAATGCATGTTACTAAATGACAAAAACCCATCTGAAAGGTTGCATACTGTCGCCAAATATGAAATCTCCTGCTACAGATACAATAAAGAGATGAGTGGTCACCAGGGGGATAGACAGGCAGAGTGCCAATAAGGGAGTGCTAATGGTTTCTAGAGCAATGAGATGATTCTGTATGACACGAGAATGGTGACACATGCCATTATGTAGTTGTCAAAACCCATATAGTCCATGGTGCCAGGAGTGAACCCCATGTGAACAGACGACCATCTGTTGGCATTGGTTCATCTACTGTAACAAATGGGCCTTCTGGTACAAGATTATATTGTTCCCCATGGGGAAGCTGTGAAATAAGGGGGGTTGTTGGCACAGCAAATCTCTACACTCCTTCCTGCCATTCAGCTTTGCCGTCAACCTAACTGCTCCATTATAGCTTGGATCTTAAGTCTCCCAGAGGTCCATATGCTAAAGGCTGTCACCAACAAGTGACACTGTTGGGAGACACTTATGAAGTTGGATCCCCTGGGAGGGAGGGAGATTCTTACATTTTTACCTTGAGGATGCCGACAGGACCCCAGTCCCTTCCTTTCTGTCATTTTGCTTCTGGCTACCCTGGCATTTGCTGGCTCACCAAGGCCCACCTAAAGCGAGGGAGCCTTCAAACATGAACCCAAACCTGTGAGGCCAAAATAAAGCTTCCTTCCCTTAATGAGTTATCTCAGGTATCCTGCCACAGCAACAGAAAAGCTGACTAACATATATCCTGAAAAATTATATTTATAAAATATTTAGGGAGGGGAAAGTTATACAGGATCTTTGTCCCTGTATTTCTTGATAAGATCATACCTAAGAGAAGACATCAACCTGGACCCAGAAAGTTCTAGGCACATGTACTTTTATCTCCATGGCCTCTATAAAAGAGAGCATTCAGGTAAAACTGGTGCAACAATAATTGTAATTGTCACTTACATGGAACTACCAAGGGAGTGCCCAACAAGGAGACAGGATACATGAAGGAAGTCTCAGCCCTGTGGAGTCACACCAGGGAAGCACTCCAGCTCCATGACACACTCAGGAAGGCTACAAATCATGAGAGGACAGAGTGCAACTGGAGCACGGCCATGTCTATGACTATATAAAATCCTCATGTGTGATCAGGCAGGAGGGCTCTGTGCCCGTGGAATGCTGTTCTGCTGTGATGGCGTGATTAAGGAGATTTATTTTTATACTAAATTGCCTTTGTCTCCTTCTTTAAAATGCAAATGTAATTATGTTACTTCCCTGCTTAAAATTCTGCAGGGGTTCCCATCACAGCAGCATCTTTCAGCTCTCCCCACCACCAGAAGCACTCACCAACAAAACATAAGCCCCTAGGAAGACAGAGTGGCCCCAAATGTGACAGGTGCCACCTAAACAACCCCACACCTCAAGAAATACCCAATGCCTTTTCCTCCTTCCCAGTAATAACAATAACGCAGAGAGGGGCTGTCCTTTTGAAGCTTCCTTGCTGTAATTAGAATGTTAAATTTCCCCTGAAGGCCACACCGTTTCAAAGCCCTTGGTACTATTAAAAGGAAGTAGAATCTTTAAAACAATGATTCTCATCTGTGAGTCTCTACTTCATTAAGGTTGAAAGACCCTTCCTCAGGGGTCACATATCAGATATCTTGCACATCAGATATTTACATTATGATTCATAACACTAGCAAAACTACAGTTATGAAGCGGCAACAAAAATAGTGTTATGGTTGGGCTCACTAAAAACTTAAGGAAGTGTATTAAAGGGTTGTAGCGTTAGGAAGTTGAGAACTGCTGCTATAAGAGGTTGGGTCCCTGAAGACTAATATCTCCTTGAGATACTGAGACCCCAGACTCCTCCCATATTCTTCCTGCTTGTCTTGAGGTTAACTGCCTTCATCATCTACTTCTATTATGATTTCCTATGTCACCGCATCCCAAAGTGATAGAGCCAGTAACCATGGATGAAAACTTCTGAACCCATGAGCCAAATACATCTTTCCTTCTTATAAGCTGATGGCCATGGGTATTTTGTTACAGTGATGGAAATCTAGCATGGTCCCCTAATGCTGTTTAAAGTTCCAACCCACAGAAAAGCAAGCACAACTGTATATTCTAGGTGATAACAATGTGTCAGAACAGGTTGGTTGATTGTAACAGATACAGCAGGATAGTTATGCTTTTTGGTAGGGAAGACTATACAACGCGGGCAGGAAATCTCTGCATTTCCAACATGATCTTACTATAAAGCTACAAGTGCTCTAAAAAGTAAAGCTTATTGACATAATTATTAAAGATAGAGTTTTTCATACAGTATATTCTGATTACAGATTCCCCCTTTCCCACCCACCCCCATCCTCCCCACTTCCCCACATGCCCAGATCCATACCCTGACTTATATATGATTCTGCTACTATGGCAAGAGACTATTCAGGCTAACAAGAGCCACTATTCGAGAGGACAAGCCTCTCAGTAAAACTGTCACTGACTGGCACACACTCAAATTTAGACTTTAACCGTTAGTAGCCACATACGCTACAGAATGTCCATCTAGAATATGCAACGTCAACTTTGTAATATTCATGTGAGTTAGATACTTAGGTCAATGGCAGATAGAGTAATCTCTTCATAAAGATTGGCTATTAATATTGGTGATGGTGGTGAGAGAAACTCAGGAAAAGTGCATATTGCTTGGTGTGGCTTTGATCTAGATGATGCCCAAGGGTCTACTGTGGATAGTCTTGATCTGCAGTGAGATGCTATTGGAAAATGATGGAAGAAGAACAAGTGGAGGTTCTTAGATCCTTGGAAGCTTCTCTTCAGAAGGGACCATGGGACCTCAGCCTCTCTCCCTTTGACATCCTATTTTGCATTGTGAATGTCTCCTGACATGTACCCCCACTATGAGGTACTGATATCCATTACCCTTATCAGAGGCCAAACCAATAGGGTAGCCCAATCTTGAACTTTAAGTTTCTAAACCCGTGTGCTAAATAAACCTTTCCTCTTTATAAGTTAACTATTGGGGGTATTTATTTCATTATAGTAGCATAGCTGACTGATAGAAAGAGAGAGGACTAGACTAGAACTCCATTACAATGTATGAACTTGGTATGTTTATTCTTATATAACCCAGAACACAGTTCATAGTACCCAGAACACAGTTCATAGTATTCAGTGAAAGCTTATTTGATAAGTGAATGGGTACGTAGGTGGTGAATAGATATAGTTTACCCCAGTCTCTGTTGTAGATGCTAATAACTCTTCTCAAAAACCAAAGCCTCTGTGTTCTTTACAGCCTCTGCTTCCCATAGTCAACCTTTCTAGTGATTCCACCTGAAGGCCCCATGTACTACCCCTACCTCCTTAGGATAACTGCCAAATTCAGCCTGCAGGGCAAGGACCCCCAGCTGCATCAATGTCTCATCGTCGCAATACAGTCTCTCTTCTAAAATGTCTTTCCGAAGCTGCAGGTAAAACTGATGCCTCGTCAGGCTGTGCCTAGCAAAGGAACACAGGGATAAAGACAGCCTGGATGCTGAGAGCCAGGAAAGCACCACACAGTCTGAGAAAATGGATACAACCCAGCAGAACCCAGAGAACATAGCCAGAGAGATTAGTGTAAGTTCATCTACCCACACCCTGCTTCCTGATGAAGGATTCTCTATATATAATTTACCCAACACCCATGAAGATATAGTTCCAGCTGGTGTAAGACTTATATTCAGTTAGGTAGTGTTTCTAGTAAACAACCAAAAACAGAGATGGTGAGCTTACCCCAATGCCCTACCCTGGAACCCCCATCCTGAGCTGTGGAGCATGCACAGTAGGGACATACAGGAAAGAGAACTTGGTGTTAAGTAGGCTGTGTTTGAAGTGCATAGAGCAATTTCTCATTTCGATTAGGGTCTGCCTCTGAAAGACTAGTTTTCCTTTTAATTCTGTTACATCAGAATCTCATGGACAGAAATTGACCTTTATATGTAATATGTTGTCTGTCATCCCCTCATCCCTGCTTCTGCCTATCCACTACTGGAAATACAAGCCTGGACAGGCATAAACCCTTAAATGATCCCAGGAATGGGCTGTGGCACTCACCGGAGCAGCCCATAGTGACTGACAAAGAACTTTATCCGAAGAAAGAGTGTTAAAGTGTCCATGGAATCTTTCAGGTGCTGCTCTCTCCAGCCTTCTGGGGCAACTTTGCACAATCTGGTGTCCATGTCCAGAAAAAAGAACTCTTCATCTGAGATGGAAATAGTTTGGAGGAAGAATCAATAGGGAGTGGTCCACCCCAAATTCATCCCTTAAGCTCTGCCAAGATGGGTAGGGTGTAAGACGCATTGGTGCAAGAGAGCACCCTTCACTATCTGGTAACAGGGGACTCTTATATGGGCCACAAGAGCCTAGAGAATGAGGCAACAAAAAACAACCAAACCGACACAATTATAGACAGCCCACCATATGCACAGCCTTTGAGCCTGCAGATTTAGCTAACTGCATATTAAAATATTTATTTTACATATATGAAATATGTACAGACCCTTTTGTCATTGTCCCTATGGCATACCTTGAATTGGGCATTCTGAGTGCTCTAGAGACACAGGGGAGTGCACTCAATACATGCACACATCACCTCATTTTATTTATGAACTTCTATGGATTTGAGTGTTTGCTGGAGTCCTAGAACCCATTTCCTGTGGATGCTGAGTGGTGACTGTATTTATGATAAAGAGTTGCCACATAGCATTTGGTTCCCAGATGTCATCTTATGACAAATAAATGAAGTAAGAAGTCCATGCCACATGCCAGGTCTTTCTGCATCAACAGGACCACCTTGCACCTCCCAGGACCAAACCACCTCTTTGCAGCCCCACAACACATTACCTACTAGATGTTTGCATACTCCTCCAAATCATCCAGTAAGCCCAAGCACCCAGAGTAATGGTATTCAGAACTGAGTTTCTCTCTCCCTCTCCTCGCCTGCCCCTGTGTGTGTGTGTGTGTGTGTGTGTGTGTGTGTGTGTGTGTGTGTGTGTGTGTGTGATTCCCACCCTTGATCATTCTCTCTGCCATGTAAGGATTCAATGAGAAGGATTTCCTCCCAAAAAACGAAGTCAGCTGGCACTTGGATCTTAGACCTCAAGATTCCAACTTCAAGGGCTGCTGTTTAAGCCACCAAGGCTGTAACAGTCCAAGGTGACCAAGGCAGAGATCAGATCGATCTCATGTGTAAGCTCAGATCTTCAGGTCCTGCAGCATTAGTCCTCCAGCCCATCTAGATCAGAGGTTAGATCAGCCTGAACCACTGAACCAACTCCATCCTTCTGCTCCTTTAAAAGCTGCTCTCAACCAAACTGGGGAACATGGGCCACTCCCAGGATTCCTGCAGGTCTACCCTTGCCTGACCCTCTATAGATCCCAAGCTGTCTGTTCCTGTGCTTCACCCTCCAACCCCAGTATATAGCACAGTGGCTTGTCTAGGGTAGGACTCCTACCACAATTAGAAGGCAGGGCTTTTAAATTAGCAACCAGCCTTTTCTGCCTGGGGAGGTATATGTGGAGAGGTAGGTAGATGTCCAGGTACCTCTAACGGCCATCACTCCACAACCCCAGTCCTCCACCCTTGCTGCAGAATTTGATTCCCCACCCTATGCTCTCTTTCCTTTAAGTTGGATTTTTCTCCAAGGGTAAATGAGTTCTCAGTACAGTCTGTCCAGCAAACCCTTCCAAGATGGTCTCTATGTAGATCTGTGATTTCCCCAGGAGGCCCCTCCCTAAGCAGCTCCAGAAACCCAGGAATCATTCCCATAAGAAGGGTTTATAATCGCCTCCTAGATTGGAGGGTGAAGGGTGTATTGACCTAGAGTTCACTTATCTGCTTATTTAGTATTTGGAGCATGTATGTGCATGCTCGTGCATATACGGGAGCACATTGATGCATATGCTTGTGGAGGCCAAAGGACAACCTTCAATGTCATTACTCGAACATCATCCAGCATTTTTATTGAGGTAGGGACTCTATATGGCCTGGAACTCCCCAGATAGGTTTGATTGGCAGGCCGGCAAGCCCCAGGGATCTGCCTATCTCTTCTTCCCTAGCAATGGGATTACATTGACACACCATCATATTTAGATTTTTTGGTACATAAGTCCTGACAATCAAATTCAAGTGCCCTGATACAAAGCAGGCCCATTACCAACTGAGCCATCTCTCACACCCAGGTTTCCACTAACACTATACATTTCAAATCAATAAAACAGTGTTTTCTGTAAGCTGCCCAGTCAATGTAGCTCTCACCCCTCATCACCGAAGCTTCTTTCACAGAAGACAGAACCCCATTACAGAAAGGCACTACTGGGCAAATGTAGAGAACACCTGACTGTGGGCACCCAACACCTGTTGCTATGACTACAACCTAACCCCTATACTCAAAGTTCCAGGAATATAGTGGAAGAGGGAGTGGAAAGATTGTAAAAGCCAGAAGACCAGGAAGTCTGCTGCAAGATTATGTTTTTTTAGATATGACAGGAAAGCTATACCCATGAAATCTCAACAACATAGCTGCCTAAACAAGGTCTGAATGGTAACAATGCCAACTGGCATACCCGTGTGGATGGGGGCCATCTCAGGAGGCTTTAACCCTAGATGAAAAGCTACAGGCAACTGATTGAGAGAAAGGAAGAATTAGTTTTCCCCAGAGATGAGCTCTCTGATTAGTTATCCAGTACCAAGCATCATCTCTGAAAATGTATACATACAAGCATCACTAAATGCTAGACAGACTCAACAGGATACATTTGTGTCTGTGTGCACATTGCAAACACACATAGCAATAATAATAAATATGAGGCTGTGAATTTGAAAGTATGGTTGGGGTTGGAGGGGGAAGTGGGTAGGGAGAAGAGATGTTGTAACTATATTTTAATCAAAATGTTTTCAAAAATAAAGTTACTATTCAGATCTTTGAATAGTTCCTGGAATATAGCAGGCACTTAAGAATGCAATGCTTCCTAAAACCACTTTCATTTGTTCATCACAAAGGTTAAACTTCATCGATCATGGCCTATGTAACAGCACAAAATGGCTGTCCTTTTTGTTTGAAAGTGGGGTCCTTGTGGAAGGGGTCTGACGAGAACTCTGGGGAGACAAGGATGCTGCCACCAGCCCCACTGTGCCACACTAAGAGCCCACAAGCAAAAGGACCACTCATGAAAAGAGAGACTTGGAAAGGAATATGCAAACCATTCTCTCAGGAAAGATTAACTTGAGATTTTGGAGACTAACATGGAAAATGCCAGCAGCATCCCAAACAGTTTAGAAATGTCTTTAATGTTTGTCTGGTGTCAGAGCATGGTAACTGATCAGACATGGCCAGCCATCAACCCATGTCCTAACACCATTTTTTCATGACAGTGCTCACCTGATGCTTCTCACATCGGTACCCAAAGTGCCCCCTATGCTAACCTGTGTCAAGGTAAGCAAAGTAAGTTGTCCCAGGATCAAGTAGTTTTTCAGAAGGAACTCATGTACCCAGGTTCCCAGAAGCTCAAGTAACTAGTGTGACCAGGAACCACCTACCTTTCAGATAAGCCAAGCCAAAGTAGGTGGTCTCCCCAAGGTTGGCAAAAGACATTACAGCATTGAAGACAGCTCCTGCTGTGGACTCCATGTCACACTTCACCTCCAGACACTGTCCGTTCAGCAAGACCACACAGAGGTCTCTGAGAGCCAAGTAGGATTTCCCTTTTTTGGTCTGAAAACCATAACAGTATCAATGCTCACAATTAAGAGGAGACTTTGAGTCTTTAGCTTGGGCAGTCACCAGGCTGTGCATATTCCACACAATGCTTCGTTTAATTGCTAACTGCCTATGAGATGAGTAGCTTTGCTCTCTATTAGCAGATGAAAACCTGAGGCTTAGAGACAATGAGGGACTTTTCCAGGGTTGCACACTTTGTTATGGCAGAACTGACCCAAGTCTGGGCTCTCTGAGGACTCTCTGAGGTTGGTAATGGGGGATAAGACTGACTCATAGCTCTCCCTGGCTTTTCTTCAGACTCATCCATGAGTCATGCATCCCTGACTGAGCCAGGAGAGGTTTTCCTAGTATTCATCTGCATTGCTTTGAGCTACCGTGAATATATATCTGCATGGGGGTAACATTGGAACCTGGGAAAAGAAAGATATCATCCCAGCCTTCCCAAAGCCCTGCCTCCAGAAGACCTAAGAGCCAAAAGGCAGCACTGCCAGACAGGCCTGGCCAGTCAGGCACCTTGGCTTTAGGAATATGGAAAATGGGAAAGTCATCAACCCAAATGCTCGACATAAGCTGAAAACCTCATGGCCTCAGGCTGGGCATGAGACATGAGAGCATGTACTAGGCCAAGCTGGATAGCACACCCAAACGATGCTCTCCATCTGTCATACCCTTTCCCTACAATTCCCCATGCCTCTCTCCTTCCCTTCTTATTATCTCAGAGCCACTTCCCAGGCTAAAGGAACATTTTTTTTCCCTCATTCTTACCCTATTGTCTTCTATCCTCTCCCACACGTATGTGTCTTCTCAGTTTTTTTAAAGCACAAATTGCTACCTGACATGCTTTTCTATTATACATTTGTCCCTCTTTTCCTTCTCCCAGACTGTAAGCTTCATATGGGAAGGATTTTGTTTGCCACAGGATACAGGGCAGAGCCTGGCAGAGTACCAGCCTATGGAGATGCTGAACAAGATGAAGGCTGAACTGGGGATGAGGGTGAGAAGGACAGGAAGCCACAAGGAGCTCCTCTCCTGGGGAGAATGAAAGGGTGGCCATGCCTGGCAGGTGTCTGGAGGGACAGGACAGATGCAGGAACATGGCGTGGATGGAAAGGGGAATGTTATTCTTTACACAGCTTTGAAGAAGAGGCATGAGCAGATATGGAAGGAAGAGAAGCAGATCCAGAGGTTCATGGAGGCAGCACAGAGAGACTACCAAGATGTCTTCAGAATAGACCCCATTTAAAGCACAGTGAGCCTTGAGTATGTTCGGCTTGTGGATTCTTTCCCATCTCACCCAGTCTAACCAGTAGTTACCACAATGGATCCAGGCAAATGTAGGGTCACTGGGGCCTCTTCAGCCAACAGGACAAACTCCGGTCTGGAGAACTGAAAAAAAATACAGACTAATCAAAGGTGGAGGAAGATGGTTCCAGTCTTGGAGCTCATCTCTCTCTGCCTTCTACAGCCCCCTGCCTCCCTGTGACATCCACCCCCAAGGAAACAGGTTCCAGCAAGACAGAGGTGACATGGGCAGAGATCTTCACTGTCCATCTCAACAGAGGCCTGAGAGTGAGGTGAAGGAGGCTGACAGCATGCTAACTCTCCTGGATGCTTTGTTAGAGGCTAACATTCACACAGCAATACGTAATGGTCATGTGCAGCAAAAGCCTCCAACAAGCTGGGGCTAGAGGCTCACACCTGTAATCTCAGTATTCAAGATGCAAGGGAGAAGCATCAGAAGTTTGATGAGCTACACAGTAAGACTCTGCCTCAAAAAAGAACCTTCAAGAAAATCAAGAGCTAAGGAGGTGTTTGGTTTGTAAAGTGCCAAGGCCAAATACTACATGAGTACTTGAGTTCAGTCTCCCAAAACTCATGCAAAAGCCAGGCGCAGTGGCATACACCTATAAACCCAGTCCTGGAGACATGGGGCTCGCTTGTCAGGCAGTCTATTGAATTTGGTGAGAGATCTTACCTCAAAAACCAAGGTGGTGAGCAATTGAGTAGGAGCCCTAAAACTGATCTCAGCAAGCTAACTAGCCCTCAGCAGAGTTCTCCTGTCTGCCTATGAAAAATCAACGGGAAGTATAGATAGACTGTGGGGGCCACCCCATATCTATATGTCTTGGCCTTCAAGACTGGGCAACCTGGTAAGGCTGTTCTCTGGCCTCAACTACCCTACATTTTCTCAATCCTAACACACACACACACACACACACACACACACTCACACACACACACACACACCCTTGCCAACAAGAAAGAAGACTCACTTCTTTGTAGCCACCTTGCAGTCCCAGGCATGTCCCTTCATTTTGCCTGCCTTAAGGGTCTCTGACAAATGTACTCTGCCATGACAGCTTTCTTCCAAGCCACACTGTGCTAATGCTGTACACACACATGGCCTCAAACTGAAGAAGTGGACCTGAAAGCAACCTCACTTCATAAGCAGCATCTACTGTACAACCAGTGAGGCAGAGAGGGAGGACTGAATGATACCTATTGTCAAGTGGCCAGGTTCAGGTTTCTGTCAGTTCAGGTCTATGAACCCCCATCCCAGTGTCCCTGGGTCCTGAGGCCCTTGTATCTGACTTCTGCTTTACAGGTCTCAGCTGGGCCCATTCTTGAAAGCGTCCTTCAGCTCCAGCCCCCTTTGCTCACCTTTTCCTTTCTCTGCAGGAAATTCCTTGGAGACAATGTTGCTGGCTGAGAGCTTTCTGCTTCTGCCAACAGCATAGGCCCTGAGCCACACCGAGGACCCTCCTCACAGTCACAGTGACTCGCACCTGCAAATGTGCTGGCCAGGGGTGAGGACAGGTGACACACTTGGTGATGCATCCATTCTGCAAGAGACTTAGCTGCCACCTCCTGTTATCTCCCACATCATGAGAGGTTACACACTCTCTTCTGTTGGTAAAGCTGAGAGTCTCAGAAGCTAAGGCTATACAGCGATAGGACAGGGAAATACAACCACAACTACTTATCCCCTACCCCAGGATTCTGCCTCTGTGCCCACTGTGATCCCAATAATCCCTAAATTGATCGTGGTTATGACATTGCTTTCAAAACTTTAGACATTTTAGCTGTCTTGACAATAAACAGTCACATACCACCTACTGGTGCTTTGGTCAACAGCAGACCAACCACATAAGCAACAGGGGTCCTATAATAAATACAGTGGAGCTGGAAAACTCCTATCATTCAGAAGGGCTGAAGCCATCACAGCGTGCACAGTATGCAATGTACTTGTGGGGATGCTGAGGTAACAAACCCGTTCCCCAAGAGTGAAGCCTCCCCAGTTTTCAGTTGATCCCAGAAGGTAGCCAGAGAGGCTGGGAGAACTGACTAGACCCCGCTGAAATCACCAAGCCATGGATATGAGCTCTGAGTAGCTGTGGCCTGTAGCCACTGTGGTTGTTTGCTATGTAGCAGGGAGGGTGTGCCTAGGGATCACCACTAAACCACCAAGGCTCATGTTGTTCCATCTCTGAGCCTGAATGGGACTCCCAGAAGATATGGGGTTCCTGACAATACAGTTGCCAGTTGGCCCCGCATACTTGGCTTCTTACTAATGTCATTTTCTGAAGACCATCACTAATCAGCAAAGAAGCAGGGTATGCACACTCCCCCACCAAGTTCGTGGTGCTCGCTAGTGGGAGACTCACCTGTTAACAAAGCTGCTGCGACTGTGCGCTGTGTTACTCCAGCATCGCTCCAAGGAGCTCTGGGTCTCTGTGCTTCTCTCTGAAACTAACCAGACAGCACGGTGGGTGGGGGTGGTGCAAGCAAACACCCTGGCTGTGGAGGATAAGCAGCCCAGAGTGTGGATTCCAGCACAACTGATCAGCTGTGTGCCCTTGATGAACCAGCTAAATGTCTCTGAGTCTATGTTCTCAGACTGCTAATGGAAATGAGAGTCAAGGAGTGGGGCATGGGGGGGGGGGCGAGAAGAGTGTTTGAGGGAGTGTAAGCCTAATGACAAAAAGCAAAGTAGCCCCTTGATTTAAGAACAATGAGCAATAAGTTTAAATAAAAATAAACAAAACTAGGTTTGGTGAAGCACACCTGTAGTTTCCATACTCAGAGGCTGAGGCAGGAAGATCATGAGTCCAAAGCTAACTTATGAGGTTCTGTTTCAACATAATAAGTAAATAAATAGAATGTGATGGTTAATACTGATCAGCTTGACAAAATCTGGAATCCAGTCTCTGAGCGTGTCTTGAGAGACTTCTTAGATTGCTTTAATTGAGATGGGAAGAGCCACCTTAACTAGGAGTCTAGACTGGTTTAATTGAGATGAGACTATCTACCCTAACTAGGATTCTAGACTGGTTTAATTGAGATGAGACTATCTACTCTAACTAGGAGCCTAGACTGGTTTGAGATTAGACTATCTACCCTAACTAGGAGTCTAGACTGGTTTAATTGAGATGGAACTATCCATCGTAACTATGAGACTCACCATTCTATGGGATGGCTTCCCAGACTGAACAAAAAGAAGAAAGCAAGCAGAGTGCCAGCATTCATTTCTCCCTGCTTCCTGACTGCAGATGCAGTGTGACCAGCAGCTGCCTGTTACTCCTGTCACATGACCTCCTACATTGTGGACTGTACCCTCAAACTGTGAGTAAAACCAAAGCCCGCCCCCTTTGGGTGCTTGTGTCTGTTAGCCTCACAGCAACAAGAAAAGTAACTCCCGTTTAACTCAAGTTCGGATAGCTAGAAAGCAGGGAAAGGCATGTTTAAAGGGTATTGTAACAAATCACTCTCTCAGCAGACCCAAGGTAATAACAACAGCAGCAACAAAGTCTTTTATGAGCTAGTCGCTTGTCATTCCACTTAGAGGGTCATTTTTAAACCCCTTTTCTGTTTGAGGGTTGGAGAGATGGCTCAGTGGTCAAGAGCATTGGCTGTTCTTCTGGAGGCCCTGGGTTCAATTCCCAGCACCCACGTGATGACTCATAACTATCTGTAACTCCAGTTCCAGCTGATCTGATGCCCTCTTCTGGCCTTCGCAGGCATCAGGCATGCACATGGTCCACAGACACACACGCAGACAAAGCACTCATACATAAAATGAAACCTTTTTCTTGCTTTTCCTAACTTGTTCTCATCAATTTGAACAAACAGACTTCAGGTTAAAGAGCTAATGTTTCATGTAATTAGCTCTATTCAACTATTAAATCCGTGTTAGGCACAGTGACTCTAGGCCCAGGCCTCAGACGTTGCCTAGGAAACTGACTTGTGTGGGAGCTGTCTGTGTACACAGCAGAGACGTCCACACACTCAGGGCAGGAGACAACAGGGTGGTCACCTTGAGTACCCTCTGTCTAAACAGGGACACTGAGGGCCTTTACTCACCCCTCCGAGGCTGCAGAGCACCAGAGGCCCGTGCTCCAGGGCTCTCGCCACCAGCCTCATGAAGCCTGCTCCTGAGAAAGCAGCTTCTGTTCTGCTGCTCACAGACATTGTCCTCCACAACTCTCCTCTCCACCTGAGTGAGGATCGAGGGAACCGCAAACCAGCCACAAGTCAGAAGGCTGCATTTACACCAACGCATGCAAACTCCCTGACAGGTTAACTAACTCCTTACAACATCTGCTAGACAAGTGCTCTAATGCTGAGCTCCTACATTTTTTAAATTTAATTTTTATTATTAATAGTATTAATTTTAATTTTAATTTAATTTAATTGTCTGACTTGAATCCCAAAGGCCATGCACAGCTAGTGGCTACCCAATGGGGAAAATGGGCTCTATAACTGACCTCAGAGATGGTACCTAGCACCAAGCCCACCAGCCGACTGATATGGAGACTGGCAGGGGCTGGATACACAGCCACTTCTTCCTGATGAATCCGGCAGGCTTCCAGAACCGCCTGCAGTGGCCGCCGTCTCCGTGGCTGGTCTTCACACATGGCCAGCAGGAGGGAGTGTATGGGCTCTTGAAGCTGCAGGGGCTGCAAAGCATACCCCAGTGAGAAGTGTGGCCGTGGCTGTGCCCGTGGCTGTGGCTGTGGCTGTGGCCGTGGCCATGGCCATAATGAGTGGCTGCTGCGGGGTACCAAAGCCTACATGCCCTAGAGACTCCAGAAAACACATTCATGACAACTAGGACAAGTTTGCTTCTTCTGGAACAGACATCTGATTTGTCACTGAGTCTGAGCAACATTTTCTACATCAGACGGCAGTGCTGTTCTCTAAGCTTACCTCTTCTGCTCAAACGCAAGCTGACAGCCTGTCAGAAAGCCTACGCTGGACACCATGGGCCTTGACCTGAGCCAAATGCTTGGCCACACCAGTAGTCACCTACACGTGTGTGTGAGTGTGTGTGTGTGTGTGTGTGTGTGTGTGTGTGTGTGTGTGTAAGGAGAAGTCCAAGATGGGCCTGGCAGAGCAGTAAGCCAAGTTCAGGTTTGCAAATCACATATCCACAAGACAAGCCCTGGGGATGTCAGAGAACCAGCAGCCAAATGAAGCCAAATTCTGGAATCCATGTTGCCTGGTAGATGCTGAAATATATAATTGTGGGAGTAGCAGCTAGCCATTGGGGGGGGGCAGGTCTCACCTCAGGCAGGATGAGTTGTAAATAGTTTTCTGCTTAAGAGATAGGAGGTGAGGAAAAGAGGGAGAGAGGGAGGGAGGGAGGGAGGGAGGAAGGGAGGGAGGGAGGGAGGGAGGGAGGGAGAAAGAAGGGTGGATTGGTGAGAAGGGAGGGAGGGTCTTGTGGCCAGGTTCAATGATGCTTTTATAGTCCTAGTTTTTAATAGATTTTTATGATATCAAATGAAAATATGCATTCACACATACATGCAGGTATGGACACGCATGCACACTCACATAGGATTGTATGCATGCACACAGTGCATGTATCCATCGGATGAATTATGCAATGTGCTTTACCACATAAATCTTCTGTTTTGGGGCTTGCCATAGTCAGTAACAAGCTAGTCTGAAATCTCTTTCAGAGGAGGCATTATGGGGTGCGTTTTACCTCAATTACTGAGCACAGAACCCCTTTCTTGGGGCAGCAGCTCACTTTAGGAAGAGCTGATTCTAAAAGCATTTGAGAGAATACACAAGTATCAGTCTTTGTTATATCTGAAATCCTCTAGCTTGCTACTTCTTTTGAGCACAGTGGGGAAGTGAATCTTAGGTTGACTCCCAGTCCCAGCTTAGGTCTGCTTGGAGTGTTGGAGAAGATGCTGAAGTTGTTTATGGACTCCGGGGGAATGAGTTGTGCAATTGGCTGGTAATGCCCACGTATGGCTTTGGGTAGAAGGTGGTAAGGTCTGCATTTGATACCTGTGGTCTAGCACAGGGAAGAGCTACTCAGCTAAACCAGAGAAATGACCTGGTAAGATGAGATGCATTCTTGCTTACAGACCTGGTTTGGTGGAACACGAAACCCCGCTGACCAGTAGAGAGTCATCCCTAAGGAATAGACATGCATCTGCCCAAGAGAAAAGCACATGGTTAGACATCAGGCGTGTGACTCCACAGCCCAGAAGGCCAAGTACAGCAGTTTCCACAAGCAAGGGGTGGAAATCTGGCTAGCCTAGCACCATCTGCACCTCCTTAACCTTTGCGGCCTCCCACGCTGCAGGCTAGAAATTTGTTTTCTAGCAGTAACTATGACTCCCAGATTGGTGAAAAATAAGAGAGAACATCTGTTAGGGTACTTCTGGAAAAAAAATAAAAATGTTTGCTTTATTGGGAAAGAAAAAAGCATGTGACTGCTCCCACACGTGTCCTGCTGTTTCTGACTGTAATACCACATGATATACGGGGCCACAGCGGCCATTTTGCCACCATGTGGAAATAAGCACAAGGACCAGAATAGAAATTCACATCCTGAATCTTTGTTGATATCACTGAGCTGCTACCCATGCCGAAATTCCTCCTTAAGTAACTAAAGACTAACTGTGGGTCTGGATGTTGTATTTGGGGCTTTCTGATTCTTGCAACCAAAGCCAGCTGCAAACTACGTGATAGGGTCAGTCTTACTACAAAGCCCCGTTTCTTGTCAGAAAGTGACACAGTGTAACAACAGCAAGAGCTTGGT
The DNA here is from genome assembly GCF_004785775.1 of Grammomys surdaster. NCBI lineage: Eukaryota > Metazoa > Chordata > Mammalia > Rodentia > Muridae > Grammomys > Grammomys surdaster. The sequence goes on from NW_021620620.1 coordinate 3,250,268, forward strand.
CAGACTTCTCTGAAGCTACATGTTTTTAAAGTAAGTGTTCTGCCCAGACCCTCTGTCAGTATCAGGCCAAGCCCTGTTAGCAGCCCTTTGCTTATTTAAATGTATTTTATCTTCACAAAAGCCCTTTGAGGCAGGTTTTTAACTGTCCTTTTTTAGATAAGAGGAAGCTAAAGCAAAGGGAAGCTCTAGGGTTTGCCTGAATAAGACTCAAACAAGGGACTGAATCCAAGCTCTAGAGCTGATGGCCTCAGTCCCGGAGCTGGGGGCTCCAAATGAATGACTGTCCTTTGGTTGATGCCCATTTTCTTGAAGATCGTTTTCCTCAGGAAAAGTTTTGAAGGGTCAGACTTGTGTTCCTAACATGGATAGAGCTCTGGAAGAGACACTCCTCAAGTAGTAAACCATGTGTGAAAGCCACAGTTCCTGGAGCAGACAGGGGGTCTAGTACAAGTGGTTTTGGGGTCCCATGTCATAGGAATGAGGAGTGAATCAAGTGTCACCCATGCCAGTAAACTATTTTTTTTTTTTTTTTTTTTTTTTTTGGTTTTTCGAGACAGGGTTTCTCTGTGTAGCCCTGGCTGTCCTGGAACTCACTCTGTAGACCAGGCTGGCCTCGAACTCAGAAATCCACCTGCCTCTGCCTCCCAAGTGCTGGGATTAAAGGCGTGCGCCACCACCGCCCGGCGCCAGTAAACTATTGTCTCTATCTGAAATCACACCCCTAAAACCCAGCCCCACCCCCAGACCCAGTGTGGGAAAGATCCCAAGGTTCATCTTTACAACAGTGGCCCTGATCAGAAGTGGGGTAGTAGCATCTGAGAACAGCAGAGGCACCATCCACACCCAGGACTGTCTGGATTCCAAAGCTCTGTCTGAAGCGCCCTGGAGGCAAAGCTGAGCCCAGAAGGCTCCATCCCAAATCCTAAATACAGCCTCTGGAGTGGCACGGGAGAAGGCTGGGGAGGTTTTGAGGACAGATCCTGGCTCTGTGCACAGGAACACATCTGCCTGCTCAGAGGATGAGAAAAGGTAAGGAGGCTTAAGGCGCTCCTAGCTAGAAACTTGCCCACATCTGCTCCTGTGCCTGGTCTAGACTTGGCAATGGTGCTGGATGCACTGGTTAGAGTAAGATGTCAGTCTCATGCAGCCAAGGCTTGGGGAGGGTCCTAAGTCCTAAGGACCCTACTGGGTCCTCTATACTCCTGACCTCCCAGACACCCCTCACACCTTATGCCTAGTTGGATGAATTGATGTGGTGAACGGAAGGGAGCCATAGTCATCAGAACAGCTTGGATGTAGTAGACCTAAGAGACCAGACGACCCTGCCTGCTTCTTCTTCCTAAGGAGGCAGAGGATACTGCCTTCAGCCTCTCCTGGAGGCACTCCAGAGGCCAGTCAGAACAGAGGGTTAAGCAGCCAATACAAACACTTTCAAGCTTCCTTAGAACTCAGTCCCACCCCAGTGACTCAGACCCACTGTCCGTTCTTTCCCTAGCTAACATCTTCAAAGCATTCCTGCCTAGCCTTAGAATTCCCCAGGGCCTGACACTTTTGCATGGAGGAGGAAACATGGGAGCTGGATTTTCTCTAGCTCTGGACTGCTAGGGCACAGGAGTGGCTAGACCTCCCTCAAGTCAAACTGCCACTGGGAGCGTAAAGTCTTCCCAGCAAGTGCTGGAGGACACAGGAAAGTCCTCGGAAGCACTTCACAGCTAGTTCAGCTCAGCCTCTCTAAAAATCAGAGTCTGAGGCAAGGACAGGGTGCCAGCATTTCATTTAGAAGCTATAGACCCAGAGCAACCTGAGTGAGGAGGAAAAGAAAACAAGTGCAGATGTGGCATGCAAAGTCACCATGTTGTCACAGAGCCCAAGGATGGACAGCAGACACGACTCCCTAGCAATCAGAAGTGACCTCCAGAAGGTATGAAGAGATCGCACATTTTAAATCCATCTGTGAGGGAAAAGAGGAGAGAGGATTTGCCCTCTCAGTCAGCCCTCTTGCCCACCACTGGCTAGAGCTTGACCATGTTGGCTACTAGCTCTTTGCCACTGTCCCTAAATCTGCACATTACATTAGTGTATCCTTGTAGAAAGCCAGAGCTCAAAGTCAGTGTGACATGTTCTCTGAGTCCAGAACATGACAGGCAACTTAGCCCAGGTGGGGCACCAAGGAGATGCAGGCAGGCGGGAGTCTGAGAAGCAGCTGTCTCCATCTCCCCAGAGGCCCAGTGACTAACTCAGGGACCTCACAGCAAGGGAGGCACGCAGGCCTGGAGGAGAGAAGCCTGTGCGATGGGTGCTCCATGTTTTCATCGTTACTGTATAACTTGGAGCTACACGGACCCTGATGAACCAAACCTGGAAGGCCCACTCTCTTCTCAGAGTAGCAGCATTCCAGGGTGGTCCTGGGAGGAACAACACCCCAGATCCATGAAAAGCCAAGGAAGAGGGCTGTGCTCTCCCAGCACTGTGCGGCTGTCCTGAGCACTCTGACATTAGAGTTCATTATTATTATTATCATTATTATTATTATTATTATTTTATTATTTAGCTGAAAATACTAGAACACATTGCTGTTCAGAAGGAAAACATTTTTTTTCACTGAGGAAATCCAGAAGTCTTCACTGATGCAACCTACCATCAGCATAAGGCACTTGGCATGGCCTTTATTATTACTGTTGTTGTTGTTGTTGCTGCTGCTGCTGCTGTGGTTGTGGTTGTTGACTTTTGTTTGTTTGTTTTGTTTTGTTGGTTTAGCAAGACAGGGTTTCACTGTGTAGCCTTGGCTGTCCTGGAACTTGATTTGTAGACCAGGTTGAACTCCACCTGCCTCTGCCTCCTTTAATCTCCCTGCTGAGATTAAAGGTATGTGCCACCACCTTCCAGCTTTCGCATATTATATGCTCTCTCTCTCTCTCTCTGTCTCCATCTCAGGATTAAATAAATTTCTGCACCCCACATGAATACTTCCTTACTGACATCCATTTTGTTTCTAGTTCAAGAACGACAAAGTACTTCTGCAGCTAAAGTACTTGAACCCTACCTAAAGATACGTGCTATTTATTCAGACAGCTCTTGCTTCATGTTTTCAGTGGTCACATTGTGAAGACCATTTTCCTACAGCATTCTCCAACATTTCTTTTTAATATTCCTCTCTCTCTCTCTCTCTCTCTCTCTCTCTCTCTCTCTCTCTCTGTGTGTGTGTGTGTGTGTACTATGTATATATATGCATACGAAGGTGGTGCATGTGCCCATATGCACACGTGTGGAAGCCAGAGACTGACAGTTGAGTACCTTCCTTTAGTGCTCCCTCTTTTTTTTTTTTTTTTGAGGTCTCTTACTGAAGCTGGAGCTTAACAGTTGATTAAACTAGCTAGCCAGCTAGGCCCTGGAATCCTGCTGCCTCCATCTTTTAGCACTGAGATTACAGGTGTGCACCACCATACCTGGCTTTCTGCATGCTTGTATGCAAGCACCCCGACCAGCCAGCCACCTCCCCAGCCCCCAACGCTGTTTTTAATGCTGAAAAAAACTGGATCCAAAGAGTTACGTTTGTATCACTTAACTGAGAAACTTGGGTTGAATGAGGTTGAACTGCATCGTCCAAAAGCTACTAAGTTGCTGTCAAGAAAGCCTGGAAACAACTGGTTTTAAGCCCACTCTTCCTCAGAATTGGTGCTGGGCAGAGAGTTTTGGTTGTCTCCTCAGGAGAGGCAGGATACCACACCTACCTGTGATGCGTCAGGCTGCTCCTCATTTGGTCTCTGTAGCAGTTCAGGAGCCTTGAATGGTGCAGCCTCTATGTGAGAAACATGGTCTTGGAAAGAAAGACTTCCGGCTGCAGAAAGCAGGAGTGACCAGGGGCAGACCACATAGTCTGAGGAATCTGAAAAGGAGGCAACTGATGGGGTGTGGGAACAGGGCCAGTATGCCCTACAGCACTTGCTCCTAAGACTCATTCTGACCTATGTAGGCATAGAACAGCATAAACCCCATCCAGCACATAGAAAAGTGTATTACAAAAGGTAGTTGTAACCAGACAAGAATTTAGCACCTACATCTGATTCTATCGAGTACCTGAAATTTTTAAAAATCAGTTGGAAATTGCAGCTGGTCTGAGGTCTGAGGCAGCTGGTCATGGCACAGATCTACAGCAGTTTGTCAGATCCCTCAGGACAGGAGACAGGAGTGAGTTCAGGAGGAAGAGAAGCTAAGGCATAGGTGTGCAGCCTCCCTCCACTGGCTGTTGCTGGGACCCAGCACCCAGCAGAGCCTGGTGCCCTCACATGCCCTGATGCTGATGCTGCAGCTGCTAAGTCAGGGGCTTCTGAGTCTACCTAAGTGAAGGTTCTCGGCATTTACTTCATCTGCCAACTGAACCCCTCATAGCTCCAAATTGCCTTTCCATCCCATCTCCTTTAACCATGTCTATGAACCATTCTTCCCAGAAGAGGCTCTGCAGAGACCTCGAAGGAAGCAGGGGCCCTCCTACCGTGTCCAGGAGACCTTGATATGAATATGAAATGACCAGGCAGGGGCAGCTCTGTCCTGGACTCAGCCTCAGGACATGAAAGCCCTTCTGTTCCTCGAGGCCTGGCCTCACCCTGTGATCATTTTCTCATGGACCTGTCTACATATTGCTGCAGGCTCCGGTCTTCCCGTCCACACACAGTCAACCTGTTCACCTGAGTGTGCCCACATTCCAAAGGGTCCCTCCTAATGTCCATGCCCTCTGTGAGTAATCACCTGACAATTGCCTCTGCCCCACCTGGACCATGACTAAAGACTACTGCTGGCCAGATAATCCAGGGAACTTCATCATCATGAGCTATAAGCACAGCTCCTCCATCAGAAAAACACCTAACCCAAGGAGGAGGACAAGCCCTCGGCTCCAAGGATCCATGTAGAATATCCTAACACCTTTGTTGTCTCCTCATTGCAGCTCTGTGGTTGTTCGTGTTAACCTCCCTTGTTTAGAACATGGGTTCTGCCGTTCTGATGGGACAGAGTCTGACAGACCAAGTATGGGCATGTCCCAGCTGTTGGAAGAGGCCTATGTTGCTGCCTCTGGTCTCTCCATAAGCACCATGCAAGCCCACAGCAGAGGCATGGCCTTTGGTTCTTGGTGCTTTGGTTGTGTGGCACAAGCCTTGGAGACAGACCACCTCTCACTGCAGCTGCCTAGTGAGTACCATTCATGGTCTTGTTCTGAAAGCTTAGGGTTGATCACAGATCAAGAAGATAACAAAGTTTGTTTAGGAAGCTTTACTTTCAGTGTCCTGTGACTCAGTTGCCCCAAACACTCTCTTACCATTACGTAGGTCTTCCAGGAGCCGCTCAGCAGCCAGTGACAAGAGGGACCAGATTTCCTCCTCAGACAGGGCTTCACCTCTGACCTGCAGGGCACTGGCAAGTGTCACAGAGGCCACACTCATGCCTGTGAAGACACACACGTGACAGAACACTGCAATGTGGGAATGTTCCATCACTCCAGCTACTTGGTAATGTGTGGACACCCTGATTCCATCTTCCGAACCTCTGAGGCACAGGGCAAGCAGACTGGAGAAGGAGAGGTGTTCACTACACCTGGCCCCACAGGTCTGCGGCTTCTTGGTGAATGAGCAATAAATTGATCAATTAAGTATCAGATGAAAGGTTGAAGAAGTGACAAGAAACATGTAGCAAGTGCCCCTCCTCCAGGAAAGTTCCCTATACCAGGGAATGCTTATTATCTATACTCTATCTGACTGACGAACATTTTAGCCTAAGACACATAAGTATACCTTTAGTAGTTAGCTGCCACCACTGAGCTGGCCACAGCACCAGCGCAGGCCCTTCTGCCAGTGCTTGCCTGCAGAGGGAGAATCCCCCAAGGGGAACAAGAGCCTAAAATCCAGAGCAGGAAGGAAACACAAAAAAGCTGGAGGAAGCACCCCTGCCAGGAGAGCTGCTTTGTTTCCTTCTAGAAGAATCCTTTAAACCAAAGCTGACATTTTAATGAGCCCTCCACCCACAAGACACCCTCACTAATCTCCAAAGCCCTGCTGGAGGCAGCTGGAAGGGCTAAAGCTTTTCGTAATCTGTTTATGGCGGCAGCTTTTTCTGCAGCCAGAGCCTGGAAGGAGGTATACCTTGTCTGGCTGGGTAGGGAACCCACAGGCAGCCCGGGCCTCCATGTGCTGAGGCAAGCCAAAGTCTCAGCAGCTGCTCAGCACCTGGGTAGAGGCGGGCTCCTGACTCTTCCAGCTGCACCTGGACACCTGGAGGAGGCTCTGGGAGCTGTGATTTGTCACAAGGACTCTATGAGGGCACCTATGGTCTCCAGTCACTAAGGGGACTCTAGCCAGCCCAAGCATGGCAAACATGGCTTTGGCAGGCCTTGTCCTTCTCCCTGATCCCCTCTGCTTTGCTAAAAATCCATTAGATTATATTCTCAATGCTAGCCACCAAGATCCTTATTTGGCCACTTCCTCCTCCTGAGGCTGACTACCAAGGACAAGCTAGCAAAGTAATGAAGTCTAACAATCAAAAGCTTCCTTTGGCTCACCTAATTAACATGCCCAATTAAAATTAAACACTTCATCCAAACATGGGGTTTCCCCATTTCCTTTTATAAACCTCCATTTGCCTATGGGCAGCAGCTGTCTCCTCTCTATCTATTTGTCCTCACAGGACAAATACCCATCCTCCCTCTCCCTTGTTCCCTTCTCCTTCTCCGTCTTCCTCTTTCTCCTGTCTTTGTCTCTTATTCCCTGCCCTGTGTCCATCTGGACAAATAAATCTCCTTTGAGCTGACTGACTCTGAGGGTCTTACACCTACAGATGCAAACAGGAATCAGTCCTAGCACCCAGGTGAACGTCTGAGGTGCTTCGAGTTCTGGCTACACCTCATGGATCATTACACAGTTCCTGTGTTCATCAGAATCACGCCACACCCATATTTCTACAGTCATATACACCTACTCAAGTCTTCTGGAGATGAATTAGGACTCAACCCAGTTCTCTCCATCCTTTTTCTCTTTTTTCTCTCTGTTCCGTTCTTTTCACTTTCTCTCTTTGTCTTTTCCTTTTCTCCCTTTAAAAACTGGTAAAGAACTATGAGCTAAACATTCCCTTTTATTTGCAAGTTTCTAACTGTAATCACAGTGAACGGCTTTTATCAAAGATAAGGGAGAAAGACTTTGATTTTCAGACAAAACTCTCAAAATTCCAAGGGGAAGCCAAGGCTAGAAGAAGAAAAACAGCAACAACAAAAGCAAAACATCTGTTAGGCAGACTGGCTCCTTTCGAAGTCACTTCAATTCAACAATGCCAAAGAGGAAAGATGGCCTTGTCAGCAAACAGCCATGTCACAGGGCCCCTGAGCACTGGCCTAAACCTCACAACTTCACAAAAACTAGCTTCAAAGCAGTTTGTAGATTTAACATAGTTCACAAACTATACCCTTTCAGGAAAGCAAAGAAGAAAACATAGAGACTAAGACTGGTAAAAGGTTTTGTGAACTTTGAATACCAAGAACATAATATATAAAAGGATGTTTAAGCGATAAATAGGACATCAGCGAAATTGAATTTTTTGCTCTGAGAAAAGTCCCATGAAGAATATGAAAAGCAAATTTTATGAAGATAAAATATTTTAAAACCACATATCAGAAAAGACACTCACATTTAGAGTATATATTTTTAATTCTCACAACCCATCAATAATAAAATGGATTCAGACACAGCTCAGTGGTCAAAATCTCCTGCTGCCTAAGCATGAGGACCTGAGTTCAAATCTCGGAGCACCTGTAAAAGCTGGCTGTGACATAAGAGCCTATAGTCACCTGTAACATGTGGGAGGAGCAGACAGTTAAATACCCAGGAGTTCAGGTGCCACCTAGCCTGGCATACAGACAGGCAGCACTGTCAGGGTTTGGGGGGACCCGTCATCAAACAAGGTAGAAGGTGAGAGCCACCCCCAGGGTCATTTTCTGACCTGTATGCACGTGCCCTGCTAAGTGCATATCTACACCCACCTACATGAACACTTGCTCAGCTGAACAACACACACACACACACACACAAATAAACAGTATAATTAGAAAATGACATAGACATGTCCCTAAAGATATTTACACAGATACCAAATTGAATCCATAAAAACATATTAAACATTATTAGATATGGGAGAAATGCTAATTCAAGTCATAATGACATCATGATACTGCAAACCCACTGGAATTACTAAGATAAACACTTGTCATAACATTTGTCATAACACAAATGCTAATGGGTATGCGTAGGAACCCAGTCTGTCACCTGGCCAGTGAGACTGAAGCAGACAGGTGTCCTGGAAAACAGCTTGTTAGGATCCTATAAAAGTAAGCATGCAGTTGCTATATGACCCAGTATAAACAAGTAAATCTGAACATGCGTGTAAACACACATGCACACATGCACTCAGGTACCATCTAAGTGCGGAAGCTCTGCTCAAGCTCACTGGAGTTGGTGACCCCAGACATGTGATGTGCATGTACAAGCAGACACCTATATGGGCTGAGACTGTCTCAAAATTCAAACACTGAACCCCTGCACAAAGGCCACACTGCACCCAAGAGGCACACTGGACTTTGTCAGAAATGCAACTGTAAAGTCCAAATGGCAAATGTGTAGGTCAAACAACTGGGGCCCTCAAGGAAGACAGTATTTAAAGAAAGAAAAGGAAGAGAAAGGAGGGGGTGAAGAGGGGGAAAGGGAGAGAGAGAGGGAAGCCACAGAATGTCAAAGAGCCTTTCCAAGTCTTCCTGTCCACAGAAGCAGTGAGGAAATTAGTGGCTCCCTCAGACACCACAGGGTTAGGCAGCAGATATGCCTTTTTTTAACCCCTTCTGACCTTGTTACAACCTGAACTGTCAACATGACCCCTGGAAATCTCTCAAAAGAATTATTTTTACCAGGGCTGGAAAGATGTCTCAGCAGTTAAGAATGCGTACTGCAGAGAATACAAGATTTTTAAACAGTAAAAGTAAAATCTTGAAGCTGGCCTCCAGCAGTGCTCTAAAAAGAAATGAATGGTCTATATTGACCCAATTCAGGGTTCCTCTGGTGCCAACAGAAGTTTCTATAGAGGCATTTTTTTTAAAAAAAGATCAGTGTCAACTATTTAACATTGCACCTGCCCATGATCACAATAGAATTTATACAGACAGCAAGTTAGTCAAGAATCCATAAAGCAGCTGTCGAGTGAGAAGATAGTAGTCAATTTGAAAAGTCTTCAAACACCTCCAAGAACCTAGAAAGTCACTTTTTCTTATAGAATTGTGTCCCGCCAGTTCAGGGTGGTATATGTGCTCTGGATTACTTACAAAGGCTCTGAACATTCACCTCCAGCCCACCATTAGAAACCAAACAAGTCAGAAGCAGATGCTAAGCCAGATTTGTGGGCTGCCCAGCAGATGGCTGAAGGTGTGTCCTTGCATCGCTCACAGACCTGTTGGGAGCATGGAGTTCCTTGTGCTTAAAAGGTAAGAAAAGCAGGAATGTTCATCATGCAACACTATCTCTTCTATGAGAGACATGTATGGTCTGTTTTTCCAGGCAGAGGGCAGGAATCCGGGTAGTTAATAGACTGGTGAGATGTACTGTCTGTAGGTCCAGGTCATACCAACTTCCAACAACCAGGACAAGAAGTGGCTAATAGCCCAAATGACCTCTAACTGTGTGACCTATGACCTAGACCACACCAGATCCTCACCTAGACCTTTAAGATAATACATGTAGCCTATCTCTAGAACCTAGCTTCATGGAAGAAGTGAAATACACTTTGAGTTTTGACGGAATATGGGTACTCATGCCATGGGGATTGTTTTACACCAGGAAACTTTTTTTCCAAATTATACTGTATTTAAATATGCCTGCAATAAACTGTCCAGTGTCTAAATTTGAAGTTTCAACCAACACCACCTACTGAGTCCTGTTAAGCTGGATTTCCTTCTTGCCTCACACAGATCAAAACTCTGCTGGTCTTGGTGTTTGCAGAGACCCCCTCAAAGACTAAGAAGACTTGTTGGATCCAGACATTTAATGACATTCCTCACCAACCTTAAGTGACTACTAAATTAACTGAGTGGAGACCCCAGTGACCACACATAGCAGGGAAAACAGGGCTCAGAAAGTAATTAAAGGCATAAACAACAATCAAGAACAACCATTGCACTCCTGGAGAAAAGCAGGAGGGAGATTTTTCCAGAAGCGCCTTCTATATCATTTAAAATCATATTTTCAATCCACTCTAGAAAAATATGATACATGCAAAGAAATGAGATAAGTTTCCCATAGGGACTGGAAAGATGTCTCAGTGGCTAAGAGCACTTGCTGCTCTTGTAGGAGACCAGAGTTCAGCTCCCAGCATCCACATGGTGGCTCATAACTGTCTGTAACTCAAGTTCCAAAGAATATTCTGGACCCCACTGGCACCAAATGTACATGCAGATAAAACAAGTATACACATAAAAACAAAGAAATACATCTTTTATTAAGCAGCCCATAAATAGAACAAAAACCAGACAAGTCATCATTCCTAAGAAGACCCAACTATTGGACCACTAGACAAAGACTTTTTATTAGCTGCTTAAAAAGTGTTCACATTACCAAGAAAAAACGGTATCTAAAGAACTGAAGGAAAGTTGGGCTTTATCCCAGCACGTGGGGGACGGAGGCTGGTGGATCTCTTGAGTTCAAAGCCAGCCTGATCTACATAGTGAGTTCCAGGACAGCCAGAGCATTGCAGAGAGACCTTGTCAAGAAGAAGAAGTGGAGGAGGAGGAGGAGGAGGAGGAGGAGGAGGAGGAGGAGGAGGAGAAGAAGAAGGAAGAGGGGAAGAGGAAGAAGAAGAAGAAGAAGAAGAGGAGGAAGAGGAGGAGGAGGAGGAGGAGGAGGAGGAGGAGGAAGGACAAGAAGAACAAGGAGGAGACGGATAGGGAGAGTGAGGGGAAGTAGAAGGAAGAATAAAAGAAGAAAAGAAGGAAGAAGGAAGAGGAAGAAGAAAAAGAACTACTAAGGGAAAGCAGGAGGGCTGGTGAGATGGCTCAGTGGTTAAGAGCACTGACTGCTCTTCCAGAGGTCATGAGTTCAAATCCCAGCAACCACATGGTGGCTCACAACCATCTGCAATGAGATCTGATGCCCTCTTGTGGGGTGTCTGAAGACAGCTACAGTGTACTTATAATAAATAAATAAATAAAGTTTAAAAAAAAAAAAAGGGAAAGCAGGAGAAGGATTCCTCACTAAGCAGAGAACAACATTAACAAGGTAGAAAATCTAAGCAAAGACAAAAGTGCCATGGCTACAGTGACTCATCAGAGGACTTCAAAAGCTGGCATCATCAAAAAGTAGTGCACTCCGTTGCAGGGCAATGAAGATTATCAGCATAGGAAAAAGGAAGAAAAACATAATGAAGAAAAATGACCAACTGCTCAGCTCTCTGTAGGACGCCATCAGCTTTACTAACTTCCTGGGAGCCAGAATCTCTGAGAGGAAAAAGAAGAGGAGAGCAAGCCAGGAGCAGAATCACCCTGACTGTAATAAAAACATTAAGCTACACACAGGAGGATAAGCTCAGCAGAGCCACAGAGCACGAGATGTAACAGAGTGACATATTCAATGTGCAGAGAAAGAAAAGGTTGTCAAGAATTCTTTCCCTAATAAAGCAGTCCTTCAACTTAAAGGGGGACTGGAGAGATGGCATAGCAGGTAAGAACATTTCCTGCTCTTGCAAAAGACCCATGTTTGGTTCCCATGACCCACGTGGCAGCTCACATCCACATGTAAGTGCCAGTTCCAGGAGATCTAGTACCCTCTGCTGCCCTCCGTGGGCTCCTGAACACACAAGGTGCATGTAAACTCAGACAAGCAAACACAAACACACACAGACACACACAAATAAAGCAAACAAGTAAGTCTAAAAGGAAACTGAAAGCCAGATCAAGGCATTTCCACATAAACACAAACACTAATTTGTTGCTGGCAGGTTTGCCCCCCACCCAAGAACTAAAGGGATCCTTCAGACTGAGATCAGCACACACTAGACAGTGATCCAGATCCACATGAGAAGTAAGAGCTCCAGAAAAGGAGACGGAAACGAGGGCAGATACAAGGAAGATACAGATAAAAGGAAGAACAACATCCAACATGAACCGCATGCATGCTCACGAGGGCCACCCTCTCGTTGCCAAGGCTGAGAGGTCCTGGAGACCTGAAGCTGTGGTTCTTATTATGGAAAGTGTCACTATCACAGCATCCACCGTGAGTGCAGCCCTGTTCCTGTCCTCATATCTGTTCTAATGCATGATGGGTCTGCAGGAAGGAATGTGCACATCCTGCTTCCTTGTGTAAACTCCCTGCCTGTCAGGCACCAGACCGCAGCAGTGTGTTATGACCTGCCACAGGGGTATCTGGGAGCCAGAGGAGAGCACGAGTGCCTAGAACTATCCATTGTCCTGTCTTCCCCTAGCCACAACCCTCCACACCAGCCTCCCGTGGGAGACACCTCAATGGACAGTAGTAGCCCTTGTGGATCTACTTTCCAGACTCCGCTTCAGGCTAGTCATCAAGAACTAACTTGAAGTCTCAGTAAATATTTTCTTCAAATGTGGTTCTGGAGCCAGTTTGCACTTCCTCCAGTCAAAACACGAGCCCACTTAGTACTTACTTACCATGAGTCAAGACAAATTCAGTGTGTTGACTGGGTCAGTCATTTCAGCCTCATTGCAGAATGTAAATGGGACTGTTGTCATACCCACTTTACAGGTGTGGAAACTGAGGGACAAAGATAGAACAACTTGACCAGCATCACATGGCTGTGGGTTTAGGCCTGTGTTCCCCATTTCCAGGGCAATGCCCTTTTTCTCCACACACTGCTGGCAGTGGAGATGGCATAAAGCACCTTACAGAGCAGCAGTCTGGAGAGTCTGCAGCCGGGAAGCCTTTCATCACACCATGATGCCTCTGGGCTTCTCTCCAAGTTTTTCTAAATGGTCTGGTAGGCAAGGTACTGCTGTGCAGTGACCTAAGAAGGGTAATATTAACTATTAAAAGAATACAGGATCACATTACACAGATCAATCTGGCCAGCCAGCTAGAGTGGAGTCTCTGAAAAAGCACCAAGCCAATGGCACTGCTCTGGCCTACACACACAACCCCCATCTCATCTCTCATGAGCCTTCCTTTACCTTTTCTCCACGGACCTCTTAATCTGAGGACTTCTGGAGTCATTTCAAGGCCTAGGATCCCTCTTGCCATCCCAGGCTAGGGTATGCATTCACACGCCCAACCCTGTGCTTTTCCAAGCTTTTGTATATCCTGCCTGCCGAGATTCATTTTGGTTAATCTTCAGCCTGCAGCAGCCCTCAACCTGGTTTGGTGCAAGCTAACACACTCTACTACCCATGGCCTTTAGTGCTTCTCATATGGACCATGGAGGCAGAAGCTAGAATTTCATCTGCCAGGCTGTCTTGGCAATGCTCCCTGAGACATGTGTTAGTTAACACGTGTTTGTTAAGGGCACAGTGTACTTCAAGCTCTGGAGTAGGTAAATGGCCAGTATAACCTCCTACCTTTGTGAGAGCTGGAGACAGGCATGGGAAAACAAGCAACGCACAGGTAAGCGAATAAAGTATCTCCATCTCAGACTGACAGGCTGCAGAGAGAGACTGAGGCGACCTGATGGATGACAGGTTACAGTTACAGGGAGGGAGAGGGTCCTCTAACAGAATATCAGGAAAGGAATCTTGGGAAGTGGCATCTGAGCTGAGACTCAAAGGTTGCAAAAGCACTCTGTGGGGGTGGGGTGAGTTTGGGCAAAGACTTCAAGAACACAAGAGCCCTGTGTGATGGAGAAGGTGGTGAAAAGGCAGAGGACAGAGACGGGAGGCAGAGTCACAGAGGTTAGCAGGAGCAGTGTGAGTCCTTGCCTGGCAGCAACAGGAAACTTGACTGCTGCTGTGCAGAACAAGTGCAGTGCACTTGGAGCAAAGGCAGGCTGGAGCCTTGGTGCCCAGGCCTGTGCCTGTGGCTGAGCATATCTCTCTCTCTCTCTCTCTCTCTCTCTCTCTCTCTCTCTCTCTCTCTCTCTCTCTCTCTCTCTCTCTCTCTCTCT
>NW_021620620.1:3264413-3268780 GCF_004785775.1 Grammomys surdaster
TCTCTCTCTCTCTCTCTCTCTCTCTCTCTCTCTCTCTCTCTCTCTCTGTGTGTGTGTGTGTGTGTGTGTGTGTGTGTGTGTGTGACAGAGACAGACAGAGAGACAGAGAGACAACAGCTTACCTCACTACCTCACCTGGCCTCACCCATCATGTGAACACATGGCCTTCATCACCGATAAGGTGGGGCTCATACCACCCCACTCACAGGAAGAACCCTGCATCCACATGCCGCTGCTGATCGATGACACCTGGGTGGCAGCTTGTGACAGGCCACCCACCGCAGCAGATTCCATGTGTATTTGTTGTCAAGCTATTGGGCTGTATTGACTAGGCTTGGGATGAGGTAAGAGTTTCTGCCTGCCCTCAGTGTCTTTTGACTGGCCTTGAGCAGTGGATCTCCCTGAACTTCCCAGGCCCCTCCTCCAGCTTCTATCAAGGAACCATTAAGGAGCCCTGTCCTTGGCTCATGGCTTCTAGAGAGACACTCAGCCCTCTGGAATGCCCTGGGAGGGAAGTTGGGCCCAGGTCTCTAGGCCCCATCCTTAACTCTTGGGTTAGGGTACCAATGCCCACAGTCACAGCAGGCAGACGGTGGACAGTGCACATACCTCCTGGTCCCATGGCACCTGGTGGCCAGGCACTGCTCCTTCCTTGGGTGGTTTTTTTTATCATTTATTAGTCCTTCTCCTTCTAACATTCTTGTGATCTGTGCTGCCTTCCATAACCTCTGAAGAATTGTCTTCCAGGTTTTGATTTCAGGTCCTATATTATGTTCTTGTGGCTGTTGTAACAAATTACTGTAGGCTTGGTGACTTAAAAGAACAGAAATTCATTTTCATATGGTTTCAGAGGCCATGAGGCTGAAATCAGAGTGAATGCAGAGCTGCCCTCCCTCCTGATTCTTGGCAGGGGCAGAAGTCAGGGGGCATATTCTTTGTCTCTTTCAGTTTTAGAAGGTTGTCAGAATTCTTGGGTTTATGGGCACATCATTTGAGCATTGGCTCTGGAGTCATGATGTCTTCTCTGCCCCCATCTAGAGCACAGAGTTGTGTGATCTAGAATACTCTCTCATTTTCAGTTGCTTTAACTTGATTGCATCTACAGTCTCTTCTGCCATATAAGGTAGCCATCACAGATTCCCTAAATGAGGGTATTGATCTCCCTATGGTTAGTTTGTAGACAAGTATTATTTAGGCCTTCTCGGGCCCTGTTTTCACTCCATTGTCTCTCTGAAATATGATGTGAGCTTTAGACATTAAATTCTCAGCTTTCTGACCCTGTGGCTGTGTGACCTTGTGCACTGAGGTATGCTTAACCTCTCTGAGCCTCAGTTTTGTTATCTGAGGACTAGGGTCAGCAGCTGCTGCATCACAGAACTGATGAGATTATATTGAAGCACTCAGAATAGAAAAGGAGTTGAGTTCATCCTGACTCCTGTCTTTTTCCATCTCTGCTGCAACCATCTAGACCAGGCTTCCAAGTATAAGGACTCTGAGCAGCTTCCAAAACATGACTTTGAAGATATGGTGTTAATTGTTTCCATCTGTTTGCTGGGACTGAGGTACAGTAAACATCCCATTTTCACCCTCACTGAAATGCTTCAACTATCTCCAGGCCCCTAAAATAGACACCCCAGGAGGAACCAGAGAGGGTGTGGGAATTCTAAGAAGTCACAGCTTGCAGAAAGATCTTGTCCACACTGTTTGTTCTGTAACCCTTCCACCCTGATTCTTGCACCTTTGGAGAATCACTGAAAACTATCTGCCCACAGTGAAATCAAGATCCAAGAGGAGTTTGCCACTAGACAAGCCACATCTTCCTTCCTCACAAAGGAAAAAAGCCTTCTGTTCAAACTGAAGAGTCCAGGGCTCTGCCCTTCCAGAGTTCTATGCAGTGGCCTTTGCATCACTGTAACCAAACACCAGGTAGGAATGACTTTACAGTGCTAGATTGCCTTCGTCTTAGTTTCAAAGACACTCACCACCATGGTGATGGTCTCAGTGAAGTTCATGATGGCATCTCTTTCCATGATAGCTGAGGTGGTTTGAGCAGGTATGGTCCTCATAAGCTTATCTATGTGAATGCTTGGTCTTGAGGGAGTGGCTCTCTTTGAGAGGAATTAGGAGGTGTGGTCTTGTTGAAGGAATCGAATCGTGCCACTGCGGGTGTTCTTTGGGTTTTCAGAAGCCCAAGTCAGGCTGTCTTAGTTAGGATTTCTGTTGCTGCAAAGAGACACCATGACCACAGCAACTCTTATAAAGAGAAACATTTGACTGGGGCTATTTTACAGTTCATAGGTTTAGTCTACTATCGTCATGGTGGGAAGCATGGCAGCACTCAGGCAGACATCTTGCCAGGGAGGTAGCTGAGAGTTCTACACAGGATCAGCAGGCAGCAGGAAGAAAGAAATACCGAGCTTGGCTTGAGCATTTGAAACTTCAAATAGTGCTACTCTCTGGTAAGCAAGCATCCAATCTACGAGCTTATGAGGGCCATCCTTATTCAAACCACCATAGTAACTCAGTGGCTTCCTCTCTCTTCCTGCTGCCTACAGACCAGGATGTAAAACTCTCAACTTCTCCAGCACCATTTTTGCCCGTATGCTACCATGCTCTCTGCCATGATGATAATGGATTAAACCTCTGAAACTGTAAGCAAGCCTCAATCAAACGCTTTCTTTTATGAAAGTTGCTGTGGTCATGGTGTCTCTTCATAGCAATAGAATATTGACTAAGACAATGGCCAAACAGAAAGCAGAGTGAGAGATGGATCCAGAGCCAGATATGACCTTCATAGGCCTGCTACTGATGACCTAGTTAGGCTAGACAGGTCCTATCCCATAAAAGGTTCCATAACCTCCTGAAACAACCCCACCATAATGAATGAGACTTCAAGATATGAGCGTCTGGGGAACATTCCAGATTCATACCATAGCAAGCATGTAGTGCCTGGAATCATAACAATACTGCTTCTCCACATGTATTTTTTCTTGGCCCCCTAAGCCCCATGGCCCACCCACATCATGGAGACAGCACTGTGGAGACATGACTTTGAGAAAGGACACTCTTGAACTCACACTTCCTCATCTGTAAGGCTGAGGTGCCAGTTCCTATGCAACAGGTTAGTTCTGCCCAACTGCCCACCTCTCCTTGGTGCTCCAAGATGCATGGCCCTGTATCTTAGGCAATGGCATCCATCCAGAGGTACAATTTAGAGCCATTTGTGGTAGCATGTTTTCTATCCCCAAGTCTTTTAATACTACTCTCGCATTTGCTATAGTCTCATTCTCTTAAGAAATAAATTCCCCCATGTAAATCCATTTATTTACGAATGATACCATTCGTTATTGTAGTAATGAGTAATTCGTATCATTAGGTGTAACTAGAAGGTAATTATAACCATTTTCTCTTCAATGTATTGAATTCATGACAGGTAATAATGCTCCAGAGGCCTGGTCTTTTCCTTTAAAAGAAGCAATTAGTTTGAGAAATGGGGAAAGTTTATGGTTCTAAACATACTGTCTTCCTGACATTATCTGAAAATATTAAAGTAAAATGTCAAAAACGTAACTCAAGGTTATTGACGCAGTTTCTGTTCTGCCCATGCACAAGGGGTACTACCTGCTCTCCTGGAAGTGCCACTTCAGCTTTTCTGAAGCCTTGTGGGACTCCTATGTCCTCAGCATGAGCTGGCTGGACCCTCAGCTGTCACACTTTATGGTGATGAGTTGAAGGGAATACAGTGCTTGACCTCATTCAGGATTTTCTTAAACTTTTGTAGTTTTGTACTTTCCATGAAAATGCTTTAAATCAAGCAAGGGGCTGGGGGGAGGGGTTCCTTCTCCAGATGAAGACAGTGAAATTTAACTGCTATATGATTACAAAAGTCACATGGCTGTTTCAGGGAAGCATGGACCCTGTGAGCTAACCAGACTAGCTGGAGCTACCTGCATTTAAACTGGCATCCTTCTTTTTTTAAGGTTGTGAGTTTAAAAAGTAGCTGTGTCTTGAGCCTTTGAGTTAAGCTTCAAAGTACTATGTTTTACCAATCTAGTGGTTTATATACGAAAGGAACCATTTCATCTGTTATTTAAAGTCCAACTAATACATGTCTGTCGAGACCCTGTTCTCTGATGAGCAAGACTCAGATTCCACTTAAGTTAGGATCCTAGCTGGGTAGTGGTGGCATGCCTTTAGTCCCAGCACTCAGGAAGCAGAGGCAGGCAGAACTCTCAGTACAAGGCCAGACTGGTCTGCAGAGTGAATTCTAGGAAAGTCAGAGCTACATAAAGAAAGCTTGTCTTAAAAAAAAAAACCCAGAGAGAGAGAGAGAGAGAGAGAGAGAGAGAGAGAGAGAGAGAGAGAGA
>NW_021620620.1:3268790-3275281 GCF_004785775.1 Grammomys surdaster
AGAGAGAGAGAGAGAGAGAGAGAGAGAGAGAGAGAGAGAGAGAGAGAAACAGACAGAGAGGCAGTGAGACTATTTCTAGAGAAACTTAAATACAGTGGGAGAGAGAAAAACAAGAACAATGGAGGGAACCGACGCCTCAGATATTAGCTGGAGTCAGAGAAGCAGAATCAGCAGGCAAAAAGTGTGTGTGTGTGTGTGTGTGTGTGTGTATATGTGAGTGTGTGAGTGTGTGGGTGTGAGTGTATGTGAGTGTGTGTGGGTGTGAGTGTATGGGTGTGGGTGTATGTGAGTGTGTGGGGGTGTGAGTGTGGGAGTGGGAGTGTGTGCATGGGCGTAAGTGTGTGGGTGTGAGTGTATGTGAGTGTGTGGGTGGGTATGAGTGTGTGGGTATGAATGTGGGGGTGTGAGGTGTGAATGTGTGTGAAGGGGTGAGGTGTGAGTGTATGTGAGTATGGGGGTGTGTGAGGTGTGAGTTTGTGTGAGTGTGTGTTGGGGTGTGGGTGTGTGTGAATGGGGGTGTGTGAGAGTGGGAGGTATTAGGTGTGAATGTGGAGGGGAAATGAGGGTGTGAGGGTATGGGGGTGTGAGGGTGTGGGGTGTGAGGGTGTAGGGTGTGAGGGGGCGAGGGTGCACATGGGTCTCTGTGTATTATATGTGAAACTGATGTATTATGAGTATTGGTCCCTGCAGTTGTGAAGGTTGAGAAGTCATGTGATCTTCCATCTACAAACTGGAAACCTGGTGCCATATAATTCAATCCAAGTTCAAGGGCTGTCCAAGCCCTGAGAGCCAAGAGAGCAGGACAGATCATTCCCATTGTGAAGCAAAGGTGAGATCTAGTTCAAGCAGCTAAGCACAGAGGAGATGAATTCTCCCTCCTTCCCCTGCTTTTCTTTCCATCCAGGTCCTCAACTGGCCAGAGGAGAGACACCACAACAGAGACAGTCCAACTGGTGTTTAATATTAATGCCCCAGTCTACTTGATACATGACATTAAATGTTATACCTACAGCTACAGAGAACAAACAGTGAACAGCATAACTTCTAGCTAGACAAACATAAATGCCCACACTAACGGCCTATTCATCTTCTTTCATATTGCCAAATATACCATGCTGGGTTGTCGATGGAAATATACAAGTTATGTATGTAAACAAGAGAAAATACAATCTAAAGAGACAAGGCAAGTGATTTAACCCATGTATAGGCTCTGGAAAACATCTTGGAATTACTATACTAGAGATCAAAGATAATTGGCTAATGCATTAAGGGCTCTAGTTTTTAAAGTGGATATTCTGACTAAATAATATAAGCAGAAAGGTAGAAATTCTTTAAAAAAGTGTAAAATGCTTGCAATCAGGAACATGATATCAGGCATGGCAGTATGATACCCAATCCCAGCACTCAGGAGGCTGAGGAAGAATTGGAAGTTCAAGACTGATCTGAATTTTGTAGAAACTTCTAGAACAGCTTGGGATATAAGGAAAACTCTCAAAAACAAACAAGCAAAAGATAGCCACATTTTGAAAGAAATGAAGATTACCTTCAGTGGGCTGACCATGTTCTGAAGAAAGAGTCAGTGCAGGCTTTCCTAAACTGATACTCAAGAACAAGGGGGGTAATGCAAGTGTGGGGCAGATTATCCAAGAACCTCGCAACTCAAAAACTCTGCTCTCTTAGGAAGAGGACAGTGGCAGAGCAAACACACTGACATGTGGCAGCTGAGCAGTTTCGAAATTGGTAGCAGATACAGACCCAGGAAGCTCAAAGATCACTAATCAAGACAAAAATAAAACAAAACAAACAAACAAACAAAAACAACCAACACACAGACATATCATACAGAAATTACTGGAAGCCAAACACAAGAAAATCCTGGAAGACCCCAGAGAGAAATCATAGCTTACCTAAAACAAAAAGGATAAGTATACTAGAATTCCCTTCAAAAGACGCTCAAGCAAAAAGACAGTGAATCAAAATATCTAAAGTTCTGAAATAAGACTGTTCACCTACAACTCTGTATCCAGCAAAAAAAAAAAATGTTTTTATAAAGTTAGAAGATAAATTTTTCTCAGATAAGCAATCACAGAAAATTGGTCCCCAGAAGATCTGACTTGAAAGAAATATTTCTTAAGTTCTTCAAAGAAGAAAATTATAAATGCCACAAATTCAGATCTTAGTTCTTGTTATTTCCTTTATTCTTAGTTGATCTCTGAAGCCAACTGTTTAAATGATAGTGGTGACAAGGTATTGTTCCAGTATACGTTCAAATTAATGAAGTGAGTTGACATACAAGATAGGGGATACAAGTCATACAAGATAGGGGAGAGATCAAGATTACCTTCTGTCAGCTTCCAACCACACTTTTAATTGTTTAAAAATAGATTTAGGTGCAATGTAAATTTTTGCTGTAAACTCTAGTATAACCACTAGAAACATTTGCAAAATGAAATATAACTGGTATGGGAATAGAACATCATCACTGGAGCCTTATAAAATGTTCAAGTATGAATGCTAATGGTACAAAAATGGAACATTTGCAAAGATAAACACAGGAGAGAGCAAAGTCATAAACACAGTCACTATTAATTCAAATGTATCAGTTATCACTTCAATTATAAATGGTCGGATCAGGAATGAAAGAAACTGACGAATAATTTAAAAAGAAACCCCTACTCCACTGGCTATAAGAAACACACTTCAAAATTAAATGAATAGATAGCTGAAACAAATAAAGAGAAATGACAAAAACTAAATTAAAAATAAGCAAGGGAATAAAAATACATTCTACTAAAAACAAATACAAGAAAGCTACAGAAATTGTTATCATTTCAGAGCAAGGAAAACTGTCATGAACACTGCACAGAGACAGAGTCAGAGACAGAGGTCAGTACTCCAACAAGGCATAAAATATCTTTATATGGATGCACTAGACAGCAGAGGATCAAAGCATCAGAGACTCTCTAGTCAAACCCTTATATATATATTGCTTGAAGGAATATAAATGACTGTGTCATTGTGGAAATCAACATTAAAGTTCCTTTTTAAAAGGCTAAAATTAAAATTTCTATATGATTCAGCTAAACCACACCTGGCAATGTACCCAAAGGTGTCTCCGTCAGATTACCACAGTAATATGGGCATATCTATATGTATTGCAACACTTCCCAATAGCCAAGATTTGGAATCAACTTAGGCCTACCAACAGATAAATGAGTAAAGGAAATATGTTGTAGAAACACAATGAAGTTTTATTTGGCCATAAGCAAGAATGAAATTATATCACTTGGAAGAAAGTGGATGAAGCTAGATATATAATGTTACGGCAGAATATCCCAGACTGGGGTGGCAACAGGGGAATCCAGAGGATAAGACAAGGAGGGGAAGAAAGGCAGATATGCATGTTTCCTGTGATATGTGGAATCTAGTTTCATGTATGTCAGAAGAGAGGCTGTCGAGGACAAAGAAAAAAGAAGAAGAAGAGGAGGAGGAGAAAGAGAAGGAGGAAGAAGAGGAAGAGGAGGAAGAAGAAGAGAGGAGGAAAACAGTGGAAAGAACACGAGCAAAGTGGGATGGTATACATGTTTAAAATGTCATGATGAAGCCCATTACACTGTATACTAAACACACACACACAGGCACATGCACATACATGAGGCAAAACCTGGTAGAACTACAGTAGAAGGTAAACAATGCATTACTGCAGCTAGAGATGTCAATGTCTTCTCTCAGTAATTAACAGATTCAGCAAGCAGAAAATCAATAAAGATGTAGTTAAACTGAGTACCTCATCAGTCAACTGGATCCAATTGACATCTTACAGACTAATTTACCCACAGACGATATATTCTTTTCTGGCTCAAGTAGGGCTTCTTCCAAGATCTGCCACAATTGTGCACCACAAAACACACCTGAACAATTTACAGGTACAAAAATCATACAAATATGTTCACGTGGAATCAAACTATAAATCAGAAACAGAGGAGCTACAGAGATGGCTCATCAAGTAAAATCACTTTCTGCACAAGAAGGTGAGTTGGGATTCAGATTCCCAGTACCATGTAAATACCAAATAGCATAGCAGCCTGCCTGTAATCCCAGCTAAAATAGCCAAATCGGTGAGCTCTGGGTTCAAGTGAGAGCCCTGTCTCCATATATAAGGTAGAGAGTGACTGAGAAAGACACTCAAAGTCAGCCTCTAACCTCCACAGGCACACACACCTGTGCCCTAACACATGCAGCAGACATACATACACAAACATATACATACATACATACATACACACACATATGCCCTAACACATGCAGCAGACATACATACACATACACATACACACACACACACACACACACACACACACACACACATATATATATATATACACACACACATACATATGCCCTAACACATGCAGCAGACATACACACATATACATACAAACATATACACGTACATATGCCCTAACATATGCAGCAGCACATACACATATACATGTATACACACACACATACATACATACATACATGCATGCATACATACATACATATAAATACATACAAACACACACAGAGATGCATGCATGCACATGCACACACTTGTTGTAATAACAGAAAACATCTTTAAAATCCTCACATTTTTGAGTATTAAACCTCCCATGGAGAAAGAAAGAAATCCCAAGAGAAAAATTTAAAACAACTTACATTATTTTTAATATATTTTATTATGTGTATGGATGTTTTTTGCCTGTGTGTACTGCCATCTACTGTGTGTGTGTGTGTGTGTGTGTGTGTGTGTGTGTGTGTGTGTGTTGCCCACAGATGCCAGAAGAGAGCATTTGATCCCCTGGGACTGGAGTTACAGATGGTTGTGAGCCACCATGTGGTTTCTGGGACTTGAACCCAGGTCCTCTGGAGGAGCTGCCAGAGCTCTTAACCACTGAGCCGTCTCTCCATTCCTGAATGTTTTAATTCAATGAAAATGTGTGAGATGCAATAAAAGTAGTGCTTATGCAGAATGGTATAACACTGAATACACAACCTAGGAGTGAATAAAGATCTGAATCTACACTGTAGCTTCCATGTAGCCTACAACAAGGGGGAGCAATATGAACTTGAAGGAAGGAGAGCAAATAATAAAATAGGCAAATGTCATAATCAAACAGGGAACAATAGAGAAACCAAAAGCTTGTATCTCCAAATATAAATAAAATTGATAACCATATAAGCAAAAGAAGCCAAGAAAAAAAAGAGAAGATATACATATCCAAATCATAAAATGAAAGAAGAGTTATCACTTTTTATCTCAGGATAAAGGAATAATACAAACAAGTCTGCAGCCACAATTTAGTAACTCAGATAAAATTGACTGATGCCTTGATAGGCATATTCTATGAAACTTACACATAGAAGGCCCAGGACATAACATAATCAGCAAGTATTTGCCAAAGAAGCAGGAAGTCATGAGTTCAATCCCAGAATCCACATTTAAAAATAGGGGTGGGTGGGGCATGAAGTCAGGCATAGTGATGTACACTTGATGTCCCAGCACTGGGAAGCTGAGACAGGCAGAGCTCTGGAAGTAACTCAGTAAGTAATATTAGACCCAGATAGTTTCTGTCATGAAGCCTATCAAACACTGAAGGGAAGATGACATGCATTCTATGGACTCAGGAAATGAAGGAGAAATTAACATGTTCTAACCTATTCTCTGAGGCTAGAATTACCTCAAGATGGAAACCAGAAAAAGATTTGACAGAAAGGGAAAACCAGGCAATCGCTTTCAGGAGTGAAGATGAAAAGTCTTCAAAAAAAATTAGCAAATTGAATCCAATCATGTATAAGCCCAATCACACACCACTAGCAAGCAGAATTGAATAAAGGTGTGGTGGTTTGAATAGGTATGGCTCCCACAGATTCATACGTTTGAATGCTTGGCCCATAGGGAGTGGTACTGTCAGGAGGTGTGGAGTAGGTGTTTCATTGAGGAGGTGGACTTTGATGCCTCATATTCTCAAGCTCTGCCCAGTGCCGAAGATAATCTTCTCCTGGCTGCCTGCAGAAGAGAGTCTCCTGGCTTCCTTCTGATCAAGAGGTAGAACTCTCAGCTCCTCAAGCACAATGTCTGTTTCCTGGCTACCATGTTTCCTGTCACAATGATAGTGGACTAAATCTCTGAAACTATAAGCCAGCACCAATTAAATGTTTTCCTTTATAAGAGTTGTCTTGGTCATGGTGTCTCTCCATAGCAATAAAATCCTAACTAAGACACCAGGTATGTAACATTAAAAAAAATCCATTAATATAACTCATCATTTCCACAGGCTAAAGAAAAACCTTCTAATCATACGCAGTAACACAGAAAAGGCATTTGTAAACTCCAAGCCCCAAGCACGATTTCTCAGCTAATCAGAAATAAAAAGGACTTTTCTCAGCATAACATACAACGAGAGAGAGAGAGAGAGAGAGAGAGAGAGAGAGAGAGAGAGAGAGAG
>NW_021620620.1:3275291-3290479 GCF_004785775.1 Grammomys surdaster
AGAGAGAGAGAGAGAGAGAGAGAGAGAGAGAGAGAGAGAGAGAGAGAAAGCCAACAACTCATAAGTTTATCAGCCAATATTTAATGTTCATACAATGAAATATCATTCAGCCATCAAAAGAAATAACATAATAATACATCCTACAGCATATCTGAATTTTGAAAATCTATATTTTCAAAATTACTGATTTTATTCATAACAGAAACTTTGTTTATAATCACTAAAACTATTAAAAACTGAAATATCCTTTGTCTGGTGAATGGATATACATATTATGCTATAGTCAAACCATAAAATACTACTGGAAAATGAAAAAAATCAGTGAGTGCTATGTGTAGCAATGTGAATGAATCACAAGGTGATTGAGCCAAATGAAAACTGCCAGTTTCAAATGATCACGTATTGTGTAATAAGTTAAAGACGGCGTTAGCTAGATGAGGGAGGGTGTAGACCAGGCCCTCTCACAACCCCCATTTAATCTGGGAGTTAAACTTATTTAGATGTTTAATAATGACCCATTAAAATTGAAAATATATTTCTTCAAACCCATTGTCAAGTTATCATCACCTACAGAATGTTCTGAAATGCTATCCAGGGCGACGTGATCAGAAGGGTGTCACCAACAGGCAAAGCAGATGTGCCTAGAGAGAAAGAATACCCAGCAGCAAGATAAACACATACTGAATTCCTGCAAGATTCCTGCAGGAGCCAGGGTCAGGCAGCTCTGGCAGGCACCTCCATCACAGAGAACATAATCCCCCTTCTCTCTGCAGCAACAGCTGAGGAATAAATCTCTGGTGGAGGAACACAGACAGGGCAGAGGCTCAAGTGGGTTCTCACCCTGTCATAAACCCCGTGGAGTCAAATCTTGTTTTGAATTATTCTTCCAGAACTAAAGCTATCCCATTCATCCAAACTTACCCACCCAGAGTAGATTATGAAACAGCTATGGCCAGAGAGGAATCGCTTAACTGTGTGTGTGTCCCATTTAACTGAGTTGAGAGATCTCACTTCTGCCCAGACAGGCAGTGTGAGAGCTGGGAGTGGGAGGCTCAGAGGCATTTCCCAGCATCCCATTCTGTAAGGCTTTGGAAGAGAAGGTGCTAAGCTGTCTCCTGGGCTCCATCCCTCCCACTCTCCCACCCAGACGCCCAGGTCATTCCTGGAATTAGGAAGCTGTTTCTCCTGTGGTATCTACAAACTGCAGTGCAGCAGACACAGCCAGATGAGGGAAAGGATAAAGGCCAAGCTTAAAGTGACTTCTACATGAGCAACTAAAGATGAAAGAGCCATGAGGTTTCCATTATGAGCATATAAGCAAAAAAAGAGATAAAAAAAAAGTAGGCATCCTGGGGCTAGAGAGGTAGCCCAGCTGATAGGAACTCATAGCTCATACTGCTCTTGAAATGTCAGTTCCCAGCACCTACATAAGACACTAAAAAATGCCTGTACCTCCAGCTCCAGGGGCTCTGACACCTTCTTCACACACACGCACACACGCACACATGCATGCACACACGCACACACACACATGCACGCATGCACACAATCTTTCTTTAAAGAAAAGGCATAAAGAAATTATAATGCATTACTTTAAAATATGGAGGATTATTTACCCTATATGAAACAAAAGAGATGCAACTAGAAGCAACCACAAGGTTGCTTCTCTGCTTATCAAGTGAGCTTCTTTGATGGTCAGGCACTGAGTGCTATAGAGTTTTCCAGAGGCTGCTGCTCTCAGAGAGCTGGGATGCTGGCTTATTTTGGTCTATAGAAGAGTTCTACATTGTGCAGCACAAGCCAAGGAAATGTTTGTACCACATTCTTTTTTTTCTGGGAATTTACGCTAATGATGTAATTGATAAAGAAGTGTGTAGAAAGATATTTTCCTTGGCACTGACACAAGGACCAACAGCCAAACGTTGGTGGTCCTCAGGGCACTTTTTGCCCTGGCAACTCTTTTTAAATCACTGACATGCTCTGAGTTATCACCTGTCACTCCATCATCTCTACAGCTGTGTCCCATGCTCCACCTTCCTTGTGTGTCCACAGCTGCTGCTTAACCTTGCTTGACTATTTAAAACTGAATTCTCTTTCTCTCCAGCTCTTCCTTCTCCTTTTCTTCTTCCTCCTTCTTCGCCTCATCCTCGTCTTCCTCCTTTTCTTCCTTCTCCTCTGTCCTTCCTTATCCAAATACACTGCAAATACTCACTGCTATAGCTTGAATATCTTTGTCCCATCCAGCATTCATATTGAAATTGAATTCATAGCAAGGCAGTACTTAGAAGTATGACCATGGGGCTTTTGCCCTTGTAGATGGGATTAGGTACCTTTTGAACTTGATGCCTTCTGTATCTTGAAGGTCTAGCATCCTTCCCCTGAGAGGGGAAGGTTCATTCAAGGTGCTATCTTGGGAGCAGAGACTGGACCATCACCAGACAGACAGCTCACTGGTGTCTTCACCTTGGACTTCATCTTAGATAGTGGAGCTGTAAAAAACAGTCTGCTCTTTATAAATCACCCAGTCTCCAGCACTCTTCTGTAGCATTGTCTCCAGCACTCTTCTGCAACCTTACAGAGTAAGATGACTCCCTAGGCACTCAAGTCCAACCTCCAGGCACTGTTGTTGTTTCCTTCTTATCTCTCAATCCCCCATCCACCTTCAAATCTTTCTGAAAACCCATCTGCTTCTCTCTAGCAATGGTGAACCTGCTACCTCTGTAGTCTAAGTCATCAGCACCACTCCCTGAATGCCGCTGTGATGCTCCCGAATGGTTTCTTTCAGTGTAGTCTTACAGGTGTTCCAATCTTTTGTCTATCCTGCAGAGCCCTTGATTCCCAAAACACAAATCCAATCTCATCACTCCTCCATGTTCAGGCCTTCAGCAGCTTTCAGATCTCTACAGGATCTGCCCAGATTGGTGCTGCTGAAAAAGGCTTAGGAACCTCCGGCCCACCCTTGCAGTAGCTCCCCTCATCACCACAGGCTTTTCTGTCTCTAGATGTGCCACACACTTCTCCTTTCCTGTCCTGACCAGCTTGAACACTGGGTAAATTGCTGAAGATGCTGAGAGCTGCTTCTACTCTGTGGATATATTTCACTCAGAAATAAAGAAAGAAATGAAGCCTGGCACTGTGGTTCATACCTGCAATCCAAGTGCTTGACAAGAGGCTGAGGCAGGAGAATCTCCAACTCCAGGAAAGCCTAGGATACATACAAAGATTTCCTCAAAATGCTAGAGGAAGAGAAGGAATAGGAAAAGGATGGAAGAAGTGAGAAATGGCGCACTAGGTATTCTCTTGGCATAATAAGTCACCTGTCATTGGTTGGTCAAATGCTAATTTCTCAACAAATACCATCTACCCATGTTAACACTGGGCATGGGTGGGCAAGAAGATAACACAGCTATATACCTACAAAGCCAAGGCTTGAGAACAGAAAGGGCTTCATAAGAGAAGGCTGAAAGTAGCCTTGGGACCTACAGACTGAATGTTCTTATTCCTTCAACTCAGGGCAGCCACAGTGACGACAGTGATAGAAATGCAGACTCAGGGTGTCCCAGACCTGGTCAGAACCTGCATCATCACCATCTAATGATTCATCTCACAGCAAAAGTTCAGGGTGCCACTTCTTGGAGTCCTTGTGATGTGCTTGGAAGAACCAGTTACAACCAGCTGCAGCCAGTTGAAATTTGGCGGTAGAATTGTTGTACTTTATTCAAGGAGACCCACAATCAGGACTAGTCAATGGTCTATAGAACCCAAGTAACTGCTTTCTTAGGTCAGAAGGCAGGAATTGAAAGGATACGTCAGACAAAGGACTTAGAACAGAAGACAAGTCAAACTTTCTATATCAAGTGGACTTACATGACACGAGGCATGAGAGCTTAGGATGGACCTGCAGAAAAGGAGACCAAGTGACCAAAAGGATCAGAGACCAGAGAGATCTGGAGGGCGGAGAGGAGACGTGTCCAGAGCTGTTTCACACATGCTCCCATTCAGACTGTGAGCCTGGTCACACTGCATCAGCCTACCAAACCACTCTGTGGCTTCTGCAAGGAATACAGCTAATGGAGGGGACCAACAGAGCAAGGGATGCCCTGGGCTCTTCAGGAAGGTCTGCATCACTTTGCTCATATGCCATGCACACCTGTTAGGGAGGTACATTATCTTCATTTATATAGGAGGACAAAGCCAGCAGTACAAAATGAAAGAAAGTAGAATAATTAGTGGAGAGAAATCCTGCAAGACTAAGTATTTCAGTTAAAGTAGTGTGTATTGAGTATGATATGGTGGACTCAGAGGTCTGGATGAGGAGAGTTCAGAGAGAGGCTCTCAGCTCTCCTCCTCCCAACCCCTGTCAGACATTTGCTGGAGGAAGTCAGTCCGTCCTCTCCTAGCCTGTGAATATCTGCACTTCCCTCTACAATATAACTTGTTCTTTTCTTTTCTGATATTTTTATTGCTATGGCTAGCTTTTCTTTGCCTCGTTTTGTTTTTTGACACAGGTTCTCACTGTGCTGTTCATACTCCCATAATCCTCCTGCTCAGGTTTCTTAACTAGGGCACTTCAGACCACAGTTACATTTAATTTCAGAATCTTCTTTTTATCATGTGCTTTTCAAAGAATCTAGCTGCTTGGTGAGGCACATCCCTGAACCAAAAGAGAGAGGTTATTTTGCATCTCTGCTTGCATGTCCCTCCCTATGTCAATTCATCACGTTGCCGTCACTGGGCTCTACCTTTGGAAAATTCCCTAAGATCCTGAAGGAAGCTCCAACTAACCAGTAGAATCAATCATTACATTCCCAAGAAGAATCGTGTGTGTGTGTGTGTGTGTGTGTGTGTGTGTATACATGTGTGTATATGCACGTGTGTGTGTGTACATGTGTATATGTGTGTGTGTGTGTGCATGCACTCATGCATATGCATCTGTGTGCATGTAGATGCCGGAGGCCAGTGTCGGATATCTATCACTTTCCATCTTTTTGCCTTACACAGAGTCTCTCACTGAACCTAGATATTGCTGATTCAGTCACACTGGCTAACCAGCAAGCCTCAGGGATCCAACTGTTCATGCTATAGCTGGGATTATGGGTATGAGCTACCGAGCTTCTTATATTGGTAGAGTGAATCCAAGCTCAGAACTCATGTTTGCATGGCAAGCACCAAGCTAACTTAACCATCTATCTCCCCAGCCCAAAATACCAGGAGTTTTGATAGCTGATTGTTAAAAGCATCCATTACCAAAAAAAAAAAAAAAAAAAAAAAAAAAGGTATAGTATAGAACCCTCCGATTAAGGTATATTAGTGCTGAACATTGTCATTCAGGTCTACTGCACAGATGTGGAAACTGAGTCTTGGGAAATTTAAAACATTGTTTGAATTTGCACAGAAGCCAAGCAACAAAGCAGTGTTTCATACAAGCAAGAGCCTGACTCCAGTTAGTATCTTGACTTTTGAGTCCTTCCTTTCTGCTTAGAAAACAAATACCATGTCACTGGGCCCTAGCAGAGAGACCTGGAGTGAATAATGCCCCAAAGTCAGTCATGCAGGCAGGTCCCAGATGTATCCTATTAATTCCCCATCTTCCTTTGCCATAGATTCACTCTTTCCTTGATCCAGACTTTCAGGAGGAAAGAGAACCATGCTCAGCAGTACCTGTGTCCTTTGCCAGCGGCGTCCAGATGTCCAGATGAAAGCTGGTCTAGGCCTTCACTTTAGATGAACTTCTTAGCAATACACAGGGATCAATGGCCTGCAAGTCTCTCTCAAAAGGAACCACTCCAGCCCTGCTGAGTCTGCCTCTGTTTACTGTTTGTCACTAAGCACTTGGTGACAGTCACTAAGCCTAGTGAGTATGTCAACAAGGCCCCTCCACTTCCCTGCCATTGTCTGCCTTGGGCCCTGCTGTCTCCTAGAGCTTGTTCTCAAGGCCAGTGGGCTGGAGAGCACTAAGCTGAAACGGCTTAGGTGCCACTGAAGGCTGTGGGAGCGGCTCAGGAAGGATTTCCAGTGATGTCACTTTATCACCTGGTCACTTTATCACAACAAAAGAAAGATCCCTGAAAGGAGGGGAGTTACATGGGAAAATCTCAAGAGCCGCAGTCCTCTCTGCCCATGAGCAGTCAGACTTCAAACCAGCACCCAATATAACCCAGGAACATACAAGATCCTACCCAGGCCCCAAAGACTTAGAGCTACTGGTGGAATGGCAAGAGGAATCCCCCAACCTCTGGTGCCTGAATTCAGGGAGGCCTGGGTTGGGACAAAGAGGAGCAAGAGACAGATTATAGCTCTCTAGAGGTGGCCATGCAAGAACAGATCTTTTAAGCTCGTTCAGAATTAACAGTGTCAAACTTAGAAGTATGTTTTGAAAGAAGAAATACACATTTTTTTCCTCTAGCAAAAGAATTTAATAAATTTTTGACGCAACTGATGGAACCAGTGAATGAGTGTATTCTCATCTGCAGTAGTAAGAAGATAGATCAAGATCTCTACCTTTAAGGGATGCCAAGTGCATACCTCATTTGCAAACCCAACTACTCAGAAGTAACTTCAGCAAAGGCCCATGTAAGCATCTGAAAAAGGATGCACAGTCTGGCTGTTTTATTTAGTTTTGTAATAACAGGTAAAATTATTGTAGTCTATTTTTGTAATATGCTAAAATGCTAAAAGCCATTAAGTATCTGTCAATAGTGGGTCTGCAAACACAGTGTGATTTACACATAGAAGAAAACTGAAAGCACAGCTGTGCAGAGAACAGAACCAGGTCTGGGTCTCTGGAATTTAGCAGCTGCCAAGAAAATGTTTTTTAAAGCAAAAAGTGTTGCATAGCCTGATACAATTTATTATATTACAAATAGATAATCATAAAAAAACAAAGTATATGGAGCCAGAGATGGCTCAGTGGTTAAGAGCACTGGCTGCTCTTCCAGGGAACCCAGGTTCCATTTCTAGCATCCACATGGCAGCTCAAAACCATATACCACTCCAGTTCCAAGAGATAAAATGCCTTCTTCTGACCTTTGAGGGTGCTCCATACACATGGTGCACAGACATACATACAGGCAAAACACCCATACGTGTAAACTTTTTTAAAATGGGAAAAAGGTAAAAATAAGCATATGTATGTATGTATGTATGTTCTTTATTTATACAAGTCATGAACATGTAAAAGTGGTTACTTTGGGGAAAAAAGTATTTCCTATTTTTCCTCTTGTGCTTTCGTATTATGTTGTTTTAAAACAAAAAGCCACAATGTTGTACCAAATTTTATCTTTTTACACTTAAGGTTACTTTTACTGGCACTCCCAATTAACTAGAAAAAGCATTTTATGATATGTGTGAGCACCTGTGCTATTTCTCCCGAATTACTCTATACACCAGATTCAACCCAGGACTTGATAATATTTAGATTCGCAGTCTCTGCCTTGGATCGTTTTAGCCTTTGTCTCTGCGGCCGAGCTAGGAGCAGGTGTGTCTCCGTCAGGCCCCCATATAATTCGCACTTAGTAATCTACTCATGCTAGCTCTGCACAATTGAAGACAGTCCCAGAGGGAGAAAGTAAATTTCTCTGGTCATGCGGCTGTTTGTGGTAGAACACAGAACAACACCTCAGACACAGCCATCCAGGTGGCGCTGGTCCACCCAAAGCCACTGCCATCCCATCGTTTCTCTTAGAAATGCTTGCACTCCAAGTGAGTCTCTACGGCTATGGGTCTAATTAAAACAAGTGGAAAAGATCTTTCTTCAATACTAAAATGTTCAAATTTATATGTTTTTAACTTTTCAATTGGCTTTACTCTCAAGACTTGTTTATTAATAATTATGTAGGGTCCTTGAAAGTCTTTTGGCACTCTCAATTAACTAGAACATACCATAATTTACTATCTGCAAGCTGAAACCCCATTCTAGGAGATGAAACAGTTCAGTCTGTGTTCAAAGTTTGAGAGAATCAGGAAAGCCAATGGGTTAAGCCCCAGTCCAGGGGCAAAAAGACTTAATGCCTCAGCTCAACAGGTAGCCTGAGAGAAAAAGCAGTTTCTCTTTATCTGCTGGGGTGACCCAAACTTTCATTAATAAAAGATCTGAGCCATTAGCAGTTTTGCCTGAATTGGGTTTTCTAGTTTCCCACAGACACCAACCACAAGACATGGTAGATGATTTCCAGTGAGTGGAGGGCACGTGTAAGCTAGACACAAATGCCTCACTAGCACACACCTCACAACTTCAATCTAGGTCCGAGGAGGAAGAATGGCCTTTGGTCAGATTGTCTTCTCTAGCCAGTGTCAGGATCCAAGGGCATAAAGTACATAATTCAGTAATGTTTGGAATACCAACATTGGTACCACCATCCCTACAAGGCAAAAATCCTTTCTCTTAGTGTGCAGACAGTGTATACTGCTATAATCTGCAGGTTTGACATTAATTTCTTTTTCTGATCTGTGCTTTCAGGACCTTGACAGTCTCAACCAGGATGACTGGAAAGCTGAGCAGGTATGGAAGAGCTGACTATTTAACTGTTAAAGAATATTTCAGCCCATAAGAGAAAGACTGGAAGTCACTGTCTGGGATGCTCATCAAAAATGTCAAATGCTACTTTGTCAGGATGTCTTT
Organism: Grammomys surdaster; assembly: GCF_004785775.1. Classification (NCBI taxonomy): domain Eukaryota; kingdom Metazoa; phylum Chordata; class Mammalia; order Rodentia; family Muridae; genus Grammomys; species Grammomys surdaster. The sequence continues at coordinate 3,283,912 of NW_021620620.1, forward strand.
CTCACTTTCAGTCTCTCAACTCAGTAAGAAATTTGGGAAAAGACAAGACTACCCCAGAGGCTGAGTACTTAACATGTGGATTAGTTGCTTTTCTCAATGCAAAACACATCTTTCAGGGCATCTTTTCCCTCTTGTCTCAGTTTCAGGGGCATTTCAGAGTGACTCTGTGGTGGCATGAACATGTGGAGAAGCTGCTCAGGTGGCATCCAGTTCAGGAAGTAAACAATGGCAAAGGAAGCAGGGCCAGGCTTAAAGGCCTGTCCCCAGTGACCCACCTCCATCAGTCAGGCTCCACCTCCTAAAGGTTCCATAGGATCCCAAAATAGTACCACCAGCTGGTCACCAGATGTTCAAACATAGCCTGCTGGGAACATGTAATAGTCCACACGCTGCAACAGTATGTGTATCCTCTACCTGCAGCAGAATAGTAAAAGCATTTGGAGATTCCAGAGTTGTTCTGGGACAGGAAGAAGGAGAAAACAACCAGTCTGCTGAAGACCTCTGGAAACATTTGGAATTAGAGTATCATTCATAGTCAGGCGACTATTCATTTGAAAGTCTTCAACATGTGGGCTACAGAGAGGGCTCAGTCAGTAAGTTGCTTGCCATGCAAACACAAGGATGAGGATTTGGAATCTTGCCAGCTAGGTGGGGGCAAAAAGCTGGACATGTCAGCACATGCCTCAGCTCTCAACCCTGGGGAGGCAGAGATGGAGGATCCCTGGAGCTCTTGGGTTAGCCAGCCTGATTACTCTGTGAGCTTTAGATTCACTGAAAGACTGTGTCTCAAAAAGTAAAGCAGAGATAAACTGAAGAAAACATCCAATTTTGACCTCTGGTCTCCAACACACAAACACACAAGCATACATGTAAACACAGCATACCTACATGCAAATGTATATGCAGAACCAATAACTTCTCTTTCCTGTAGGCACTTGAGCCTCTAATAGTTCCCACCTGCCATTGGGGAAGAATCCAGCAAAGCCAGAAAACACTCTTTCCTACCTGGAGTTATATTCAGGGAGTTTTGAACGAGCATTGATGTAAGGACAGTCAATGACAGGTGGTGATTTTTTATCTTTGGAATGGCTAATCTTGATCATCAACTTGATGGGACTGAGAATCAGCTAGATTACTACCACTTAGCCCTAAGTATGCCTAAAGATACTTCTAGAAAGCAGTCACTAAGAGAGGAAGTCCCACCCTGAATGAGTGACATCATCCTATAGATCCTTCAGACCAAGGCTCTGAGTGGAATGAGAGAAGGGAAAGAAAAGAAAAGTCACTAACACAGTCATCTTTTCTTTCTTTCTGATTTCTAGCCACCATGAGGTCGCTACCATATACCCTCACCTCCCTCCTGTTCAGCCTCATCTACAGGGCCCATGCCAGTAACTAAACCCTCAAAACAGTGAGATTCTCTCTCCTTTGCTTTCCTCAGAATTTGTCATGAATCAGAAGGTCTGATTAACCCAGTTGTTATTCATCTCTATTTCCCAAAGTTAATTCAGCTTTTTCCCCAAAATATATATATTCAAACATAAACATACATATATATGCACATTGTCATGTATATGCATACATATTATATGTCATAGTTTGGTGCTGAGGTCCTCTTGACATCCAGGTACTGAGAAAGGCAGTTGAGGTGGCTTTGGCGAGGCGGGGGGGGGGGTATAAGCTTATGACTTGGCTATTTAATTCTCTCTTGCTATTCTGAGGCTAAAAGCTGATGGTTTCTGGCAATTATCTTCTGCTGGTAATAGCAGGAGATTAAGAAAAAAATCTTAAGTTATCTGTGCCCTTTACCATTTGGCTCCTTGCTGCCCAGGAGAGATCATTAACTCTTCATGAGCCACAGAGAAAAGAGAAGAGGAGGGGAGGGGAGGGGAGAGGAGGGGAGAGGAGGGGAGAGGAGGGGAGAGGAGGGGAGAAAGAAGGAAGAGGGAAGAAAAAAGAAAGAGAAAGAAAGGAAAGGAGGGAGGGAGGGAGGGAAAGAGAGAGAGAGAGAGAGAGAGAGAGAGAGAGAGAGAGAGAGAGAGAAGAAAGTCAGGCATGCTCAGACACACACACACACACACACACACACACACACACACACTGGATGAAGCAGAAAAGGATTACACTGCCACTTTATTGTTGTTCTTGATTTTTATACCTTCTCAGGATAATTGATCACATGGTTTTCTAAGCATTTTTATATTCCATAAGTTCATAGTAATGTTAAAGTTCATGTCATATGTTGATAAGGTTTAAGGAGAAGGTTACAGCAGAATTGTTTACATGCCTTTCCATTAAGACTAGTACCTGACTGAACATGCATTATCTATTTCATGGCTCTACAAATTCATTGTAAGTTTAAAGCAATAGTATTTATATCACACGTTAGCATGGTTTTGTCAAGAGAGAAATTGTCTGCCTTGTGTCTTATTACTTTGAAGTCTTGTATAGATAGACTAGTTAATCTTTTATTTTCTGTTCTTGCACCTACAATAAATTACCTATTCCAAGTTTATCACCTTTAGTTACCAGATAGTGGCCTCATTCCTAACTCGGAAGGGATGTTTTCCTTGATTATAAATTTATTTCAAACCTATTTTCTTTTCCTAGTGCAATTAGTCCATGACACATGAAGATCTACAAAGCTCTATTTGCAGCTTTTGTTCTATAGGGGGCTTGAAACTACAGGTATCAATTTAGGAGTTCTATAAAAATCATTACCAGGAATTATGAAATTGTCAATCCATCTAAACAGCATTACTATATCAAAGTACATCTTCATGCTGATCTACAGGAAATTTGTCCAACAGAGTAGGCACATGCCCAGGAATCATGTAATGTAATAGTGGAAGGAAAGGTATATCTGCAACAAGAAGCAATCCTGGAATGCAGTCTCCGAGGACCCTGTCTCTCAGAGCACATACGTCACAGCCATGCAAACGGTGGGCCATCTCCAGAAAACTCACTTGCTTTCCATTGCCTTTCCTAAATGGCTTCTGTCAGTTAGGGTTTTATTACTGTGAAGACACTCCATGAGTAAGACAACTCTTATAAGGACAACATTTAATTGGGGTTGGCTTACACTTTCAGAGGTTCAGTCAATTCTCATCATGGTGGGAAGCACGGCAGTGTGCAGGCAGACTTGGTGCTGGAGGAGCCAACAGTTCTATATCTTGATTCGAAGGCAGCCAAGAAGAGAGTCTGGATCGCATTGGCCAGACTTGAATATATATCTGAGACCTCAAATGCCCACCTCCACAGTGACACACTTCCTCTAACAAGGTTACACAGCCTCCAATAAGGCCATAGCTCCTGATAGTGTCGCTCATCATGGGCCAGGCATTTTCAAACCACTACATTATATATCATATATGTTGAATTATATACATAATACACTGTGTATATATGTATACATATATTCATATGTACATTATAGAATGTCTTTGATTTGAAGTTCTTTCATGTTCCGACAGAACATATGCTTTATCTTACATATTAGTTATGGTAGCTATTATCGATTGTGATCACATATGTATTCCTCATGTACAAATACTCGGAGCTGACAATTCTTTACCGGTTCCACAGATCCACCCCTCATCTGCAGCACTAATACAGAACTACACATGAAGGATCTGATCTCTTACTGATGGCTCAGTCCATGACCATGACTCAGGGGCAAGGTCAGGTTAGGACTTTCAGACGCCCTGCTCCCTCTCCTCCTAGCTCCAAGGACAATCTACTAGAGACCACAGCTCTTGCTGCGGCTCTTTCCTGTCCTCAGAGGTGCTGAAAACAAAGGTCCTTTGTGTAGCCCTAGCTGTTCTGGAACTCACTCTGAAGGCCAGCTGGCCTTGAACTCAAAGATCAATTTGCTTCTGCCTCCTGAGTGCTGGGATTACAGCTACTGCCTGGCTACCTATTAAAAGTCTTAATAAAGTTAAGCATCCCAATCCATTGCACCTGCTCACTGGTTCTTGAAGCAACCCCTTTCTCAATGCTGAGCACATATAATTAATGTGACTACATTAACCCCACTGACAGGCATTTTTACTTAACCCCGACTGAGGAAAAGCCAACAACAGCAACTTTCTCTCCTGGTCCTCCAAGAGACACTTCTCTACCTACTCTTACTTTAATTTCTGTTGTTCTTGGAGGTATGTGGAGATAAAGCTGCCCTCACATGTCCCCTGGGCAAAGGGGTCTCATTCCTCAGGCATTGAGCCCTCCTGTTGTGAAGGGCCTACAGTCTCTAGACCTATCAACTCTGTTGTGTTTCCGTAGTGTCTGACACCCACAAAGCACACTGTCCTACCATGTACAATATACCACTCATACATGGCTTCCATACTTATGACAGAGAAAGCTAGATACACTGTTGGATCCATTGCAAATTAAAATGTTCAAAAAGCAAGATAAAGGTAACAATTAAAAAGGGAAGGCTTGAGAGATGGCTCAATGGTTAAGAGCACTGACTGCTCTTCCATAGGTCATGAGTTCAATTCCCTGCAACCACATGGTGGCTCACAACCATCTGTAATGGGATCTGATGCACTCTTCTAGTGAGTGTCTGAAGACAGCTGCAGTGTACTCATATGAATAAAAAAAATGACATTTTTTAAAAAAGGAAAGACTTTTTCTTTTGCAGTATCATATTACCAAACATAACAAGAGTAATAATGATTCATCAGTAAGTAACAACAAAACCTACACATCACAAAATCATTATCTTGGGGACAGTAAAGATCCCTTAGTGGTTCTGAGCATTTGCTACTACTACAAAAGATCAGAGTTCAATTCCCAGCACCCACCTCAGACAGCTCACAGACACTTGTAACCTCTGGTCCAGGGATTCTATACCCTCTTTCAGCCTCTGACAAAGGACATGTACATGTTACACATAAATAAAAATAAAGTAAATCTGTTTTTTTAATGATAAAGTTGCTAAAGCAAATTTTCAGTTAACATTTTAGTGGCATAATTTTAAGCACTACGATAAAAAACAATATTTGATTAAAGTGGCATCTTGATCATCATGTTTTTCAGGCTCTTTTTCATTTGTCAGATTATCAGAGTGTATGCATTTAGTAATTTATTTAAGAATCAGCTTTCAAGTGTGTCATAGATTTTTTTTTATTTCTGTGACTTTAAAATAGTTTATTTGGGGCTTACAGCTTCATGGGGTGAGTCCACACCCATCTAATGGAGAGTGTGGTAGCAGACAGGTCGAAGGCATGACTGCTGAAGGCAGCTGAGAGCTCATATCTTGAGTCACAACCGTGGGACAAAGAGAGAGTCAACTGATAATGGCACGGCCTTTTGAAATCTCAGAGCTTGGCCATTGTGACCCAGCTCCTCCAACAAGGTTACGCCTCTCTATCCTTCTCAAACAGTTCCGCAAACTGGGGGCTAAATACTCCAATATAAGTCCTTATGGAGACCATTCTCATTCAAAACACCACAAAGTGATGCAATTGAATGTAATTCCAGCTGCTCTTGGCAAGTGTAAGTCAGCAAATAACATTTTGAAAAGTGTTTTTTTTTTTGCTTATATTAACAAATTATTAGAACTGTTAAGCATATCTTGTAAGCTATGACACATTTTCTGATAAATTACTCAAAACCATCAGTTTTATTATATCTTGTATTGATAATATATTTTTAGATGTTTATATTTATTTATTTTGCTGTTGTATGTGAGTATTTTGCCTGCATGTGTCTGTGCATCATGTATGTGCAGTGACTGAGGAGTCTAGAAGTCGTTGGATTCTCTGGCACTGGACTTACAGATGGTCATGAGCAGCCATGTGGGTGCTGGGAACTGAACCCAGGTCCTTTGAAAGAGCAGCCATCTCACCAGCTTGCAGACTAACAAGTTATAAGGAACAATTTTGCTCAAAAAAAAAAAACCCTACTATTTCTGTGGCATGGTTTTATGTGAGTTGTGTGATTTGAATGTAACAGCATCTGAGTGTTTCCTCCAGCATTTCCTATGACTTGAAGTTGCACAAGATACAAAGTAACTTCATTATTTGCACATAATTCAAAACATTTACTTATGCATTCTTGTTACACCAATATATCTTCTGTCGTCAGGAAGAGTCGGTTTAAAATGTTTTCCTCATTGATAATTAGCTTCTCTGATGCTTCATATGAAGGTAGTGTTCCTTCTCATTGAATGTGACAACAGCTCATTTTTAGTCTGTTTTCAAGGCTGCAGATGTTTACATTGTGACATGTTTCCAAGACTACACATTTTATTCTCTTTGAAGAACTCTGGGACTCCCTGGAATGCTTTACTTTAGTGTCTACGCTGCTTCATGATTTAGTATTGAAAGTATAATTTTGAACCTAACAAACACTTCTTTCCCCTAAATAGTTTGAATGTTGAATGTTCTCCAAAGATCCATATGTTAAAGATTTAGTTCCCAGGGCAATACTTCAGGAATTTCTTGTAAGATTTAGAGGTGGAGCCTAGTCAAACGTGTTCAGCCCAATAGGCTGTAGCCCTCAGGCCAATAGGCTGCATCCCTCAGGCCAATAGGCTGCATCCCTCAGGCCAATAGGCTGC
>NW_021620620.1:3290489-3309990 GCF_004785775.1 Grammomys surdaster
TGCATCCCTCAGGCCAATAGGCTGCATCCCTCAGGCCAATAGGCTGCCTCCCTCAGGCCAATAGGCTGCCTCCCTCAGGCTAATAGGCTATATGAGACCAGACCCTTGCACTCTTTTGCTTCCTGTCTATGAGATTAGTGGCTTTGCTCTGACGTGTGCCCCACAGTGGTACATACGTTGCTTCACAACTAGTTGAAAACAAATGAACCATCAGCAAAGTTTGACATGGACTAGAACTTCCAAAGCTACCAGCTAGCCAAAATAAATATTTTTTTCTCTATAAATTAATTGTCATGGATACTGAAAGTTTCTATTCTGGATTTTAGACCAAGGAGTTAGTATTTATCCACTGGAATGGATTCTGGAGATCCAATGGACAACATCTTTCACCAGGTCTCACCACATCTCCTCAATTCCACTACTACTGCATCCTCCATCACTGTTCCCATGACTATTGCAGCTGCCACGGCAACATCATATGGGTTCACACTCTGGATCTGATGCCTTATCAGTGTCTTACAGTGTCTCAGATTCCCCAGGCAAAAAAATTGTAGCTCAGGGCAGCTGGGAATGCTCGTAGATGCAACTCCAGGGATGTACATGCTGCCAACTGGCTTGTCTACTTCAGTTACAAATCTCTAATCCAAAAATGAATCTATAAGAATTTTAAGCTGATAACACCAGAGCAGTAAACTAAGCAGCCATCACGTGTTAGGTACTTTTCAATAGTCATGACCTAGACGAAGAAGGATTTATTTGGTTTAGGGATATTCATCACTAATCTGTAACTCTATTGATTCTGAGCCCATTATGAGGCAGAATGTTATGACAACAGGAGAACATAGCAGCGGCAGTAAGCAGGAAGCTAACAGTCAGGAGCAAGTGACTATAGTCAATATACCCCACAAGGACCCATTCACAGTGACCTATTTGCTCCAGGTAGCTCCCACATTGTAGTTTTCAGAGCCTTCCAGAACAGCAGTGCCAGCTGGGACCAAGCATTCTACACAGGAACCTGCAGGATGTAGGCTCTGATAAGAGAGCCTGATACCATGCTAATGCACAAGTCAAATGTCCATGAAACCAAGCCTGGTTTAAGGGGGCACCTCATTAAAAACAAACAAACAAAAAGACCAAGTGATTAGTCATTCAAGTGTGGACATTCTTGAACGTGTGGGTCATACTAATAATCACTTAGGAAATTTGACCCAGCTGGCTGCTTCTCCACAAAAGCTCATGTGATTCTTTCTCTCCCAGTGTGAAGTTTTACTTCTGTTCACAAACCACATACATTCTAGAAAATACCTCGGGGTGTTCCACATCAGAAACTTAAACTATAATAGCCCATCCAATTTGTCTCTGTCTATTTTCCTCTTCTACATGCTCTTCTGCATTTGCAGACATTCTTGCAATATCTCTTAAAAAGAAATTTATTTGTTTTATATGCACTAGTGTTTTGTCTGCCTGTATGTATACCCTGTCCCTGGTGCCTATGGGACTGTAAGAGGCCATAGGATTCACTGGAATTGGAGATATAGACTGTTGTGAGTTGGTATATGGGTGTTAGGAATCAAACTTGGATGCTTTGCAAGAATAATAGTGCTCTTAACTGCTGAGTCATCTCTCCAGCCTCTATGCTCAGTCTTATTTTTCACCTTTATTCCCATACAATATACCCTGCTTATACTTCCGTCCCCACCCAATTCTTCCCAGTTCTTCTTCTCCCCTCTTGATCCATCACATTAAGGCTAGACAGGGCAATCCAACAGAAGGGGAAAAGTCTCAAGAGCAGGCACAAGATTCAGAGACCTACTCCTTCACATACTCAAGAATCCCATAAAAATAGTAAGCTGAAAGCTATAATATGTACACAGGGGACTTGGTGCAGGCCTTTGTGGGCCTTGTGCTTGCTGCTTCAGTCTCTATGACTTCATAGGAGTTTTCTTAGTTGATTCAAAGGACCTTATTCTGATGTCTTCTATCCCCTCTAACTCTTAAACTTTTTCCATCTCCTCTTCTTCAGGATTCCCTGAGCTCTGATGGGAGAGATTTGATAGAGTCATCCCGTTTAGAGCTGGATCTTCTAAGAACTCACTCTCCATGTACTATCTGGGCTGTGGATCAATGTATTTGTTCTCATTTGCTGCAGAAGGGAGCTTCTCTGATGATGACTAAATAAGGCACTCATCTGTGAGTATAGTAGAATATCATTAGGAGTCATTTTATTGATATTTATTTTTGACCATCAGTGTTGAATTTTACACTATGGCTCTGGGCTATTTAGTCTCTGGTTCTTTGTCACCTGAGCAGTGTTTCATCTCTAGAGTGGGCCTTAAGTAAAATCAGACACTGGTTCTGTGCCCTAGCATATCTTGCAGGAAAAGTAGATTGTAAGTCAAGTTTTGTGGCTGGGTTGGTATTTATGTTTCTCTTTTTGTAACCTGCAAAGAGCCACCAAAGATCCTAGAACATAAGGATAAAAGCTCCATGTTGTCACTAGCTCAACTTCTCCATGTTCAGTGAGTTGTGTGAATGCTGTCCTCATGAATGAAGCCACTGCTGTCAGTTTGCAGAGAGCAGCCCATTGTCTTTGCAGTAGCCTGAGATGTTTGGGGAATTCCATGGATTCCCTTGGCCAACAATCAACTGAAGATGATCTAGTCTTGGTACTGGAAGCTTTATGGTGACAAGAGATGGCCAGTTGGTACCATGTACCCCCATGAAGAGCTCCTTCATATATTTTAGTAAGTGTCTAATGTGCTAGGCTTCTACATCATCCCTCAAATGCCCCTCAACTCTAGCCATCTCTCCCCACATTCCCTTCCTCAATTGGGTCTTCTCTCCCACTCCCCACCTGATCCTACAGTTCCCATCTCCACCTGACAGCCATCTATCCCTAAAATCTCTTCTACTTCCCCTTCCCAGAGAGAGCCATATGTGCCCCCAGTCCCTTCTTCTATGCCTAACCTCTCTGAGTCTAAGCATTGTAGTTTGATTATCATTTATTTAATGGATAATATCCACCTATAAGTGAACACATAAATACATGCCATATTTATCTGAGTCTGGGTTATTCAGGATGATTTTTTTTAAGTTTTATCCATTTGCCTGCAAATTTCATAGTTAATCTTTTTAACAGCTTAGTGATACTCCATTATTTAAAATATACTACATTTTCTTTATCCATTCGTCTGTTGAAGGACATCTAGACTGTATCCAGTTTCTGGATATTACGAATAGAGTAGCAATGAACATGGTTGGGCAAGTGTCCTGGAGTAAGATGAAGTATCCTTTGAATATATGCCCAAAAGTAGTATAGTTGGATCTTGAAGTAGATAGATTTCCAACGTTCTGAGAAACTGACATATTGGTTTCCATAATCCCCACACAAGTTTGCACTCCCACTAGCAATGGTGGAGTGTTCTCCTTGCTCTACACTCTCACCACCATGAGCTGTCACTTGTGTTATTGATTTTAGGCATTCTGAAAAGTGTAAGATGGAATCTCAGAGTAGTTTGATTTCTGTTTCCCTAATGGCTAAGTGTGTTAAACAATTCTTTAACTATTTCTCAGCCATTTGAGATTCTTCTACTGAGAATTCTGTTTAGATCTGTCCCAATTTTTTGATTGGATTATTTTTTTATATCTAGTTTCTTGAGTTATATATTTTGGATATTAGTCCTCTATCAGATGTGGAATTGGTCAAAATCCTTTCCCTTTCGGTAGGCTGCTGCTTTGTCTGAATGATGGTATCCTTTGTTTTGTCAAATCTTTTCAGTTCCGTGAGGTCCCCACTTATTAATTGTTGATCTTAGTGCCTGTACTATTGGTGTTCTGTTCAGGAAATCTTCTCCTGTGCCAATAAGTTCAAGGCTATTCCCAATTTCTCTTCTATCAGGTTCAGTACATTGGGGTTTATGTTAAGGGCTTTAACCCGTTTGGACTTGAGTTTGTGCAGGATAGTAAACATGGATCCATCTCCACTTTCCTAGCATGCTGGCATCAGCTGGATGAGCACCCTTACATGCTCTTTTTTTTCCAGTCTGTATTTCTGGCTTTTTACCCAAAATTAGGAGCTCATATGTGTGTGGATTTATGTCTGGGTCTTCAATTTGATTCCATTGGTCAATATGCCAGTTTTGTTTTTAGGCCAATACCATGTAGGGTTTTAATATAGCTGTGTAGTACAACTTGAAACCAGGAATGTGGGGCATCCAGCAGTTCCTTTCATTGTTGATTGTTTTAATTCTCCTGGTTTGTTTGTTTGTTTGTTTTTCCATATGAAGTTGAGAATTGTCCCTTCAGGGTCTGTAAAGAACTGTGGAGGATTCTGATGGGAATTGCATTGAATCTGTAGATTGCTTTTGGTAAGATGGACATTTGAGATCGGTCCGTCTTCTGCTATCTTCTTTAATGTCTCTCTTCAAAGACTTGAAGTTTTTAATCATACAACTTTTTTACTTGCTTCGGTAGGATTACTCAAAAATATTTTGTATTATTTGAGGCTATTGTAAAAGATGTTGTTTCCCTGATTAATTTCTCAATCCATCTGTCATTTGTATATAGGAAGCCTAATGATAATTGTAAGAGAATTTTGTAACCAAGTACTTTGGTGAAAGTTTTTATCCGCTACAGGAGTTCCTTGGTGGAATTTTTAGGGTCACTAATGTACACTATCATACCATCTGCCAATAAAGATACTTTGACTTCTTCCTTTCCAATTTGTACCCTCTTGATCTCCTTCAGTTGGATTATTGAGTCAAGTCCTATACTGAATGGATATGGGGAGAGTGAACAGCCTTGTCTTGCTCCTGATTTTAGTGGAATTGCCTTGAGTTGCTCTCCATTTAATTTGATGTTGGCTATCAGCTTGCTATAAATTGTCTTTATTAAGTTTAGGCGTGTGTCTTATATCCCTGATCTCTCCAGGAACTTTTATATGAAGGGGTGTTGGATTTTGTCAAAATCCCTTTCTGCATCTAATAAGATAATCATGAGTTTCTTTATACGGTGAATTACATTTATTGATTTTTGTATATTGAATTATCCCTGCATCTCCTCAATTAAGACTATTTGATCATGATAGATGATCTTTTTAATGTGTTCTTGGACTTGGTTTTGCAAGTATTTTGTTGAGTATATTTGCATCTATGTTCACAAAGGAAATTGATCTGTAATTGTCTTTCTTTGTTGTGTCTTCATGTGGTTTGGGTATCAGGGTAACTGTAACCTCATAAATAAATTGGGCAATGTCGGTTCTGCTTCTATTTTGTGGGAATAATTTTAGGAGTATTGGCATTAGATCTTCTTTGAAAGTCTGGTAGAATTCTGTGCTAAACCAGTTGGCCCTGGACTTGTTTGTTTGGGAAACTTTTAATGGCTTTCTACTTTACTAGGGGTTATAGGTTTATTTAGATTGTTTATTTGAACATGATTTAAGTTTGGTAAGTGGTACTATTGAGAAAATTGTCCATTCTTTTCAGATTTTCCAATTTTGTAGAGTAGAGGTTTCAGAAGTATGACTTAATGACTCTTTGGATTTTCTCCGTGTCTGTTGTTATGCTCCATTTTCTTTTCTGATTTTATTAATTTGGATATTATCTCCCTGCCTTTTAATTAGTTTGGTAAAGGTTCGTCTATTTCATTGATTCTTTGCAATGTTTTCTTTGTTTCTATTTTATTGATTTCAACCCCAATTTTGATTATTTCTTGCCGTGTGATCCTCTTAGATGCAATTACTTCTTTTTGTTCTAGTGCTTTTAGACATGCTGTTATGTTGCTAGTATGAGACTTCTCTCTCTCTTTGTTTTAAAATGTAATCACTTAGTGCTATTAACTTTCCTTTTAGAATCTCTTTCATTGTGTCCCATAAGTTAGGTATGATGTGTATTCATTTTCATTAAATTTTTTATTTCTGTCTTGACCCATTTTTTTTTCATTCAATAAAGGGTTATTCAGTTTTGATGAACTTGTGAGCTTTCTGTTGTTTCTGATGTTGTTGATGTCCAGCTTTAATCCATTGTGGTTTGATAGGATGCAAGGAGCTATTTCAATTTTCTTGCATCTGTTGAGACTTGCTTTGTGTCCAAATTCATAGTCAATATTGGAGAAGTGCAGAGAAGAATTATACTCTTTGTGTTTGGGTGAAATGTTCTGTAAACATTTGTTAGGTCCATTTAGTTTATAATCTCTATTAACTCCAGTATTTCTCTTTAGTTTTTGTCTGAATGACCTGTTTATTGGCAAGAGTAGAATATAGACATCTCTCACTATCAGTGTGTGAGGGTCAATATATGGTTTAAGCTGCAGTAGCCTTTCTTTTACAATCTTGAATGCCCTGGTGCTTGAGGAATAGATGGTAAGAATTAAAATGTCATCTTGATGGACATTTTTTTTTCTTCGATGAGTATGTAGTGTCCTTCCCTACCTCTTTTGATTAGTTTTTGGTTCAAAGTCTATTTTGTTAGACTAGAATGGCTACAACAGCTAGTTTCTTGGGTCCACTTAATTGAAATATCTCTTTTCAACCTTTTACCCCGAGTTAATGTCTATCCTTGATGTTGAGGCGTGTTTTCTGAATGCAGCAGAAGGATGGATCCTGTTTTCACACCCACTTTTTTAATTGAGAAATTGAGACCATTAATATTGAATGATATTAATGACAAATTATTGTTGATTCCTATTATTCTGGTGGTGGTGATTGTGGGGTGTGTGTGTGTGTGTGTGTGTGTGTGTGTGTGACTGAAGTTGGTGTCTTTTTTGATGGAGCTCCACTTTGTTTATCAAGATAGAGACTCTTGCTGAACTCAGATCTTGCTAATTCTCCTTGATCTAGCTTGTCAGCTCCTTCCACCCCACCCTGCCAATCCTATGTCTTTCAAGTACAGCATGTACAGGTGCTGCCACCCTTGCCCGGCTTTTAAGTAGGATCTAAACTTTGGTCCTCATGTTTGAGGACCAAACAAGTACTTTATGCACTAAACTATCTCTCCAGACCAAATTCTGCATTTTAGCTAATCTCTTTTGTCAAAAGAAAAGGAAAACAAACAAATAGAGGCAACAGTTCCTAAATATTAATATTAACATAGTTCACTAATGGTTTTAAGTGCTCACATTTGTGCAAAATATACAAATCCTTTAAATTATACATGTCAAGAATAGAAATCTAAACCTACAATAAGTTAAAAACAAAAAACAAAAAATAGAAAAATGAAGTGGCCACAAATTTTCATCTTGGTTATTTTCAGAAACTCCAGGAAAAGATCAAACTCTGCCACATGCTGTTTTAAAAATCAGAATATTCTGGGGTTAGAGGGATAACTCGGTGAGTTTGGTTCCCAGCACTTGCATGTGGCTGTTCATAATTCTCTATGACTCCAGCTCCAGGATAATCTGATGCCTCAGGCTCCTGAGAGCACCTGCAGTCAGGTACATTCATCCACACATAGACATATGCACAGGCATAATTAAAAATAGGAAAGAAATCTTTAAAGAAACCATACATGTATAAAAGTCTACTCATCTAGAATTCTCCCTGGTGGGTACCAAGACAGACAGACTTAGTGGTTTCCATGGTTACACAAATCATAGTAGAAACCTCCTCAACAACCTTGTCTCAATGGTTCCACAGTACCCCAATGGTTCAAAGCCCTGAATACCATTTTAACCATCTCTGTCATACACTTAATCCTTGTATTTGTTGCTTGTCTTGTTGACATACTGCCTGACAAAGGCAATCCAGTGATGGGGAGGCTTAGTTTGGTTCCTAGTTCTAGGAGCTTCAGCCAATCCAAGCAGGGACGGGCCCAGCAGTAGGGGGCGGTCACATCACATCCCACATATCTTGTTGGGGAGGGGGTTAGAGAGCAAAGGATGGTTGAGCTCAGTTGGCTTCCTCTTTTTTACCCAGTCTGGGACCACAGCCCATGGAATGATACCACCTATATTTAAAGAAGGACTGTCCAATTCAGTTAACCTAATGTAGGTAATCCCTTTCAGATTTACTCAGAGATTTGTTTCCCTGGTGATTTCTAAATCCCATCTACTTGACATTCAAGATTAACCATCACAACTTCCAAATACTTGGAGGTAGCTAAAAATATTCCCAAAGGAGCTTCCGAATTGACAGCCTGTCATGTAAACTGCACAGGAGGCCAGGTGGTTCAACAGAACTGACACAGCTTAAACAAAGCTAGTCCTCAGGACCCCAAACTGAAAAGGAAGGCAGACTGAGTTACACCAATAGGGGAGAGACTTACAGTATCAGACTTTCTCAAGAGTTCAAAGCACAGTCTAGACATTTGTTTCTATGCTTCCCAGACAGGAGCTGAAAAGGTACTGACGCTGGATGGAATGGGATGAAGAAAAGCCTCCAGAACGGCGTGCTCTCAGAGCATCCATGAGCCCATTCAGTCTTTGACCATTCAGGTTCAATTTGTTATAAGTGAGCTATACACTCAAATTAAAAAAAAAAAGTTACCAGAGCTGTAAGTATCTGAGTCTGGGTCCTAACAAGCCCAGACAAGCCGCACTTAGCAGCTCATGCCCACTCTAAACCAATTAAACAGACAAGCAATCGTGCAAAGCAGAAACAGGAGATTTATTGCCACATTGGGAAGAGGAATAAAGAGGTTCAGTGACCCCCTATCCACTGACATGAGGTTTAGGTTGAACTAGAAAGCAAGAGGTAAAGGTAGCTAAGCAGTCCTGGTCAACCAAGGTGTGGTCCTGCTCATCATGTGTCCCACCACCCATTATTGTCTGGGCTGCAGTCTTCCTTGCAAAAATGGCTTGACACATGCCCAGAACTGTGTTAAATCTTTCCTGGGGTACAAGTTCTTCCCCTTGCTAGCACCAGGCTTCAGTCTATTCCTTTCCCAGCATGTGATTCTTGGGGAAATTCCAGTTTTGGGGAATAACTGTCTCAATAGTCTGATTGCCACAGGGAGGAACACAGAGTTTCCTTTTGGATTATCTCTGCTCCTGCCAGGATGGTTACAGCATCACCAGAAACTGTCCTCTCCCTATCCATCATCATGGACCATCTGTCTTTTAAGCATCCACTGCAGTGTAGAATGCCTTGGGTTTAGTAAGGAACACTCATCTGTGCTCCACTGTAGTCCCTTTTTAAAGACAGTCACATTCGAAGGCTCATAACTCTTCTCTTCGCCTTCTCCCATTCCTTAAACTTTAATCTCTTTTAACCACTTCCCAATCGTACAAGCTATGGAGCAGAGAAGGCTGATCAGTGATGTCAACCTTTATCATAGAACAAATTCTCTATGCTTTTTAGTTAAGAGAGACAAAGAAATCTATTCTCATAAGTGGCAGTATTACTGTCTGCTAATCTGCTTTGAAACAGAACTAAAGAACTATTGAAGATTTCTTTACCAAAGTGTCTTAAAAGGCACTTTCCCTTTTTAAATAAACATATTAATTGTACCTACTTCAAAAGTTCAGTATGGTTATTTCTCCGATGTATACAACCTGTAATGATCAAATCGGCAGAGTTGGTGTGATACTATCTCCTCAAATTTTTACCAATTCCTCCTGAAGGAACATTCAAAATCCCCTCTGCTAGCTCTTTCGAAATATATAACTGATTGTCATCCATCTTGGTTATCCTATTGTATTAGAGAACAATTTGTTTTCTCACCTCTGCTTTCCTGAAGGATCTGTGTCTTTTCATTAGCATCACAGGGCCTCAGGGATCATCTCTGAGTCAGGGAGGTGAGGCAAATCCTGTTCTATTATAGGCCCCTGGCAATGAGACAGCAGGCACATGCATCATACCTGCTTGCTGTGGCCTCAAAATCCTGCCTCCCACGGACAAGGATTCTTTAACTAGGTGTTAGAAGCTCCTGTTACTTAATGGTATCATTAAAAACAGTTTCAAACTCAACCTCTAATTGAGGTACTTTTGGCAAAAGTTGGAAATTCATAGGGGTCCTTCTGCCAAGAGGTATTGGTAAAATACATGCTTGCCCATCTGGTAGGAACTGCAGTTCGGCATCTCAAGGATAAGAAGAGGAGTGCCAGTAGAACAGATAGGGGAAGCTATAACAGTGGGTCTACCCTAAAGTTGCCCGAAGGAAAAGGCCAGGAAAAGAGTATAGTGGTAATTTTATGGGGGATTTCTGCCCCCACTCTATCCCATAAAGCTCCTGATTAAACAACACAGAGTCATAAGACTTTATTAACAAACTACAGGCAGGGCAGGTTCTGCGCTGTTCTAACCCCTACCACTAGAATATTAATAATCAGATAAATGTCCTGTTACTTGCACTCTGAGTCTGTTTCTGCTTCATGTGTATCTTCAGTGCAAGCTTCTCTTGGCCACACACTCATGATCCTTCCTGCCTCATGGCGACCTCCTTCTCCTCTCAGTACCTCACTCGATCTGAAGTCCTGACTTCCTCTTTCCTCTGCTCAGTCACAGGCTCCAGCCTTTTATTCACCAATAAGAGATTATTGGGGAACATTCTTTACAGCAGAATGCCCACATTCAGACTGCAATCTGATCTTGGGGCACAGAACTCAGCATCTGAATACACAATGCACAAGAACAACCCCAACAAAAGGGTGCTGTCTTCGCCACAGGGGATCTATAAGTGTCCTGCAGTACCTTTGACTTCTGAACTATAAATAGAAACATACTCTGGAAGAGAAGAAAGGTTTTAGTAAGAATTGTAGAGGGAGAAGAGGCCCATCTTGAGAGATCAAGAAAAGCCTCTGTGATAGATTTTTTTTCAAGATGGGGATGCTCTCCATTGCTGAAGACATACCAGGGTCTTCCCATTATACCTGTAATAAAAATATCTCCAACACAGGTTTTTGTCTTTTTATCAGTCTTCTCATTTTCATTTTGCAATTTCTTCTTCTTTGGTGTTTCAACATAGCTGGCCTGTCTTCAGTTTTCCCAGTCTACCCTGTTCTCTAGATCCTTCATCACAGGATGTTCGAACATCAAGTCAACTCTGATCAAGTTAAGCTCTGGTCAAACCTGTTCTCAGCTCAGGAGGCAGTTCCTTAGAGAAAGCTTTCCTGGCCTTATTAATACATTGGTTCCTTTCATAGTCTGATGTATCCTTATAATTTGCATATTAATGTTGATGCTTTCATTTTGTGTATAGTTATTATTTTCATACCACAAGAATTCTCTGTAAGTTCTACTTATTGCTAGTACTAGAACACTGCCTTTAAGAGAATAGGCAAGCAATAAAATATTTACTGGAGATATAAAACATGAAAATAAAAAATTGCTGAGAGAGAGAGATGAAATGGGGTAGAATAAATGAATGAGTGCTCACATATGCTTCCTGCTAGCTTCCCTGGATATAGAGCATCTCAACATGTAATGGGAACATAGACTACCTGAATTTATTGCACACATATTTATATATTTTGGAAATCATAGGATATTACAAAGGTGTAAGAGAGACTGCCCTTTATTTCCCACTGTCAAAACAATTGGCATACTTCCCCCCCAAATTTAATATACTGTGCATGTAATGTATTTTATATAAACGTAGAGTCATCCTATATGTATGTGTTGCTTCTTTCTCTTAGTGATATGTTATTCTCCGTGGTTGGCGAGAATGCCTTTGAACTCTTTAAAGTGCTAAATATATTCTACTGCATAAATGATAGTAATTTAAATACCTTTCCATCCATTGTCGCGGCTTGTCAGTTTATCCGTGAATAGTTAATATTTGCAAGAGCCGCCAGGCCTTGCAGTAAATCAGGTAACGCAAAGAATTGGGACAGGAGAGGTTTGGGGAAAAGGTAACTTTTTCCAGGGAGCTGGAGAACATTTATTTATTCGTTGTTGGGTGGTAGGCCCTGGAAGAGTAGCTGTCAAACTAGGACTCTCCGTGGCTCAGGTGTGTGCCCTGGCACGCGTGCCTGACCTTCAAACACTCACCCCTCCTTCCCGCAAGGCTAGCAACCCGCAGGCTTAAGCTATGACTGGTGTTTCGCCGACACGCGCCGACACGTGCCGTCGCAGACCCGCCCCCTGCTGCTCCCAGCCACGCCCCTCACACGCGGCTTTCCAGACTCTGCTCTCGGCCCCGCCCTCGGGGGGGGAACCTCGCTACTGCTGCCCGCCCTCCAGTGTAGCTACGCCCCCAGTTGCGGGGCCACGCCCCTGTAATCCGGGCCCCCGGGGCTGCCCCGCCCCCCCAGGCCGCTCGCCGGCGCGGAGGCGGGGCCCTGCGCGATGACGTGGGCGGGCGTGCGCGTTGACGGCCCGCGTCTCTGTTAGTCAGCGGAGCGGCCGAGGCCGGACGTTGCGGCCGAAACGCGGAGCCGCGAACAGGATTGAGTAGCGGCCGCGGCCACCGCGGGACGGCGCCGCTCTCCGCTACGGGCTTCCAGGTCGCTGTTGGCTGCACTGCCGGGTGAGTGCGCGGGCGCCGCGGTTCGCGCGGCCGCCGCCTTTCCCCGGCCGTGACCCCCTCCCGGGAACGCGCGCGGGGCGGGGGCGGCGCGGGAACAATAGCGCGGGCGGCGGGGGCAGTGGGGGGCGTGGTCCACTCCGCGCGACCTGGCTTCACCGCTCCGGCCGGCTTCAGAGTCGCGCGGGGGGGAATGGAGCGGGTGGGCGGCAAGTTCGGAGGTGCTCCCGCGGAGGTCGGGCCGACGCGACCGTGCATACGTCTCCCGCACCCACGGGTAGCGTGTTTTGACTATGGGCGGTTTCTTTGTGCGGACGTGAGTACCGCGACGCCGAGAAGAGCCGGGTGGCCGCGAGCGCGCTGGCCTGCGGGCCGCGCCTTGAGAGGGGCGCCTGGCGCTGACCTTTTGACTTTCCCTCGCCGCTGTCTCTTTGTCTTGTGCTTGGGTTCCTAGTCCAGACAAGGTAGAGCCAAGTCCATTTTAAAGTACCGTAAGGAACGCTTTACATTGTCATTCCTGAAAGTTTCCTATCCCACCGGGAATTTAATAACATGTGGACCGCACGGTGTCCGGTAGTTGCTATTTTTACTTCTGAAATTAAGTGATCTTTTCAGTAGAATTCTGGTCTGTCGGTCTATTGTGTTTTGAGATCAGCATCCACCAAGTAGTACCTAGTCAGTTAGAACATATGTTTATTTCATTCATTCATTTGGCAGCTCTTAGTACTGTATCCAGATGGAGAAGATGTGAAGGCCAAGAGAAAGACCCTTACGTATTAGGGTACTAATGGAACAGAATAGGTGTGCCTTTAAATGAGACGATTATATAAGGGATGTATGTTAAGTAAGGAATTTGATTCATTTTACTGGAACTTCCAAGGATAATGTTATGTTAGGAAGACTATCTAGATTTGGCTTAAATATACCATCTTTATTCTTAAATCTCTCCCCTCCCCCCCGCAATTTTCTTGTCATTGGTAATGGTTACTTCAGTTCTCTTATTGAGGCTGTTAAACCTGGGAGGTTTACTGCTGTGTCTGATGAAAGCAAGCAATCAAAATGATACTTATAGGCCTATGTTGCATCATTTCTCCATCACCAAGCATGGAAGTCATACTCATTGGATTGATTAAAAGACTTTTATAGACAAAAATTTAAAATTAAGCCTTAAATTCTCCACTAAGTTTCAGTAGTGTCTCATATCACTCTCAGTTGGCTAGATCATAGATTAATAGAGGATACTACCTGTTAAAACCACCAGAGGGTTTGGAATCACTTTTTCCACTTCTAGACCATTAACCACCCCTGATATTTTTTTCTATATAGTTAATAAAATAGAGGATTGTGGCTTGTGTGTCTGTATATTCATATATAAAAAGTTGAGCATCTATACTTAAAAGTGAGAGATACTTCAAAATCTCCAAATGAAACCCTTACAGTCTCTTGTAGATGAAGGGCATTTACTTGGTACTTTGTCGTCACAGTTGAGAACTTTGTCCACTTCCAGTATTTTAGATCAGGGCTTTCTCCAGTCATATGTATGAATACACCCAGACACAACAGTGATGTTTCATTAGAAATCTAATATGATTGCATTTATCTCCCTTAAAAGATTATGATCGTGGGTGTGCCTGCATGATGTTTTTTGTGGGGTGGGATCACACATGCCCCTGTGTGCATGTGGAAGCCTAAGAGCAACTGTGTGGGCTTGGTTCTCTTCTTCTACCTTTATGTGGGTTCTGGACATGGAACTCAGGTTCCCAGACTTCCAGGGCAAGTATCTTTACCCGCTGAGCTATATTTATCCTTTTGTGACTATTATTTCACAAGATTTTTGATGATTTAACTTGAAAAGTACAATAGCCTATGTAAATGTATTTCATAAATATTTTTGGTAGTTTAGAGTTGCTTAATTTTTTAGAGGCGTTACTAGAAAGGTTATGTTTTAACTTTTACTTATCCAACTCACAAAGCATATGGGTTTAAAACTCCAAGTCTTGGTGCATTTCCACTATTTGAAAACTATTTCTTTTCAGTATGAAAGTAGTTCAGATAAACTTATTTACTGGTAAGATAGGAATGAAAAAGTAAGAAAATGACTTCATTATTATGAGATACAGGTCTTGAGGCACCAAACTTTTATTGCTTTATCTAGTTAAATATATTGGGTTCTGGAACGGACTCCAGAATTAAGAAATTATTTGAGAAATTCAGACTCTGCATAGATTCAGTTAGGTTGTTTTCTAAATTCTGTAGGTTGTTTCCTAAATTTGTTGTTTAAACAGCTTTTTTTTTATTTAATTCACATAAAAGAGTTGCCCTTATAGAGTATACTTTTTAGTAGTTTATTTGTATAATTATGCATTCATCACTACTGTACTATTCTAGCTCATCATAAAGAACCCTCCCCCTTTTAAAAAATATCTGGTGTTTGAAAGGAAGAGAATATGAAAGGAAGAGAATATGTTCATATGTTCCCTTAATGAGTTTAATTATCATGACAGACTAGGAAACTATTTGCTTCATGCTTCTTTCAACCCTGAGAGAAATTACCTGGAAAAGGAATTAGTGTAAGAATAAATTGAGGCACAAATGGTGGTACATGCCTGTAATCCCAGGATCTGAGATCTAAGGCAAGATGAGTTTGAGACTATTCTGGGCCCCAAGAAAAGAATAAATTGTATCAAAATGAATACAGTTAGGATCATAATTATTTGTTCCATGACTGGTATTATGGAAATGGGTTAGAGAAGATACTAGACGGCAGTGAGACAGCAATTTGTTGTTAATAACTAGCCACAAGCCATCCTAGTGGTATTAAGGAGTTGCTGAATAGGAGCCAGTTTCTTGTTGCTTTGCTTTGCCTGTCACTTGACAAATTTGAGACATCTCCATACCTGAGATGCTTTACCTCAGGTGTAGAAGTATGTCTGATGACTCAGTTCTCTAGAAGACTGGTCAAGTCAGTGGTATGGATAGTAGCATTTCTGACTGATGTAGGACAAGAAAGTCATAACCCTGGAACTTTACACATGAATCACTTGCTCTTTGAACTGTGATGCTTGTTGTCTCAGTTTTGATCACTGCCTGACCATCCAGGGCTGTGCATTCCTACCCTAATGTAGCTCTAGTTTTAGAGAAGAGTCAGGATTCAGAGTTCACTAACAGGTGACAGGAGTACTGGCATGAGTCATTCTGTCATTCAGAGCAGCAGGCAGGCCTAAGACAGTCCTGGAACCTCTGTTTCCTTGTAGTTTATCATCAGAAGTGTGGAATCTGTGCTAAAGCTGTTCATTGCAATTGTTGAGTGACTGGAAAACTTAAGGCAAGAGAAGTAAGAATCAGAGAAAATTATTAATTTGTCTCCAGTATCAGACTTATACAACAGTTTTTGATAAAAGCTAGATTTTTCTTTGAATGACAAATTCTTTTTTAAAAAAAGATTTATTTTATGTATATGAATGAGTACACTGTAGCTGTCTTCAGACACACCAGAAGAGGGCATCATATTCTATTACAGGTGGTTGTGAGCCACCATGTGGTTGCTGAGAATTGAACTCAGGACCTCTGCAAGAGCAGTCTGCACTCTTAACCACTGAGCCATCTCTCCAGCCCTGAATGGCAAATTCTATTTGCTTCATAGCACCATGCCTTCGGATGAAATACTCTTCCAGGACTGTGGAAGATGGCAAAATGGGGAATTCATTATCCCAAGAAGTTTTGGGTTTAAGGCATGGTTATACAGTGAATTATGCTCCTTTAAAGGATGGGAAAAGCATCCCCCTATCAAAGCCTGCTGCAAATCTCTGAACACTTTAGGTGTGTGTATGTGTGTGCACGAGTGCATACCTGCACGCTTTGAGAAAATTTGTGCCATTTTCTCTATAATATGAGTTATATCTCAAATAGAACAAATAACCTGTATCTCCTGTTACATCTTCAGAGATTTCAGATTCGGTTAAAATTTGCCAATTTTTTAAAAAGTTAAGGAACCAAAACGTAGGAAATGGCTAGCATGTCTTTAGGATCATCTCTGAGTTTCTCTCCATATTCCACATGTAACTAACTTTGTGACATAGCTGGTTCAGGTTATACAGCATGTCTAGGCCAGCCTTACTAGCCTTAGATGAGAAGACTGTCATACACCTCATAGTGTCCTGCAGTTGAGTTAGGCAGTGCATGAGACTGCTGTGGTTCTTGGTGGTAGATAAGCATTCAGGAAGCTTTAGAGTTTTCAGGGGAAAAAAAATCCACTTTAAATGACTGCAAAATGTCAAGTGAATTTTTAATCATTTTGATGCACAGTACGAATTCAGATTCTCCAGGATATGCCAGTTGTTTCTGTCTGCATCTCTGGTGGATTTGTTAAAGTTTGAAAATCTCAACTAATCTGAGTTGACTGAGATTATTTGTGTTAACATTTGGACCAGTAATCCTCTCTGACTTAAAATTTGGCAACATTCCAAAAACAAGTAATGATCTCTGATACAATGCCACCACTCCACCCCACATCCCCCCTTTTAATGCCATTTCTCATAACACAGTATCCCCTATGTTTGCTTAGCTTTATTTTGGCAAATATCTTTGAAGTAGGAATATAGGAGCTGAGACTAATTCTAATCATGTAACACAACTGAAGAAAATGGAATGCTGTCTCATCTTTTATGTTTAATTTTATTGAGGCTTTTGACTTGAAGAATGAAAATTTATCAAAGATCAGGTAACTATAGCAGTTCTTTGGAGTTATTAGTGTTCTCTGCAATTTCTGGGGATATAAATGGCATGCGGAATTTCTTGATCCTTCTTGGGGATAGCAGCTATGAAGACACTGATGTTATATAAGACAGATTCACTGAGAACCCAGTCTATGCCACTTTAGGTAGTAAGTTGTTTGGAAGTCTGACACATACTGAAGTAAAGTCAATCTCTATTCTATAGTCTGAATCTAACTTTACAGGGAATAAGGACAAGCATGCAAGCATGTATGCAAGCAAGCAGAAGCAAATATGTTGGCCAGTTCATTAGGAATTTCTTTGGCCTATGAGATATTTGGAAATGTCCCAACCTTAACATGGATTAGTCTACCTTTAAACATTTTTGCTTGCTTTATAAAGAGCAGAAAGCAAAGTATCTTTCCTAAATTTGGTTATAATTGAAAGTGTACAGGAGAATCAAAATCACAAAAGGCAAACCTCACTGAAATTGTTTAATTAGCATTTTAAAGACTTAAAAATGACACAGTTAATCTCACTGTGCCAGCGACCCACTAGGAGACAGTGTTCCCGTGGATCCTTCCAAAGATGGGTGACTCATGTACGAGTAAATGTAGATCTCTCTTATTTGAAACCTTGGTCTGGCCGTGTTTCAGAATTTGGGCTGCTTCTGTAAGATGAATTTCAGAAAGATGATAAGTGTATCTACCATTTTGTGCAAATCCTGATAAGGTGTATCCTCCCCTAACCCCCAATATCACATTATTTAACTGATTATAAAGAAATACCAGTAAGACATTAAGATTTATTCAGGGTCAGGTTTTTGCCATGTTTAACACAGTTCCTATGGGAATAAAAACCAGTAGAAGAGATGGCTCAGTGGTTAGTAACACTTGCTGCTCTTGCAGAGGACCCAGGTTATATTAACAGGACTCACAAGTGGCTCACACCTGTCTGTAACTTCAATTCCAGGAGATCTGATTTCTCCCAGCATGAAGTAAGCACATAGTACACCTACATGCAGACAAAACATTGATACACATAATAATAAGTAAACCTAATTAATATTAATTTATTAATTAGGTTTTTTTTGTGTGTGACTGGATTTTTACTAATATGGCCCTGGCTGACCTGGAACCATACTCTTGCCTGTGCCTCCTCCTGGGTACTGTGATTAAAGTCTGTTTTTAAATAAAACAGTAGGAAGTATCGACAGATAGGTAGATAGATAAGACTCCCAAGAATTTCCTAGTGTGAGTGTTGGCAGGTTTGCCGTCTTTGGCATAAGTAGATAGGAGAAGAAAAACAGTGGTTTTCAACCTTCTTCATGCTGCCACCATTTAATACAGTTCCTCATGTTGTAGTGACCTCAAATCATAACATTATTTTCATTGTTACTTTATAACTAATGTTGCTACTGTTGTGAATTGTAAAGTAAATATCTGTGTTTTCAGATGGTCTTGGATGACTCCTATGAAAGAGTAGTTTAATCCTCTAAAGGGGTCAATTCTCAACCTTACCCACAGGTTGAGAATCTCTGTTTTATGTACTCTTGAGGCAGAATTTCATCTTCAGACAGTTGGAGGCCTGCCCACGTTATCAAGAATAATTTCTTGTGCTTAAAGTCTTCTGACTATAGATATTAACATCTATAAAATACCTCCTTAATAGCTCTTAGATTTGTGTTCAGTTGAATATTTTGGTATGACAACATATAGCAAGGATGACCCCAAACTGATTATCACACTAGCTTAGTACAAGAGAAGAAACAAGAAAATAGGCTCTTTTAAAAGGTGTACCGAGAGTAGTAACAGAGAACCATGGAGTCTGACATGGATGAAGAGGTAAGTCAACATGTGCATAACAGAAGTCATAGTATAGAGATGCTGAAATTTTCTATTAGTATTTGGGATGGGGGAGATTTCATTGGTGCAGTAGTTCTCAATATGTGGATCTTCACCCCTTTGGGGGTTGCATATCAAATATTTACTTACGACTCCTAACAAAATTATAGTTATAAAGTAGCAGTGAAATAATTTTATGGTTGGGGTCACCACAACATGAAGAACTGTATTAAAGGGCTTAATTAAATTACAGAACAGCATTAGGAAGATTGAGAGTCATTGCACTAGGGTATCATTTGCTGGCATTGATAATGCCTAGGATAATCCTGGATGTGGGATACTGAGATGAGAAAGAGATATAAATTTGTGGAATCAGGAAGATACTAAATTAAAGAGAGTGGGGCTGGTAGTATAACTCAGTGTTAGAAGCTTGCCTAGCAAGTGCAAAGCCCTGAATTGTGTTTCTAGCACTGAATATGTATATGTATATGTATATGTATATGTATATGTATATGTATATGTATATGTATATGTATATGTATATGTA
>NW_021620620.1:3310000-3332170 GCF_004785775.1 Grammomys surdaster
ATGTATATGTATATGTATATGTATATGTATATGTATATGTATATGTAGAAGAATTAGCCTGGATATGTGAAGTTAGCAAACCACAATGGGAATAAAGATGTATACATTGTTGGTGTAAATATTATTTGGGGGTTTCTACCCAACCTTAGATCATTTAGTTCCCAAATAAAAGACACAAAATCTTTATAATAAGCATTAAAGCTTAGAGCTGGACTGCTATCATCTGTGCTATTTTATATATTTCCTGTCAATAACTCCAAGATGATACTTGCCAGGTTCCGCCTAGGCCACTCTACTCCAACAGGCTGGCCCTAATGGCCATCCACTCATAATCTACCTACCCCATGGTGACTTTTCCTTCTTCCTCCTCTCTCTTTGTGGTCTCTGCCTGAGACCCCAAGCCCGGTGTCTTACTTAGGGTTTCCATTGCTATGAAGAGACCATGGCCAAGACCACTCTTTTTTTTAAATTGATTATTTTATTTATTTACATTTCAAATGTTGTCTCCCCTCCCCGAGGCCCCCACCTCTTCCCCCTCCCCTTCACCTCTAAGAGAGTGCTCCTCAACCCACCCATTCATTCCTACCTCACCCCTCTAGCATCTCTTCTCTGGGAGATCAAGCCTCTACAGGACCAAGCACATCCCCTCCCACTGAGGCCAGACAAGGCAGTCCTCTGCTACATATGTAGCAGGGACCATGTGTGGACCAGCCCATGTATGCTCTTTGGTTGATAGCTTAGTCTTTGGGAGCTCTAAGGGGGTCCAGTTAGTTGATACTATAGTTTTTTTCTATGGGGTTGCAATCCCCTTCAGCTCCTATAGTCCTTCCCCTAACTCTTCCATAGGAGTCCCCAAGCTCAGTCCAGTGGTTGGCTGTAAGTATCTGCATCTGTCTCAGCCAGGTGCTGGTAGAACCTCTCAGGACAACCATACCAGGCTCATGTTTCTAAGCACAACATGGTATCAGTGATAGTGTTGGGGTTTGGTGCTTGTGCATGGGATGCTTGTGCCCCAAGTTGGGACAGTCTCTGAATGGCATTTCCATCAGTCTCTGCTATATTGTTGTCCATACATTTCCTTTAGACAGGAACAATTCTGGGTCAACAATTTTGAGATGGGTGGGTGGCCCTATCCCTCAACTGGAGGCCAAGGCAACTCTTATAAAGGCAAACATTTAATTGGGGCTAGCTTACAATTTCAGAGGTTCAGTCCATTATCATCAGCAGCATGAAAGCTGGAAATATGCAGGAAGCATGGCAGTATGCAGGCAGACATGGTGTTGGAGAATGTGCCAGGTGTTCTACGTTGATTTGAAGGCAACCAGAGAGACTGGTATCTGCAGGCAGCTAGGAGGAAGCTCTCTTCTGCACTGGTGGAGCCTGAGCTTAGGAGGAGACATTTAAAGCCCACCTCCACAGTGACACACTTCCTCCAACAAGGCCATACCTTCTAACGGTGCTACTTCCTATGGGCCAAGCATATTCAAACCACAGCTGGAAATTTTGCTCCGTCTCCTCTCTCCTGCCCAGCTCAGGCTGTAGGCATCTTTATTAACCATTCAGGGAGAACGTGGAGGGCAAGGTTTACACAACAAAAGTTGGTATACATGAAGATGATCTCATCTTGGAGCTTCCGAATCTTGGGATATAGAATCTAGCATTTGAATATTTAACAGTACCAGACCAACCCACTACATACATGTTTATCATGAGCAATTTGCTTAACATTATAGAGCGTAAAGGAAGATAGGGAAATTCTATAGATGTAGTATATAAGTATTCTTGTTACAAATTAGGAATTTTGGGCAAGGGATAAAGAAATGGGTAAAATGAAGGATTTATAGAGCACTGTTACAGCGTGAATTCAAGTAGTAAACTAGAACTGTCATAGCAGGCATGTAAGCTGTGATGGATCAGTTCTCATGATGAGAGACAGTGGTATTAGTTCTAGTGTATGTGACTCTCTAGCAGTGCATTTGTTGTTGTTGTTTGTGTTTTGTTTTCAGAGGGGGGGAATAGAGTTTCACTATATAACCCTGCTGTTTTTCCTAACCTTGTTAGAGGCTGAGATATTTTAGAGCTAGGCCCTGGCTTCTAGAAAAACTGTTTTGCCTTGTGTTTTCTTTACTCTTGTAGTCTGACCTAACACAAGGCCAAGGATAGTTCATTTCAACCATGCCTGAGCAGTGTTGGGCTTTTGACTGCAGTATTTAATATAAACTTTGTTGATCTGTCGAGAGTTCATCTTAGCCACCTTGTAGGAATTGGTAGATAACCTGGAAGATAGTGGTTCTGATACCAGACTTCCTTACTTTACTAGATCCTGGTCTTTTAAGAGTGAAGACAATCAGATGCCTTCAATTTTGTTTGATTTTTCCAAGTTTTCCTGGGAGATTTTTTGTGTCTGTGTGTATCCAGTTTTTCTAGTTTGTCCCAGTGAGATAGTTAATGGGAGTTACCTCGTTCACAACTGTGAGGAAAGTGATTTGTTAGTCTGATGATGTAGTAAAATTCCTCATTTGACATTTTAGTGTATATGGTTTAATTCTTCCTTGAGATGGGATATGGAGTACTAGTTGCTGTGCATTATCACCTAGTAGAAAAGAGAAAATATAATATTTTTTTTTAAAATAGGTGGCAGTGAAAAGTAATTTTGCAGCTTGTGAGAAATAAAGCTAGGATAATTTCATGTCAGTGAGGGAAAGCAGTCACATACAAAAACATCTGGCATAATTGGTGGCAAGCTGTTATAAAGGCTATAGAATCCTACTCATTGTAAAGGAGGCGCTGAGAAATCACACTGAGTGAAATTTTTAAAATTTCCACAAAGAAACCCTTAGATGACCTCTGAGTTAGTGAATAGGAGAGTCAACATCAGGGCCGAGTTTATAACTGCCTTGTCATTTCCATGTCCACAGCCCATGTCCACAGCCTATCTGTTAGTATGATAAAGGATTGCAGAAAAAAAAATGTAATTCTGTAGTACTCAGTGGTGCAAGAGTGTCGAAAATTTGATTTAGTGGGTATTACTGTGTTAATATATATATGTAACTGGTTTTAGGTCTTTCTTAGCTGGTTTATGTTCTTCATTAATCTGTTTCCATCCTTCTGAATTTCAGAATCAATGAGTTTATCATCACCCTTACTTATTGTATTTGAAGAGGAAAAGTAGCATTTCTTAAGAAATGAGTTACTGAAGTGTTCTGTTTTTGATAATTTTCTCAGCAATCTTTGATGACACCTTTGGAAGATGGAAGTTGTTTCTTAGTTACCTTTCTTTGTGGCTTCTTCTCTCAAAGTTAATGTGTATGTATCCTAAGAGCTGGTTTAAGAGTAGTGTTTCTTTGTTGCACTTGTCCATACATTCTGATACTACTGATTGGTTGATTGCTTGCTTTCCTTTGAGTTTTGGTCCCTTATTAACTGATCCCCTTAAATGACTCCCAACTTCTTTAGAATACTTATAGATACAAATACGTTGAAAGAATCTTACAGGGAACACCAGTTAACGTTTCATCTCCCTCCTAAGTGACTTTTAAGTTTTTAATTTTCAATTTGAATCGGTCTTACTGCAAAGCTTTGACTAGCCCAGTAATTGACTTATAGACCAGGTTAGATTCTCTTTCCTCTGCTCCCCAAATGCTGGGATTATAGGAATGTGCCACCAGGTCTGGTTTATTTGTTTCTCTAAAGGTCAATTTGCTGCAGCCAGATGCTTTAGGACTTTTGAAGGTGTTTCCATACATGTTAGTTCATACTAATATTGGGAAGTCGGCCTACAATCAGAGTTCTATTCCACCACCTTGTTCTGCCCCTTTGCCTGCAAAAGTCAATTCATAGCTGGTTGTCTACAGCCAGGGTTCATACTGTTAGCCCACTGAGGTTGTCCTTACCTCTGATTTTTCTTTTCATAATACTGGATTCTTGAACACACTTGGCCAGTTGTCTGGGAGATGATACTTTGGATTTAACTGATTGTTTCTGTATGGTGGTTAACTTGTATCTTTAGAGACTGCTCCTAAAAACAGAAACTTAGCTTTACAGACTACTATGTATTTAGGGTTTTCAGCTTTGATAACACTCTGTTACATTATATTCATATGTAAGACAAGGCTTCAGGTCATGCCCTATAAAGTATGGCCCTGTGTTATTAAGGAGGTATTTCAGGAGGTATTATGTGAAGATCAGAACTGCACTCATACTGTTAGTAATTGATCAGTTAGTTCATGGCATTGTGCTTCCCTGTATCTTGTTTCCCAGTAGAATTTACCAGCTATTTTTAGCATTTATTGATTAGCTTTGGTTGAACCCATTATTTCATTTGCTCCTTTAGAGTAGTGTATTTTTCTAACAATCTTTTTGAGTCTATTAGTCAGCTTTCCATTCTGTTCAAAGACTCTCTGGAGCCTGGTGCAACAGTGCACACCTATAATTTCAGCATTTGGAGTTTGGAATGCATAGTGTGGTGGTTTGAATATGGTTGGCCCAGGGAGCAGCACTGTTTGGAGGTGTGGCCTTGTTGAAATAGGTGTGGCCTTGTTGGACATAGTGTGTCACTGTGAGCATGGGCTTTCAGATCCTTCTCCTAGGTGCCTGAAAGCCATTCTTCTCCTAGTAGTCTTCAGATGAAGTTGTAGAACTCTCAGCTCCTCCAGCATGCTTCCTGCCTTGGTGATAATGGACTGAACCTCAGAACCTGTAAGCCGGCGCTAATTAAATGTTGTCATTTTTAAGAGTTCTTGGTCATAGTGTCTCTTCAGAACAATGAAAACCCTAAGACACATAGCAATACCCTGTTCCCCAAAAAATATTTTTTAAAGAATTACTTATTTTAAATACGTGAATATACTGTTGTCTTTAGACACACCAGAAGAGGGCATCAGATCCCATTACAGATGGTTGTGGTCCCATTACAGATATGGTTGCTGGGAATTGAATTCAGAACTTCTGGAAGAGCAGTCAGTACTCTTAACCGCTGAACCATCTCTCCCCCATGACAAAAGAACTGGTTAGATTGAAGCTGATTCAAACCTCAGCTTGTCTCATAATTGAAAATGGTAGGGGTGGAACTATCTCCTGACCAGGCTCTACTTGTCCCTGAACATGTGACCATGACAGTCAGTCACATAGGACAACACCTGAAGCCCTTCCCTATGCAAATAAAGCATCCCTAACATTTCAGAGTGAGCCAATAGGAAGAATCTACCCTTGGATCCTGCTCTACCTCCAAAGATGTTTATAAAGTCCTTATCCACAAGGAATAAAATATACTTGGAAAAGGTAACTTATGTAACCTGTGCTTAGAGTTGGGGAGTTATGTTTTAAAGATACCTGTCCTCCTAGTTTCTGACTGTTTTTTTTTTATCATGAACGGCTGTTAGATTTTGTCTGGTGCCTTTTGCACAGCCATTGCTGGGAATCACATGACTTTTCTACCTGTTGATATATATGTCTCAGTAGATTTTAGGACCAGCTTTGTATACCTGGGGTAAATCCTACCTGGTCCTAATGAATAATTCCTTTTTATACTTTGTTGAAATTCATCTAATGTTTGTTGAGGATTTTTGCATGTGTTCATGCAATGTATTGGTCCTTTAGAGTGAGTTAGGGCTTGGCCTTTTTGAGATTATAAAGAGCTAGAGGGCTAGAGAGATGAATCACTGATTAATTAGAACATAAACCACTTACGGAGAACCTAGGTTTGGTTTGTAGCACCCATGTGTGAGCTCACAATCTCATGTTAACTTAGGTTCCAGATCTAACACCAGCTTCTGATTTCCATGGCACTAGGCATGCATGAGGCATACATATATACTTTCAGGCACTCACATAAGTGTAAAATAAAAAGAGAAAACATTCTTTTCCTTAAGTGCTTACCAAAATTCACTAGTGAAATCACTGGGTCCTTGTACTTTCTGCTAAAGAAGATACTAACTGCCAGTTTACTTTCTTTAATAGACACAGCTCTATTCAGGTGATTGATTCTTTTTCTTTCATGTATATGCTTCTGTTTAGGTTATGTTTGTAAAAAAGAACTTTGGTAGGTTCTTCACATAATTGATTCATTTTTATCTCAGATTACCAGGTCGTAGATTCATAGTAATTCATAGTATTCCTTTGTCATTCTTTAAAAAAAGGGGGGGGGCAGGTCTTGCTAGTAATTCAGGCTGCCTTGCAACCCACATCTTAGCCTACTCTGGCCTCAAGCTCATTATTCTCCTGCCTGAGTGTTAGGTTATGATGGATGCCATCACACTTGTCCCTTCATCATACTTCCAGTGTCATCTGAGACAGTAATGATGACCCATCTCATTTTTATATTAGTAGCTTGTGTTCCGTGTTCTCCCTTCTTCCCTCTTGTCTCTGCTTCTTCCTTACCTGCACCCCCATGTTCTCACTTCTCACTGGTACTGGGAATCAAACCCAGGACTTCACACATGCTAGGCAAGCAGTCTGCATCCCCAACATTCTTTTTAAATCTTGAGACAGAATCTCCCTAAGTGAACCACCTGCCTTTGAACTCACTGTAGCTCTTGCAGGCCTTGAAGTTGTGGTCCTCCTGCCTCAGCCTCCTTAGTGGCTGCAATTATAGACCTCACAAGGCCCAGCTGTTGCTTCTTCTTCCCAATCTACTTCTTTCTACTTTTTCCTTGGCCTAGAAGAGGTATTTATTTTACTTATATTTTCAGATAAGCTTTTGGGTTTTGTTGGTTTTATGTACTTTCCTGATTTTTGTTTCATCTATTTCTACCCTGGTTTTCTTGTGGTACTTGCTAAAGGTGGTATTATTAATTTATATGTATAGGTTCCATGTTTAATCAAAGAGGATTTCTAAAGGTGGCTTCTCTGTTGACTTGGTCCAGAGACATGACTGTTCACTGAGTGCTTCCTTGCTTGCTGGCAGAGTGTTTCACTTGTTTACCCTGCCCTAACCTGAACTCTAACCTCACTCTCTTTCTTTAGGAAGTTGTTTTCAGACTTATTTTTCATGATTGCCCATTGTTTTTCTTTAAACTTTGAACTGGTTTGCTTGTTGGGATTTGGGCAGTTTGTGCAAGAGTGACTGAGACTGTTGCTCATTTCAAAAACAGTATTTTCCTGCTTGGTTTAGGTCAGTTAGTGATTTGTGGTTGAGCAGTTATCTCATATGTTAGATGAAGAGACAGTTGAATGCTAGATGGCTGGACCTTTTTAAAAAGTTTAATAATTCACTTTGTAATATTCTGGGTTAGCTTGTTTGGTGTTTCGGTATCTCTATAATTCGCCACTTTTAAAAGCAATTGAATTTTTAATTTAAAAAAGAACAAGTACACAAAACACTTAACAAATAATTATTTATATATCCTTTCTAACAGTTTTTTGTGCCAATACTCTTGTTTCTTGCCACCTTAATTTTATAGAAGGGGAAATTAAGGCAGGATGAGATCAGTTACAAGACTGTAATTTGATGCATTGTGAAGTGTAACTGGACATTTGGCTACTTTATTGGGTTCTTTTTCCTGCTTCCCTATACCACCCCTATCCCTTCCAACCCCCTAACACCAGGTCGAGAAGGAAGGTTAGAGGGGAAAGAAGGTGTCTATCATTAGACTATTTCCTGCTGTTTAGGGATGTCCTTGGGAAAAGTCCAGTCTTTGTCATCAGGATATCTGCAATCAGCAGTCCACCAGGCAGGGGCAGGGGTAGCAGGATGAGCAGCAGCCTCTTGGTCTGCTCTTGGGACTCTGGCATCTTTAAACCCTAGTACTGGAAGTCCTAGCCAGAGCAATTAGACAACAAAAAGAAGTCAAAGGGATACAAATAGGAAAGGAAGAAGTCAAAATATCACTATTTGCAGATGATATGATAGTATATTTAAGTGACTCCAAAACTTCCACCAGAGAACTCCTAAACCTGATAGACAACTTCAGCCAAGTGGCTGGATATAAAATCAACTCAAACAAATCAGTAGCCTTCTTCTACTCGAAAGATAAACAGGCTGAGAAAGAAATTAGGGAAATGACACCCTTCACAATAGTCACAAATAATATAAAATACAAGCAAATGAAAGATCTGTATGACAAGAACTTCAAGTCTCTGAAGAAAGAAATCGAAGAAGATCTCAGAAGATGGAAAGCTCTTCTGTGCTCATGGATTGGCAGGATTAATATAGTAAAAATGGCCATCTTGCCAAAAACAATCTACAGATTCAATGCAATCCTCATTAAAATCCCAACTCAATTCTTCACAGAGTTAGAAAGAGAAATTCTCAAATTCATTTGGAATAACAAAAAACACAGGATATCGAAAACGATTCTCAACAATAAAAGATCTTCTGGAGGACTCACCATCCCTGACCTCAAGCTATACTACAGAGCAATAGTGATAAGAACTGCATGGTATTGTTACAG
Source organism: Grammomys surdaster (assembly GCF_004785775.1). Classification (NCBI taxonomy): domain Eukaryota; kingdom Metazoa; phylum Chordata; class Mammalia; order Rodentia; family Muridae; genus Grammomys; species Grammomys surdaster. The sequence continues at coordinate 3,318,391 of NW_021620620.1, forward strand.
AGACAGGCAGGAAGATCAGTGGAATAGAATTGAGGACTCAGAAATGAACCTACACACCTAAGGTCACTTGATCTTTGACAAAGGTGCTAAAACTGTCCAATGGAAAAAGGACAGCATTTTCAACAAATTGTGCTGTTTCAACTGGAGGTCAGCATGTAGAAGAATGTAAATCGATCCATTCTTATCTCCTTGTACAAAGCTCAAGTTCAAGTGGATAAAGGACCTTCACATAAAACCAGATACACTGAAACTAACAGAAGAGAAGGTGGGGAAGAACCTTGACTACTTGGGCACAGGAGGAAAGTTCCTGATCAGAACGCCAATGGCTTAATGCTCTAAGATCAAGAATTGACAATTTATGGGACCTCATAAAATTGCAGAGTTTCTGTAAGGCAAAGGACACCGTCAATAGGATAAAATGGCAACCAGCAGATTGGGAAAAGATCTTTACCAATCCCACATCCAATAGGGGGCTAATATCCAATATATACAAAGAACTCAAGAAATTAGACTCCAGACAACCAAATAACCCTATTAAAAATGGGATATAGAGCTAAACAAATAATTCTCGACTGAGGAAAGTCGAATGGCCAAGAAGCACCTAAAGAAATGTTCTGCATCCTTAGTCATCAGGGAAATGCAAATCAAAACAACCCTGAGATTCAGCTTTATACCAGTCAGAATGGCTAAGATCAAAAACTCAGGTGATAGTAGATGCTAGCAAGGATGCGGAGAAAGAGTCCCACTCATCCATTGTTGGTGAGACTGCAAGTTGGTGCAACCACTCTGGAAATCAGTCTGTTTCCTTAGAGGTCTGCCAGAGCCTGAAATATACAGATGCGGATGCTCACAGCTAACCATTGAACTGATCATGGGGTTCCCAATGGATGACTGAGAGAAGACTGAAAGAGGAGCTGGAAGGGTTTGCGGCCCCATGAGGAGAGCAACAATACCAACCAACCAGAGCTCCCAGGGTCTAAACCACCAGCCTGGGAGCACATAGGGAGGGACCCATGGCTCCAGCTGTATATGTAGGGAAGGATGGCCTCGTAGGGCATAGGTGGGAAAGGAGATCCTTGGTCTCATGAAGGCTGGGTGCCGAGTGTGGGGGAATTCGAGGGTGGGGAGGTGGGAGTGGGCGGGTAGGTGCGGGCATATCCTCATAGAAGCAAGAGGAGGGGGGATGGGATAGGGGTTTCTTGGGCGGGGGTGGTGGTGAGTGGGGTAAGGGGATAACATCTGAAATGTAAATAAAATATCCAATAAAAAAATTTAAAACAAAAAAAAAATTAAAAAAAGAATTCCCAGAATTCCAAGTGTAACCTATCTTCAGCTGACAAAATCACACCCCTGCCAGATCGTGAGACAAATCATAGTTAGCTTCTGTGGACAGTCTGAAGCAGCTCTATCATATCCCACATCTGAGATTAAAACAAAAACATATTCATATAACATCTCTGTGTTTTTAAAGAAACCAAAATTCTCACTACAGTGAGGCCTGTGATTGTGCATCATGTTCTTCCTTCTCCTCTTGTTGATTACAGTATAATAGGTATTACTTCTGTTACCATAGTGCCCTGGTTTGATATTGCAAAAGCCATTTAAAATTTTGAGGTCCTTAATTAAAAATATCTAGAGCCTCTTGTGTATTCCTTTGAAATGATGTTCTTTGCTGAAGTTCTTTGGCCAAGAAATAGACATTTTTATGAATAAATGCCATTTCTTAAAAGATTGAGGCTTTAAAAAATGTATAGAGAAAAACATGTTTTATATGGTGTTAAATTTTGGGTCAGAATTTAAAATTCCGATTTTCTGATATGTTGATTTGGCACCCATACATCTTCTTTCCTGGCTTATTTCTGCCCTATCCTCTGCCTTCTGAAAGTTACTAGGACCAGATAATCACTCAATCATGACACACTGCTTTTGAAAAGATTTTGCTGTTTTTGTTATTGTTTTAAGACCTTGTCTTACTATGTAGTCCTAGTTAGTCTGGAATTCACATTGTAGACCAGACTGGCCTTAAACTAAGACACCCACCTGCCTCTTCCTCTTGAATGTTGGAATTAGAGGCATGCACCATTATGTCTGGCAACAGCAAGGGTTTTGAAAACTGCTGCATTATGAATAGCCATTACAGTTGTAATGGCTATTCCTGGTTGTCAGCTTGACTACATCTGGAGTGAACTACAATCCGGAAATGGAGGGCACGCCTGTGATCCAGATCTTGAGGCATAGTGGCCATGAAAGTTTAGGCCTAGGTAAGGCAGTACACATCTTTAATCCAAGAAGTCCGAGGCAAACAGATCCCTGAGTTCAAACCTGGTACAGAGCATGTTCCAAATCCAGGTGTGGTGGTACACACCTTTATTCTGGGTTATACTTCCTGCTCGAAGTCTACGTAAGGACAGTGGAAAAAGGAAGATTCACTCTTCTTCACCTGCTTGCACTTATTTGCCAGCACATCTGTTGGAACTTACTTCTTCAGGATTCCAGCTTATATAGAAGAGCAGGTGAAACAACTAGCCCTGTGGGACTGAGCAACTGCCAGATTGGACGTCCCATTCACAACTGCCCATTGTTGAGTTAGTCATTACAATAAATTTCCTTAATATATAGAGGCATTCCATAAGTTCTATGATTCTACAGAGTTCTGACTAATACACCAACAAAATCTTTGGATTGCTCATGGAATGGATATACGTTTTCTGAAATTTTAATGATGAATGCTGTCATTTGTCAGTGAATACTTCTTTGTGCTTTGAAATGATAGACTCTCTTTATTCATTATCAAGAAAATACCTTCTATTTCAAGTCACTAGTTTGTAACTCTAGCACTTGAGAGGTAGAAGTAGGAGGATCCTGAGTTCTGTAGAGCTTGAGGTACATAAAGCCTGAGACTGTCTCACTAACACGAACATACCCCACACAGACCTAAATAAATAATAGTTTTTGTGTCGGTAGCTCTTATAAAAATACTGTTTTGTGAAAAAGTGGCTCACAGATGCTTTTTGGGATGGCTTGTACTTTAGCAGATAGTAGAAAGAAATGCTTATATACACTTCCCATATCACAATACAGATGATCTGTAATTCTTATAACAGAATTTAACAAATTAATTGCAATGTGGAATCTAAAATAACATAATATTTTTATAGTCTATATTAAAATTCTGTGATTTGTGCTTATTTGCTTGCTTATTTTTGTTTTTGACAGGTTTTTAATGTATAGCTCTGACTGTCTTGGAATTCTCTCTGTAGACCTGGCTGGCCTCAAATTCACAGAGACCAGCCTGCCTCTGCCTCTTGAGTGCTGGAATTAAACGCAAGTGCCACCACCCCCAGCAATCTGTGCTGTATTTTAAGTGAGTCTTTTGCCTGTTTGAGTTTAAAACATCAAGTATTGATCATTTGAAAAATACTGCTTCAATTGGGTCTACTTAAATGTTGCCATAGTTATAGTTGTCATAGTGTGGTCTGAGGACTGGGAGGTCATAGAGAACTGTCAGAACAGGATGAGTAGAGCAAAACACTTCTGATTTTGTTTTCACTATAATCCAACTACATTGTTTGTCAGAACTATGATTTAATACCCAGTTTTCTTTGTTCTCTACTTAATGTGCTGCATTCCCTGTGTTCACCCAGCTACAAAACTAGCCCTTTAGTTATTTTCTCCAGCTGCTGTGGTTATCTGCTAGAGCCTTGTCGTATAATCAAGATGTTCTCTGACATGTACAAGATTGAGGAGATAGTGGACTGGCTATGCCTGGGAGTGGAGAGCTAGATGATCATTAGGACAGAGGTTAACATAAACAACTTGCTCATTGGTAGTAATGCCTCCCCTGTTGAGCCAGAGGCTAACTCTAGGAAGCACAGTAATCATTGGATACCACAGAATATTTTCATGAACTATCAACTGTAGAAACTTCATTAACAGAAACTTATATGACAAATACATATAGTATTTAAATCAAACGAATCAAAGACAACTACAGTCACATCAAAGGCGGGCTTGAAGAATAGAGACCATGGTCAGAAAGTTTATGTCAGGGTTATAGGAGAAAAAAAGCACACCCTTCTAATTGAAAAGTAAAACCAAACATCTGATCCTTTTTGGTAAAAAACATGGATCTAGAGTGTTATAAAAATATAATTTTGCAATAGGTGGGGGTACCTGATGGGCCCATGCCAAGGTGCCCACCTGAGAAATCGCATCATGTGACAGACTTGATATAAGGGAGATTTATTAGAGAGGGGAGTGAGGACCTGGAGAAGGGGCAGAGGCAAACAGAGAGAAGCAGCACAGCCATGGAGCAGAGAAAGGGGGGCAGAGAAAGACAGAAACGGGGAGAGGCAGGCTTACCGGGAACACATGGGAGAAAAAGAGGGCTAGGGATAGAGAGAAAAGAAGGAGTGGGTAACTAGGGTGGCAAGCAGTGCTTTTATATGCCAAACCTGGTGCACTACCTGCACTTATAAGCAAGTGATGACATAAGCTGTTGCTAGGTCTCTGGGAGGAGTCTAGAGGAATCACCTGTAAGCCAACATTAGAGGCCATGGTTTCTCTGCTGTACTACTATGACCTCATACAGTTTTCTTTAAGGCTAGTTTGGAAATGGAAAGATGCTAACACATTTAGCAGTTACTTTGTGTCATTTATCTGTCATTCACAGGATAACAGACTACAGGTGGCAATGATGTGATTTTTGAGTTTGTTTATTTTGACTGATTTGTTTGGAGTAGTTATTGTTGGTTAAATATGGAAAAATAATATATGACTTGTAGGTTATCTAAAAATGCATTTCATTTTTTTTAAAAAAGATTTGTTTATATATTCGTGGGCCTGTTTATTTGTATATGCACCATATATGGGCAGGTACTCTCAGAGTTCAGAAGAGGGCCCTTGGAACTGGAGTTACAGGTGGTTGATGTGCTATGTGCTTGGAACCAAACCTAGATCCTCTAAAGGCTGCTTGCAAGGGCTCTTAACTAAGACACTGAGCCATCTCTTTAGTCCCAAATTGAAATTTTTAAAAAGTTGATCTCTGACACTCTTAGTTTTAGATGGGAAGGAAATCTGTGCTAATTCTTTGGTCTTTCTTCCTAAATAAATTCTTAATCATGTTTGCGTTAAGCATTTGCCTTTTGCCTCATACTTGGAAGTTTTGTCCTTTGCACATGTAGATTAGTTTTCAGCCAAAGCTTCAGGCAGGTTACTACTACAGTACTTTGGTGTTCTTTCTCTAGCCTTTACACCAACCTACAGATTCTAGTTACCTTTATCTTCCTTAGTCTCTTTAGCTCAATGAAGCTTCCATGTTGTGTTTAGTGTGGCTTTTTCTTACAGTGTTCTAGAAAGAGTGCCTGCTTTCCTAATGTTCTGCAATGTTTGTTTACATTCAGTTTATATAGTTTAAAACAAAACACCTTGTATGTTTGTTTTCATCTTTGCTTTCATATGATGTCTGATTTTTATTTAAATTTGTTACTTTCCTGTTATTCATTTTTCTTGACAGCTTCTTGATTCTCTGCTTTTATAGATTATAATACACTGTTCCCAGTTATTAGTATTCTGTCTAAACTCCACCTCCACAGTTATCTGGCAACAGCCAGGTATGCTCCTCCCCTCAGTTACCTGGCAATAGCCAGGTAGGTCTGCCCGCTATAAAAGGGGCTGCTTGCCCCCCTCCTCTCTCTCTTGCTCTCTTGCCTCTAGCTTCTCTCTGTCCCCTTCCCCCTCTCTCCACATGGTCATAGCTGGCCTCTACTTCTCCTCTTCCTCTCTTTTCTTCCTCTCTCCTCTCCTCTCTTCTTCCATCTTCTTCCTCTACTTCTCCCCCACCCCACCTTTGCCCTATCTCCTGACACTCCCCCCGCCCCACCCCCCGGCCAACCGTTTGGTCTGGTGTTGTCTGTTCTAAGCTGCTCGAGGATGTCTAACACCAGTTGCGTTTTCTTTATAATTAAACTTACTATAAGTCACTAGGTGACTCATGTGCACCACTTTGGTGGCTCAAATTGACATTTGGCAGCCATTGTTTATCATATCAAAAGTAAAGACAGTGCATTACTTTCTTAGAAGATTTTATATTTTACTTTTGACATCTGATTTGGAGTAGACATGGTGGTGTGTTTCTGTAGTCCTAGCACTTAGGAGATGAAATTAGAATTGTGAGTTTGAGGGCAGTCTGAACTACATATGTATAAAGTGTTAGAACAAGATAAGTTTGTCTTTTTTAGGTAGTGAGACAGAGTCTTGATGATATAGCGCAGACTGGGCTGTAATTCTTTATGTTGACCATGCTGGCCTTGAACTTGTCTTCCCACCTCTCCCTCTACAGTGCAGGACTTGGGCTACATCCCTTGGCTTTGTCTGTCTTTATAAAAGTCTCCTGATTTATTATTGAGTCCTTTTGATAAACTATGTAAAATAGGAAATCTGATTATTACCTAGTTTTCTTAAGGAAACAAGTAAAATAATAACAGTTTTTAAAAAATTGATTATTTGGAAATCTCACGTCATACATCCTGATAGCATTCACTTCCCAGTCTTCCCATGTTTACTGTGCCTTTATGACCTCCCACCCCACCCTCCCCACCCCCCAAAAAAAGAAAAAAAATCTATTTTGTGTAGTTCATATACTCAGTTGGAGCATGGTCAAATTTCTTAGTGGCCAGCGAGTCCCCTAAGGGAGGATGATGATTTTCTCTGCCTATATCCATACCAGAACAACTGTGGAGAGCTGTGTCTCTGTGAGGCTGTCAGGGAGAAGCAGGGCCAGCTTTCGTGTATTACAGACTTCAACATGGCTTCAGGCAGCAGACCAGACCACATACATTCCCATGGGTTTTGTGGTAACATGGGCCACAGACATCCTGGCCAGATCAGGACCACTAACTTATTTATATTAGCATGGCCCCCAACATGCTGGAGGCAACAGCTTGAGGACATTACCAAGGTGTCAGTCAGCCAGCAGCAGACTGTATGTACCAACATGGCCTCTGGTGACATGATGAACCATAGTAGTCCTTCAGGGAGGTCCAGTACAGAAAGTTCCTTATCTCAGGCCTCCTTTGTTGCCCAGAGCCAGAGCCAGGGTGGCTGGTTCAGGGGCTGAGTCTTTCTCTGCATGAGCTCCAAGCTATTGTACACTCAGTCTCCCACCAATCCTATTGGGCAATGACAACATGTCGACCTCAGCCCTTTCCTCTCACCTGTCATCACCATCACGCCTCCAGGTCCACCTCCGTAGTGCTGCCCCTCTCTATCTTTTTCTATCTTTCCCACCTCTCCATCACATGCTTGTTCACCAAAGTAGCCCCTATCATCCTCCTGCCATGAGGCAGAGGGTGGGCCAGGGTCATAACAAACAGTTTTAAATGTTATAAAAGAAGCAGTTGATTTCTCTGACATATACAATCATTTTTCTAGCTTGGCAGTCTTTGGTTCTTTTTGCTGTTAAGAGTACAATCTAAACAATTTTGGGAGTTCTATCTGTTCATACAAAAATAACAATTTCTGGCTAAACCACTGATGTGTTTAAGATGTCATCATTGATAAAACTCTGCCAGCTTTCCCAAAGGCTGTGGCATCAAGGACACCAGACTGACTCCTAGCATAACTATCATCTGAGAGGCTTGACCATGCAACTGATAGAAACAGATGTGGGCAGAACCACAGCCATACATTAGGAAAAGTGTGAGGAATCCAGGGAATCTTACGAAAAGGAGGAGGAAGGATTGAAGAAGCCAGAAAGGTCAAGGATACCACAAGAAAACCTATAGAATCAACTAACCAGGCCCATGGCCCACAGGGACTGAACTGCCTAACAGAGAATGTGCATGGAATGGACCCAGGCCCTCAGTATATATGTAGCAGTTGTGCAGCTCAGTATTCATGTGGGATTCCTAACAGCAGGAGCAGGGGCTATCTCTGACTACATTGCCTACCTTTGGTTCCTTTCCTCTAGCTAGGTTGCCTTATCTAACCACAGTAGAAGAATACCCCTAGTTATACTGTGACTTGATATGTCAAGGCGGATTAATAGCTCCTTTTTTTGAGAAAAGAAGAAGGACTAGAGGATAAAGGAGATGGGAGAGGGACCGACTGAGAGGAGAGGAGGGGAGGGGATGATGCAGTTGGAATGCAATGTAAATTTTTTAAAAATTACTAAACTGAGAGTAAAAACCAGATGTTATCCTCCCATAACTATAAGTGTTTGGCTGTGAGACTCTGCATTGTTTCCACTAGTTGCTGGGTGAAGTCTTCAAGATGACCTATATTCCTCATGCCACCTTATAAATTATCTTACAGGTTGACCATATACTGATATTTTTAATATTTTTTATGAATTCACCAAGTATTGTCAGTATATTTTGCCATATTTATACCATGGTGCTTTGTATAAAAATTTCCAGACTTTGATAATCCTTTTTTTCCCCTTTGTTTTTGTTTTTCGAGGCAGAGTTTCTCTGTGTAACAGCACTAGAGCTATCCTGGAACTAACTTTGTAGAACAGGCTGACCTTGAACTCCTAGAGATCCTCTTGCCTTTGCCTTCTGAGGGCTGGGATTAAAGGTGTATACTACCATGCCTGGCCCTGACTTTGATAATTCTTGATAGCCAAGGTAATGGTAAAGAGATTCATATTTTATCTTTTGGAGTCCTGAGATTAAAGGTGTGTGCCACTGTGCCCAGCCTTCAACTTAAATTTTTTAACTGACTGATTGGAAGGTGTTGTTGGCCCAAGAGCTATCTGAGATACGACTGACAAAGGAAAATTTAGTATTGATTGGAATTTATATATATTCTTAAAACCATATTAGTAACTAATAATGTCACCAATGGTCAGGGTCTTATGTTTCCAGGTTTTTGGCCTTTTTTTTTCAAGGAGTTGAAAGAAAGCTCACACATACCTGCAAAAATACTATGAAACTTTATTTAAAACAAAGCAATAGAAAAGACCAGAATATACAGCAAAGGAACCAACAGGCCAATTGAGTAAAGATACTCAGGGACCCAGATTATTTTTCAGGGCTTCCTCTTACAGAGTTCAAAAGGAGGAGGAATTTGGTTACCTGGGGTATAGTAAAGTTTGTTCTGTTTTGATGTATAGATTAGCTGGCATAATCATTTTTTTCACTGCTTTTGTCTCCTCTCATAGTGTGACTGACTATACTCATATGCACACTCAATTATGTAGAAAGCAAATGATGACTACTAGGGGATCCTTCCTCAGAGTTCACTAGAGGACACAGCTTTGCCTTATTGTATGCTTACCCTAAAGTAGTTCAGGCCAGAGATAATCCCAGGTTACTAAGCTGTTCCCTATTTTTGCCTATTTTAGCTATATAACTAACTAATAAATGAACTTACAAGATGGCTTACTGGGTAAGTTCACTTTCCCTTAAGCTGATGGCCTGAATTAGCCCTCAGGACTCACATGGTAGAAAGAGAGAATGGACTCTTCCAAGCTGTCTCTGGTCCAAATTGTGTACTGTGGAAACCCATACACATAAAGAAGCAAATAAATAATGTAAAATGTAAATGTAATATATACACTAGTTTTTCAAGTTAACTCTTCAAAGGATGTCACTAACCAGAGTATAGCATTTATCCTTGGTAATGAAAGCACTGTGTTATGAAATATCTGTACAAGTATAATTTCATAACTAGCCATGACTGTTATGAAAAATATTTGCAAGGACTAATAATTTAGTTGCTTCGTTTATATTGAATGCCTACATGTTTTGTATATTTTATTTTTAAGTTCTGTGTGTGTGTGCGTGTGTGTGTGTGTGTGTGTGTGTGTGTGTGTAGGGGGGTGTCTTTGCATGTGTGACTATAGGTACCATTGGAGTCCAGGAGTGAGCATTAGATCCCTTGGAGCTGGAGTTATAGACAGCTGTGGTACTTTTACCAGGTGTGGGTACTGGGAACAAGTCTGGTCTTCTAAAAGAGTAGTATACACTCTTAACTACTAAGCTAAGGTCCACATGTTTATATTTGACTTTTCTTGGTTGGCAAAACAAGGCTAAATTAAAGGCCAGAGTGATGAGATGGAGAGTTAAGAGTATGTACTGGTGTTTCAGAGGACCAGAGATTGGTTCCCAGAACCTGAGTCAGGTGGCTCACACAACCAACATTAACCCCAGCTCCAGGGTCTCTGATACCTTCTTCTGGATTCTGCAGGCACCTGTACTCTGGTGTGTGCATTACACACACACACACAATTAAAAATAAAATAAATATTTAAAAGATAGCTTAGTCAGATATGTAGATAAATTTTAATACAATATAAAAGCTATTTGAATATCCTGAGAAATAATAGCTAATTCATCAAAAAGACATGATTTTATGACCTTATATAATGGCTTACATTTGAACAACTGAAGATAGTACATTTCACATAAGACTAGAGGTACAAAGACAGAAAAATGTTTGATATGTTCAAGAAATAAAAAGTAGTTAATTGTTGTAGAGGTAATATTTTGAACAGTGGAAAGAACTAATATTTCTTGTAGTCAGTACCTACTGATAGATATAAATGAAGCAAAAAATAGGTAGGGAACATTAGAAAAATCATTGAAGTGTCTTAAAGGAGAAATGGGCTTGAAGTAGGGTAGTATCTGGAAACAGAAAAGGCAACTTACCAAGATAATTAGAATAAAGTAACCAGTATTTGACAACCAGTTAGATTAATTCATTCAAAATATCTTGAGCATCTGCTTTGTAATTCCAGGAAACAACTATGAGCAAAAATATGCTCTGCCTTCACAGAGGCTTTAGTTCTGGGACGATCAGACATTTAGACTTTAGGGGTAGTACATATGCTAGCATGGAGGAAAGCCTGAGAGTGTGTGTGCCACTGCTTGATCTTCAAAAGCTGAAAGAGTGGGAAGAAATGTGTTTAAAACAAAGCAAGAATAACCTGTATTGGTTTGGCGATGAGAGAGATTATGATCTACTTAGAGCCATATATTGTGGCTGGATCTTGACGAGGGAGGAGAGACTTACAAGAGAGGAGCTGTTTATCCAGAGCCCTAGAATTCCTATGAAGGCTTAGATAAAAGGAGCTATGGTTTTTGACTTAAAGCAAAAGAGATTCTGGCTCAAGTTGCATGTTAGATGAATTAGTTTAGTTAAGGTTTCAGTTATAAGTAAAACCTTAGGCAAACGTCAGAGAAAGTGACTGTGAGAAGCTTAACATGTGTAAAGGCAGGGTGTAACCTGTCAGAGGTTATGAATCAGATATGATCTTTAATTAAACAATTGCTACATAGCATGCTGTCTTTCCTTTTCTCTTTTGTGTGCTTCTCTGTGTGCACTGGCTACTCTGTTTCTCTACCTACAAAGGTAACCAAACCATCATCAGTTTTTTTGACATTATTGTATTCCCCAAGAGAGATTCTTAGTGACTTCTTAAATCAGTTATCTACTATAAGTCTACTCAGCTGTGGCCAGGAGAGGACGATACCCTGTAGCATTAAACATTACTGCTACAAAGCCATGCCCTCTCATAGTTAAGGCATGTAGGAAGTTTTATGGTGGACAGACTTTCCAGTAAAAACTTCAGACAGTCATTTAAGATGCATATTGAAGAATGGGGAGCAGAGAGAAGAGTCAGGGGCCCTCTTTGGGAGACTACAGTGATCCAGGCACTAGGAAATGTTGGCTGGAGTTAGACTGTTGAATAATTGGAGAGTGGATTTGTGGTAGATAAAGTTTGAATCTCCAGAACAAGTTGGGTGTGGATGTGTGAAGAGTCGAGGATAACATGTTACGTTTCTGGCTTGCTTGACTATAGAGATGGTGGTAGTGGTTTCTCAGCTGGAGGAACATGATGGAAGCAGATTTGGTGGGAGTTGGAGGAAATGGTTATTTTTTGCATGCAATTTAAGGTAGCTTTGAGACAGCTAAGTAAGTAAACTCTTGAATGTATGTGTCTGCAGTAGAAGAAATGCTCAATAGTAAACAAATACTTGAAACACCTGAATTTTAGGTAATAACTGAAGTTCTATAGGTAGATGAAATTCTCCTGGGAATATACGACAAGAAATAAGGACCAAGACAGCCCTAAAGGAAGTCCTGTTTGAAGGCTAGTGAAAAACAAGGGCTACAAAGGAGACTCACTGGATAGGAACAGAAACAAATGAGAAAAATCAGTAGTATACAGTATTCTTAGGAACCCAAGCAAAAGTATGTTAGGCAGGAGACTGACTGGCCTTTATTTTTTGGGGGGTGGGTCAGGTCTGGAAACAAAATTGGAAGATGTAAGCTGTAATGGTAGTGTACAGATCCTCTATCATATCCTCTTAAATACATTTAAAAAGAGGGTGGAGTAAGGTGTTTGTGAGCTTTCAGGAATTTTATGAAAAAACTCAGGAAAGATGAAAAAGTATACCCACTACTAGGCCACTGAATATTAAGGTGCTTGATGACTTTACAGAGGTTTCAGGAGAGCAAAGGAGATTGCACAAAGCTTATTACCACAAATAATACATTACTGTATGCTACTGTTTTATCTATCAGATATGCTATTTACAACATTAAAAAAAACTTAGCTAAAATGGAGTATACTAATGATTTAATTTCATCAGGGTTATTATTACTGAGCACTCTAATACACTCAGGGCCTTTTGAGTTCTCCTAGGACCATTTATTCTTGTTCTTGTGAACCCAGAGTGCTGTTTGAGGTTGCATTGTTTGTCGTTATATTAACTTCCTTGATATTTGTATTCAGAGGCCTTTTTTTGTTCCCTCCCTAAAGTACTTCACTTTGTTAGAACTTAAAAAGATTATAGAGGCTCTGTTTGGTATATGTAAGGAGGGTGTGTTTCAGCTGCTGTGCTTTAACTAGAAAATAAAGATCTGTGGATGCTGATCACCAAAATTCTAAAGGGTACCAATATTCAGTCATTCATCTCTGACACTGCCTATTTAGATTAAGGGCCTACTCTTGCAAGATTGTTCCCACTGCAGATGCCATTTGCAAAATACAGTTGTAGCTCTTTGCCCTACTTGTTTGTCAACTTGACACAACTAGGACCATTTTGGAAGAGGGAACATCAATTGAATGCTATTAGATTGGTGCAAAGGCAAGTCTATCTGTCTGCTCCCTTCTCCCCTAATTCCAATGTGTGTTGTTCATATGTTCATGGGTGTCAGGCTATCCACTAGGACATGAGTAACCTACAAGTGGCCACCTGTCTTTCCCAAAGTGTAATGATTCTTTTCCTCCAGTAGTTGTCAATTGCCAATAGCTACTCAGTGAGGGCTAGTGTCTCTTGTGAATTTCCTCGTCCATGCTATAATTTTGACTGGCTTGATCTTGTGCAGGACTTAGCAGCTAGTCTCAGCTGCTGTCATGATAGCCATGTCATGTCCAGAAGACAACATTTCACGATACTCTTCCTCATCCATCCTCTGCCTCTTATATTCTTTCTTCCTCCTCTTCTATATTCCCTGAACCTACAGTGGGGTGAGGAATCCTGATAAAGCTGTGTCGTTTAAGAATGAGTCCCTATATTGACTGCTGCCCATTACAAAAAGATGTTTCTCTGACCAAGGTTGAAACAATCCCCTGGGTCAGCATTTTATATGGAACTCCCTGTGCCTATGGGTAGCTAGGGCCTCTTGAGTCAGCTAGGGCCACTTCCACTGCTGTGAGTTGTGGAAGTGCCTGTATGCCTAACTCTGGGTGAGATCTACTCTGACACCTTTCTTTCTCTGTCTCTCTCTCTCTCTCTCTCTCTCTCTCTCTCTCTCTCTCTCTCTCTCT
>NW_021620620.1:3332180-3430051 GCF_004785775.1 Grammomys surdaster
TCTCTCTCTCTCTCTCTCTCTCTCTCTCTCTCTCTCTCTCTCTCTCTTTCTTCATTTATTTATTTATTTATTTATTTATTTTTATTTTTTAAAATGTTAATCAACGGCTTTATAAGTTCGGTAATGCTCAATAAAAAGATAACCATACAATCAATCAGAAGTGTTACCCAATACCCAACCTAGATATACCAACTATCTTTGACTGGCAGAGACAGTCTCCATGTCTCCCCCACCCCTTGTCTCCTAGCTCCTCCTCTCCTTGCTCCTCCTCTTCTTCTCCTTACTTCTCCCACCTTTGCTCCTCTTACATATCACCCTGTTAAGATAAAACTTCTCTCTCAAAATACAATTAGAGCATAACTATACCAATTTGTATCAGTAAGGTACAAGGAAGACCTAATACCCAGTCCATCATTTTGTTGACTAACCAGAACCTCTGTCATCTCTCCCAGCTAAAAGACTTAGTTCTGAACCTGGCTTTTTTTCTTGGCTTTAGAATGAATGTCAGCTGAAAACCATCCTCTCAAGTTTTTTCTCTCAAAGTACTTACCCAATTTATAGAGACCGCTGAACATCTGGACAGTCGTATACTACAAAATGTTGGAGCATTTTGTAGTAAAGAAGAGGAGGAGCAAGGAGAGGAGGAGCTAGGAGACGGGGGGGGGTGGGGGGAGACATGGAGACTGTCTCTGCCAGTCAAAGATAGTTGGTATATCTAGGTTGGGTATTGGGTAACACTTCTGATCTTCAGCCTTCTGGCCCAGGATCATCTGACAGACCTAGTGATGCAGAATTATTAAGGGCTGATTACTCTGTCTTGGCAGATATAATCAGTCGACTATTCCACAAATGTGTCCTTTTCAGGACAGTAATTTGTCTGTAGATGAAAAGAGGCAATTCTTGCCTAGTGGCTGTCTCACTACAACTGGAGTGACTCCAAAGGCGCTCAGTTTCTTCTTAGAATCCAAGACAGGAAGCTGTCAGGAGCAGACAGGTCTCTAATCAAAATGAACCTTAATGCAGAAACGTTTGTAACATCAATTCTGTGGACTTCTGATGTTTTGAAAATCAACTATCCATGTAAGGCAATCTGGACTATTGTCTGTTAACTCCTCTCAGCTGTTTCTAAATAAAATATAGAAAACACCCTAACAATAAACTCAGAGCCATGAATTTCCTATAGGCCCTTAACTCACAGGCTAACAATCTCAAATCAGTTTTTTAAAAAAGTTAAAGAAGGACTGGGCCTAAGCCTAATATTCCTAAATGTGTTATATAGGCACAATGCCTATGAGAGTAACAATATTAATCTCACTTCTATATCAATAAAACCTTATTACAAGAGAACACAACCAAACAGGTGAAAGAATTGAACAAATCCATCCAGGACATAAAAATGGAAGTAGAAACAATAAAGAAATCACAAAGGGAGACTACCCTGGAGATAGAAAACCTAAGAAAAAATCAGGTGTCATAGATGCAAGTATCACCAGCAGAATACAAGAGATAGAAGAGAGAATCTATCAATCTACCAATGAAAACCTTAAATTTGAAATCAAAGTAAATTTTGTACCATTTAAGAAATTATAACTTCAGCTTAATAACGATTATACAAATTTCTACCAATACATTATGGCTATGCAATAAATCCTAGCTATTCCTCCCTGCCAACAAAACCACTACTTTTCCCTAAAAAGACAGCCCAATGTTAACCACCTCAATCTCCAAGCCCAGGAAATAAGGGCGCCAACTCTTCATTAACTTCTTCAAGCTGATTACAGGCGTTGAGATACTAGAAGAGGGGTGGGAAAAGAGTAAATTGATAAGCCTCTGACATCTGTGTCTTCACTGCATTCAGCTGAGATTCCAGGACATCAGAGGTTTGAGCAGGTCTGCTCAGCTTGATTAATGAGTGGATACACCAAGGCTGTGTATTCTGCAATATACAATTCTCAAAACAAATTTTAATATCAAGATATTTTTGGTTTGAATTCTGGAATTTAGTTTTCTGGTGGCCTGTCTCTATCATATCTAATCTATATTATTCTGGGAGTTTCTATGAAGGTGTGCTCCCACCATCCTCCCATTCCCGCCTCCCTGCTCTCAAATTCCCCAACACTAGGGAGTCCAAACTATCAGGCACCAAGGCCCTCCACTTCCACTGATGCCTGACAAGGCCACCCTCAACTACCTATACAGGTGAAGCCATGAATCCCTCCCGTTGTGTTCTCGGCCTGGAGTTTTTAGAATGGCTACTCCAGCTTGTTTCTTAGGACCATTTGCTTGAAAATTTGTTTTCCAGACTTTTACTCTAAGGTAGTGTCTGTCTTTGTCACTGAGGTGTGTTTCCTGTATGCAGCAAAATGCTGGGTCCTATTTATGTATCCAGTCTGTTAGCCTATGTCTTTTTATCGGGGAATTGAGTCCATTGGTCTTAAGAGACATTAAGGAACAGTGATTGTTGCTTCCTGTTATTTTTGTTATTAGAGGTGGAATTATCTTTGTGTGGCTATCTTCTTTTGGATTTGTTGGAAGAGGATTACTTTCTTGCTATGTCTAGGGTATAATTTCCCTCCTTGTATTGGAGTTTTCCCGCTAATATCCTTTGTAATGCCAGGTTTGTGGAAAGATATTGTGTAAATTTGGCTTTGTCATGGAATATCTTGGTTTCTCCATCTATGGTAATTGAGAGTTTTGCTGGGTATAGTAGCCTGGGCTGGCATTTGTGTTTTCTTAGGGTCTGTATGATATCAGTCCAGGATCTTCTGGCTTTTATAGTCTCTGGTGAGAAGTCTGGTGTAATTCTTATGGGTCTGCCTTTATATGTTACTTGGCCTTTTTCCCTTACTGCTTTTAATATTCTTTGTTTTGTGCATTTGGTGTTTTGATTATTATGTGACAGAAGGAATTTCTTTTCTGGTCTAGTCTGTTTGGTGTTCTGTAGGCTTTTTGTATGTTTTTTGGCTTCTCATTCTTTAGGTTAGGGAAGTTTTCTTCTATAATTTTGTTGAAAATATTTATTGGCCCTTTTAAGTTGGCAATCTTCACTCTCATCTATCACTTCTCTCCTTAGGTTTGGTCTTCTCATTGTGTCCTGGATTTCCTGGATGTTTTGTGTTAAGAACTTTTTGCATTTTGCATTTTCTTTGATAGCTGTGTCAATATTTTCTATGGTATCTTCTGCATTTGAGATTCTCTCTTCTATCTCTTGTATTCTGTTGGTGATGCTTGTGTCTATGACTCCTGATTTCTTTCCTAGGTTTTGTATCTCCAGGGTAGTCTCCCTTTGTGATTTCTTTGTTGTTTCTACTTCCATTTTTATGTCCTGGATGGATTTGTTCAATTCCTTCACCTGCTTGGTTGTGTTCTCTTGTAATCCTTTAAGGGATTTTTCTGTTTCCTCTTTAAGGGCTTCTACCTGTTTACCTGTGTTCTCCTGAATTTCTTTGAGAGTGTTATTTATGTCCTTCTTAAAGTCCTCTATTGTCATCATTAGAAGTGATTTTAAATCTGAATCTTGCTTTCCTGGTGATATGGGGAATTCAGGACTTTCTACTGTGGAAGAACTAGGTTCTAATGATGCCAAGTACCCTGGATTGCTGATGCTTTTATTCTTGCGCTTGCCTTTTGCCATCTGGATCACCTTAGCGCTACCTGTCCCGTCTCTTACTGGAGCCTGTCTTTCCTATTATCTTGGCTGTTTCAGAACTGTGTGGGGTGGGTGTTACTACTAGGGTTAGAGCTGGGGCCCAAGATCTGCTCAGTGCTTGGGCCCAGACCGGAAGAAACAGAGCTCTGGGCCAGAAGTGAATTCCTGGGTCCTAGTGGGTCCCAGTTACTCCCGGTTTGGGGCGGGTGTTGCTGTCTCCTTACCTAAGATGCTACCTGGGTTAGAGCTCCTGGGAGGCCTGCTTCCTCTGGGTTTTGTGAGATTGGGTGCAGAGCAGCGCCCAGGATCTGCTCAGTCGACACATTTCTTTCTTTCCTCAGTTTTCTTTTTAATCCCTACTGGGAGCAGACACATTTAATTACAGAAATTTATATGTCATGGACTCATTCTCTTCACACATAGTACTTTTAAAAATTCTAAATATAATTATACTGCTGGCAAGATAGACTGTTGGTAATTATATGTGGAATTAACTAATACAAACATTTTTTATAAAATACATTGGAGACATATCATTTGCTATTCTTTTTTTAAAAATTTATTTATTTTATGTATATGAGCACACTGTAGCTGTCTTCAGACACAGGAGAAGAGGGCATCAGATCCCATTACAGATGGTTGTGAGCAACCATGTGGTTGCTGGGAATTGAACTCAGGACCTCTGGAAGAACAGTCAGTGCTCTTAACCACTGAGCCATCTCTCCAGCCCTCATTTGCTATTCTTAATTTGTAGTTTTAAGAAGTGTCTCTAGTGGTGGCTGAATGTGATCAACATTTTATTATAAGCCCTGAGAATCTCAGTAAAATACTTGGCAAAAGTTACTATTAGAAAATGTCAGGCATTTGAGCCTGTCCCCAGCAATCATTTTATATGGTTCATTTTTGGATATATGAAGATTCAAGCCAAATTAATGCAAAGGTGCTTTTAAAACTAGGAATTCTCAGGGTTAGTGTCATCAATTTTTGACCCCAAACAGGGTCCTTGGAATGTAGGACTGGCAGTAACAAAGCCTTGTGTCTAGTTGAGACACAAAGGAGACTTTCCTTATTAGCTAAACATAGGAGTAAGAGGGAGAGACATGAAGGTCAATTTCAGTGCCTATTGTGGTCAGAAGGTTATATTTACAGTATAGAAATAAATGAGAGGTTTCTAGTACCAGGCATGATTTTCTTCTTGTTGAGTGAGTCTTAACATTAATTAGAGAACTATTGGTTATAGTAAAATGCAGAGTTGTAGACCATAGTCCCAGCTGTTCCTAATCTACAGCACAACTCCTGCACCTAAAGGCTCAGCAATCATTCATTGCAAAAGAGGGACTGTAAAGATTGTAAGAGAACAGGAAGTTTGCTGTGAGATTTTGCTGCCTAGAAATGTCAGAGAAGCTACATCCCCGAAATTTCAACATGACTGCCTAAAGAAGGATGACACCAGTGGACATACCAGTGTGGAAGAGGGAAAGTCTCAACTCTAGACAAAGAACAACAGGCCACTAAGGAGCAGAAGTCTTTCCCAGGGAAGAGCACAAGTAACACTTTACAGATTGAGCAGGTTATATTTATATATTGAGGAGTGTGCATGTGCGTGTGTGTGTGTGTGTACATACATATACTCATGCTTATAATTTAAGAGAAAGACACCATGAATTTGAATGAGAACAAGTTGGGTACATGAGAGAGTTTGGGGTGGAGGGAGGAGTCTAATGATGTAATTATAACCTCAAAAACATAAATGTGAAAAGTAAGAGGGCAGGGGCAACCTAATCAATTCATCTCTTTCTTGGAATTGGGCAGAGATCCAAAAATTTGGGTATCTTTTTATGATAATTTGGATTATCAGCTTGATAAAATTTAGAATCACTATGGAAACAAACCTCCGAATATGTCTGTGAGGGATTTTTTTAGATCTTTATTAGATTGACTGAGATGTGAAGACCCACCCAAAATTTAGAAGTCAGGCAGTAACATTGGCCAGGGTCCTTGACTTCGTAAAAAGGAAAAAGCAAGCTGAGATTGATCATTCATCATTCCCCGTCAAAATGAATTCAAACTATGAGCCAAAATAAGCACTCCTTTCCTTAAAAAGAAAATGTTTGTTCAGGTATTTTGTCCCAGCAGTATATCAAGTATCTAAAACACTCCTCTCTTGATTCTTTGTGGCAGTTGTCACAGTAGTTATCCTCTGTTCTGATGCTGGTAGTTCTTGGATTTAAAATGAAGATTATAATGAACTTAGAGGTTGTCTGGACATCTTAGGTCCATCTAGTTTGGCTAGCCCACCTGAAGAGTATCTTCTGGCCCACATGGAACATTCTTTACCCAAAGATACAGAAGATAAGGGCAAGGTTGGAATTTATGAGGTTATATAGACAGTTTAAAAGTGGAGCAGGGTTAGACTGAGAGTCAGAGGATGGTCACTAACAGCATTTGAGTAGCATCCCTAGGCCTCTGGTGATCCCTAGCACTATAAAAGGAAAATAAAAACCATAGGTAAAGCCAGGGAATTGCTTCCTATACCAAAATACATACCACTGGTATTGAAATTTATGGGTATAAAGTATATATACATATATATTCAAGATATTGAGTGCCTTGGAAAATGGCATCTTACAAATTAGGTCACCTGTTTTTACTCAGTTGAATGTCATTGACAAAATTGGCATTCTGTTAAACAACTAATGTTGAGCAGCCTAGAGAGCCACCTTCCTAATAGTTTAAGATATTTATATTTTGAATGAAGTGTAATTTTAGAAGCTTAGATATCAGCTAACTGAAGTATGGTGGTAGTATACCTATATTGTGTTCTGTTGTTTAAAGTACACGTTTTACTGGTATTGTTTAAATATTAGGCTCTCCACTGAAGACAGCCACTTTCTTCCAATTGAGTTCCTCTCCTGACTTTTGAAGGGGGAAGCTCCCCCCCTTTAGTGCCCTGTCAACTGCCTCTGTATGATGTAGTGTCACTTTTAATACTCTTCCACCTCAGGGCCCAACTATATACCTATTCCTGTTTTAAAAACAAACACAAAAATCAATAAAAAACAAAAACTCATTCTGAAGGGGAACCTCTCTCAACTTCTTTCCTTGATAACCCACCTCTCTTTAACAGGAATCTCTTACCTATCTTAACTTGAACTTCCGCTTGTCTGTTAGAATAGGGAAACGGAGAAGAGAAGAAAGGAAGATGATATTAATATATTGATATTAGAAATTGAGTCCATGCAAGGCATAGAGATAGTAAAAATGTCCTCTTCAGATATGTTGAGGGCTTAAACTAGCTGCCAAAAGCCAAGCCACCAGTAAAGCCCAGAGTATTAACACAGCACCCAGCCTAGGTATCTACAATCGTGTATCTCTTGGCTTCTAGAGTCTTGACCCATAAATACCTCAGTTGTCTAAGCTTGGAGCTATGGACTCCTAAGTCTGTCAGCTTAGCCATAAGCTCTTCGCACTCAAGCACACAGGTCTGAGGGCTGCTTATCAGCCACTCTTGTTTCTGAGGAGAGCCAAAGGGGCTGATTGTGAGCTTTTTGTGAGGTGTACAGTAGCTTCTCTAGTTTTCCTCTTCCATTTCTTGTTCTTTCTTCTGCAGGCTAATACCAGTGTTTTGCTTCCCACCTTTCAGGCCTTCCATCTGACCTCACCATAGATTGTAACCTGGCCCCAGGCTGCCCATAATATTTATTAATTATTTGCATTAGAAATTGTCATTTGGGGGGCTGGAAAGGTGGCTCAGCAGGTAAGAGCATTGGCTGTTATTCCAGAGGACCCAGATTCAATTCCCAGCACCCCCATGGCAGCTCACAACTGTTTGTAATTACAGCTTTAGAAGATCCAACACTCTCACACAGACACACATGCAGGAAAAACACCAATTCACATAAAAATAAATCATTTCCAAAAAAGAAATTGTCAGTTGGGTGTCAGTTTATTGTTATTATCATTGCCTTAACACACCCCCAGCCTCTCCCCCAGCAACACACACACTCCAGAAATTCTCTGGATTCCATTGGATTGGTGATTTGTTGGGTTAATGAATGGTGTTTAAAGTTGTCTTGCATGCATTTTGTTTATCTTGTTTGTTTTAAATGGAGTCTCTGTGTTACTTGAGTTACTTTTAAATTCCTGGGCTTAAATAGTCCTCACTATATCAGCTTCCAGAGTGCCAATATTATAGGTCCAACCTACACACCTACTGCTTGGATTCTGAAATAGAAAACTTACATAATAAAGGAGAGATTTGTTCAATACTTAAATGAGGAGTTGGGGAGCCTTGACTTTTAATCTGATAGGCGAAAAAGAATTTTGGTCAAAACTGAGATGGATTGTTTGATGCTCTAAACACATTAGAAGAGTATTTGTGTACTAATGTATGAAGCTGCCACCTCCTCCTTGATCAGTGTGTGAAACCCCGTCTCCCTTCTTGACCTTATATAGGTGTTGTAGTTAGTATTTAAAATAGCCTCAGGCTCAGGCTGACTATCTAAGCTACAGGGGCTCTGCCTAGCCCAGCTGCCATGTTTCTTGGCCTGAGGCCATGTGCGCCCTGCAGCTAGAACCGACCCAACAGAAACACCAGCCCTGCCACCCACTAGATGCCAGCGTGAGAGATGGCTCTGCCAATCTTCCACACTGTCTCCGCAAGGCTGGGCATTGCCCAGACCATTCCACCATCCATGCGGACCCAGTAAGAGAATGAAACTCTAATTCTTATAGATTAATCAAAGGCTTTATATATTTGATAATGATTAATAACAAGATGCCCGTACAAAGAGAGTTGTATCCCAATTAGCTAACCTAATTATAAGTTTATAAATTGTTCCCCACGAGTGCTCTCCATACCTGTATGGTTCTCCATCCTCCTACATCTCTGCCCTCTCTAGCTCCTCCTCTTTCTTTTTTCTCTTCCTCTCCCAACTCCTCCTCTTCCTCTCCTTACTCCTCCCACTTTAGCTCCTCCTACACATAGGTTTCCTGTCCTGTTTCTATCCTTTCTGCCATTGTAGTGTACCAGGATATCACCTTTGGGTGTTAGAGATTTATTATAATAAAAGAACCTCGGCTGTTATACAGGTGTATTGTGTGCTTATAGTTTACTGTCTGCCTTTCCATTTTTAAAATAATAATAATGATTTCTGGAACATTTTTGATTTGCTTACTTTTGTCCTTTTGTGCCTATGTGTGGGGTGGGCGTACATATGTCAGAGGTCAGAAATCAACCCCAGATATTCCTCAAGAGTCAGCCACTCTGTATTTTTTGACTGTGTTTTGAGTTGCTGGGATGTGGGGCTTGCTAATGGTCAGTGATAGCCAAGGATCCTCCTATGCCCACTTCCCACACACTGGGACTGAACATGGTGCTCCCCTAAACCTAGGTTTTTATATGAGTCCTGGACCTCATACTTATGTTACAAGGTCTTTACTGACTAGCTTATCTCACCAGCCTCTCTTGTTATTTTTTTAATAAGGTAATTATGCATTTACACCAGTGATATAAAGATTAGCGAAACAGTTCATCATAATAAAAATGTTTTTAAAGAACCAGTATTTACTTACATGTAACATGTACTGACCAAAGCTCTGTGGTGGTTTTGTTTCTTGTGATGCACTCTTCTTAATGGGGATGACCATCAAAAAGTAACTGTTAAGTCTGTGTTACTTAATAGAATAGAGTAAGGACTTGGATATTAATACTACCCATACAAAATCATTTTCTTAAGTCATGTTTTCTTTTATTTTGCAGCCTTGGTGAATATTTGGATGAAGCCATTGGACTAATTAGACTAATTGCTTGCCATCATGAGCAGAAGCAAACGTGACAACAATTTTTATAGTGTAGAGATTGGAGATTCTACATTCACAGTCCTAAAACGATACCAGAATTTAAAGCCTATAGGTTCAGGAGCTCAAGGAATAGTGTGGTAAGTTGTTATTTCAAAGTATGACAAGCAGTCCTGACCTCCTCTCTTTGTAATATAGATCCTTTGGTAAGTAATCAACTTCTCTCCTCCCCCCCCCAAAAAAAAAATTCAGAGCTATGAAAGCTATAATGTGTTAATTTTCCTTGGGGATTACTGGTCTTTATTGTTACTATTACTATTATTCCTAAGATGTAACTATTAACCAGCACTGCTCTCTTGATACATAAATAGTGACTAAATACTTACTTGGTCAAAGTTCTATAGAGACATATCCTGATAACAGGAAAGAGAAAGTATCAGGCTTGTTCAGACCATGGGTGCATCATTTCCCATAGCTGATTAGTGAGATGTCTCATGGAATCTCCATTTTCACTCTGATGAAACGGGAATTTCAGAAATCTCACCACTTTACCCTGGGGAGTAAAGTTAGCTAGTACGTCTATGTTTCAAAATTCATGTATCTTTAAAGTTGATTTATAAATTAACTTCTACAAAAGGTTCAGATTTTATAGATGAGCTTAATTCTTTATAAATTGAAGTAGAAAATATACCTTGGGATAGTTCTGCTATCGCAGAATCACTAAGCTAGCATTATAATCTAGTGTTTGGAGAAATGCTAAGCCATGCCAAAGCATAATTATATCTTTATTACTTCTTAAACAATTTTATTTAAAATCTGTTAAAAAGAAATCGGGAGTGCTTATGATTCAGTATATTCAGAATCTATAAGATTCTAGAACAGCTCTTGCATATGTCCACAAATACATGTACACAGAGCTATTCTTTAAAAAATTATTTCTAGTAGCAAAAGGTGAAACAGCATCAAGTCTAGCAGCAGGAAAATAAAAAATTATGATATAGTCAAACAGCAAAATACTGTATAACATTTAAAATGAACTAGAGCTGTATAAGCCAGCCAAGCATTATAAGAAGTAAGTGCTGAGTATTAACATGGCCTACAAAATGGTGCACTTGTTGTACCGTTCCTCTGTATTGTGAAATGACTATATATAGAAAAGAGAAATGCTTACCTCTGAGAATACAAGAGAAAGAAGTTCTTACCTATAATATGTCTCTTTTTTTAGATATCAGAACAATTGTGGTAAAATATTAAAATCTAATAGAATTATGTAATGGAAACACTGGCTTTTATTCCTTTCTAATGCCCTCACATCTAGTATTCATATTTATTAATACCTTGAGTTTTTAGTTCTTCCTCCAAAACAAAAGGATTTGTGATTTTCAGTGTTTCGTATACATATTATCAGCGTAGTTTCCTTTCTGTACTCATTGTCTTGTGTCCTACTTAAAACCCTGTAATATTCTTTAATAAATATCTTATAATTAATTCTCTCTCTCTGTCTCTCTGTCTCTCTGTCTCTCTCTCTCTCTGTGTGTGTGTGTGTGTGTGTTTTGCCTACATGTATGTCTGTGTGCTGCTTGTGTGCCTAGTGCTTGTGGAGCCCAGAGGAGGGCACTGGATCCCTTGGAACTGGAGTTATATATATGGTTGTGAACTGTTATGTGGATGCTGGGAATTAAAACTGGGTCCATTTAAAAAGCAGCTAGTGTTCTTAGCCATCTCTTCAGCCCCAGAATTCTTCAGTAAATATTTTAAGTAGAAGTCATGATTTACATAGCCTGTCTTTCTTGATAGATGTGCAAGGTGAAGAAGTCATTTAGACCTTAGACTAATACTAATAATTTGTGCAGCAAGGCATGGGTAAAGAAAGGAAGGCTTAACAGTGTTAAACCTTGCTGCCTGAGTTCACTCTCCAGGATCCATCTGGTGGAAAGAGAGAACCAATTCACAAAAGTTATCTTCTGTCTTCTACATGACACCTCATCCATACATACACATACATGCACATAGGAAAAAAATACATTTTTTTAAATGTAATTTTTTTAAAATAAAAGACAAAAAGAATTTGTGTCCTAGTGCCCACATATGCTTAGTGGATCTTGGGTGACAGTCTAGTTAGAAAAAGTAAAGAGTCTACTTGATGGGTTTGTAAATTTGGTTTTAGAGATTTGTGTTTAACGTTTATTATTATTATTTTTTTTATTTTCTTATTACAGTGCAGCTTATGATGCCATTCTTGAAAGAAATGTTGCCATCAAGAAGCTCAGCCGGCCATTTCAGAATCAGACCCATGCTAAGCGAGCCTACCGAGAACTAGTTCTTATGAAGTGTGTTAATCACAAAAATGTAAGTGGATAGTTCATGCTTCTGAAGTATAGATGAAATCAAGATTTATTCGTGAATACATGCCTGTCAAGGCTTTTTAAAAATATTAGGGGTTTTAAATTGCTTCTTTAGATTGAAACATTATTTAAAATCTAAAGTGATCCTCCCACCTCCACACACACACACCTCTGCCCCCATTATTAAGTAGTAGGAAAAGAAAAAAAATGACTTCTGAAATTTAGATTGGATAATTTCCTAGCATTTAATTTGTAGGAGTCTTAAGGAGATAGTATTTGAAAAGTATTTTATTCAGAATTGAGCTTATCTTACATCTTTTTGTAAGACATAAAAGTGACATTTCAAAAAGTATACAGAGATGAAATCATGCCCATTTTATTTGGACATTGGGATTTAATGGGACACAAAATGCAAACTACTTCTCTGCACCTGATCCTGATTCTGACTTCTTTTCAGTTGTATTAGTACTTACTTTTACTCAGATAACCACTGATAATAATAGTTGAAGAAAAGCTTTGGAAATATTTACAGAGAACTAGGGAAACATTTCTAACCTGAAGATAAAATTTTCATTCATTTTGAAAATAAACAGTGTTGTAAGTTTGCATTAAATATACTGATATGTTTGGAATTATTTTTATTTTTTTATTTTTTTAATGTGAGTTAACTGATCGCACCAGAAGAGGACATTAGATCCCATTACAGATGGTTGTGAGCCATCATGTGGTTGCTGGGAATTGAACTCAGGACCTCTGGAAGAGCAATCAATGGTCTTAATCACTGAGCCATTCTCCAGCCCCTTAGGAATATCTTAACATACTAGTTATTCCAAAGGGGAAGGACATAAACTAGGAGAGAATTGCGTAGAGGACAGTTTTATGAAGCACTAAACTGAGAGTGCTAGCCAGAGACATTGTCCAAAAGAGTTTATAAAATGTAATGAGCTCCATACTTCTGGCTTAGAGAGTACAGCTCATCACATTTTGAGGGCTAGCCACTTTTAGAACCTTTTGTGTATTAGAGTTACAGATTCATCACTATTGGGAAATATATAGATGTTAAGGATTAGGCTTATTATTTGGGAAGTTTATAATGTTGATGGTAGTGAAATATGCTGAATTAAATACCACAAAGCAATAATAATTTAGCTGTCAGATGGTAGAGGGCATACAGTAAATGCTGAGATCTCAAGAGGCAGGTTTTTGTGAGCTTCAACACACTGGAAAGGTTTAATGGGGCCAGAGGAATAGAAGAAACTGGCTCTTAATGTTTTTTGAAAAAAAGGGGGCCAACAGAGGATGAGTGTTCATTATCAAGGAAGAAATGGTGGTCTTTCTTGTTGCAGGTGGGGCCAGACATGGTACTTGTCAGAGTTCTGCTTGTGTTCCCTATTTCTGTTAGAGCTGCTCATACCCCTTCTGGTCTGGACGTAGGATTTTTTTTAGAGCTGTGGAAGTGTTGTCTCAGTTTTTCTTTGTTCAATTCAAATGCTCCCTCCTCCACTCTGGGTAGCATCAAAAGATTTTCCACTTGCTAAATGGAGAATGTGGAAACCACGTACATATGCTTAGCCGTCTAAAGTGGTCCAGACTGGATACTCAGCATACTTCGTTTACTGAATGAATATTTTAAAAATTAATATGATGAAAATCACAAATGGCAGCTCCACTCTGCCACCCCTGGTGTATAATGGGTATTTGGTAATGTTTTATCTTTTTAGAGCTTTGTTGTTCTGGACAGGTGATCTTGAAATGATGCTTCTCTGCCTTTTTCAAGGTTTTTGTAATTTTTAGTTTCTTTTTACCAGGTCACTCTGATGAAACACTTTGCATACAAATGCTGTATGTCTGATGGATTCCTCTAATAGCTGTTGAGGCTTGTTTCTTTATTTCACATAGTAAACCACTTGACTCAGTGTCTAACAAGTAATTGTCAATTGTCAGAGGCCTGATAGCAAGTCACATTGTGTCCTTTTGGTTTGAGAAAATTTAGTATAGTACTTTTTGTTGTTCACCTTCAGATATTAAAGGTGAAGTGTGTCTATTCTTACAGAGTTTTAAGCAACTCCCCACTCCCCCACCCTGCCACACGCATACACGCACTCTGGCATGATATCTTCATTCAACTTTACCTTTACTGATTTCACTTGCCAGAATGGCTAAGATTGTCTTCATAATAGCCACAACTGTTAAGCATATTGCAGACATTGTCATGTTTAACTATCAAAATGACTCAGCTTCCCCTAATTATTCTTCCTGTTTATATGCATGTTATTAGAGGCATTTTACCTTTTGAAATCTTTATATTCTAGATCTAGTTGTATTATCCTCTGTTGCTATTATTCTTTGTTGCTGTTTTGTCCTTAGAGGAAAATAGTGTTTTTAGTAAGTTTTTACTTGGCTGTGGTAATTATTAGTTCTTTGATATGTAATCATAACCCACCTACTAACCATTCCTTGACTTTTGCTTGACTGTCGATTCTAAGATAATTTCTTGATTTTTTAAATTATAAAATATGACAGCTGTGTTTTTATTTGCCTTATAAAAGCTCAGTAAGATATGATTCAAATACTGTTCAGTTCATCAACTTAAGTTATAGTTGGATATGTTCACTAATATATGTACTGAGAAGAAGCCCTGCGTCATTTTGCTGTCCTCCCTACTTCTTACACCCGACAGCTCTCTGCGTCCATTAACCCTACTTTCATTTCCGTATGTCTTTAACCTTTAATATCTCTTCTACTATTGGTTTCCCAAAGATTAATAATAATACTTTTACTACTTGTCTAGGTCCATATATACACACACACTTTATCTGGTTGAGAGACTCAAATTTATTTACAGTAGTCCCTCTATCTTAAATAATTCATTTTACCCTTTCTGACTTAATGTTTTTCTGAGTATTTACTGACAGATGCCTTCTATAAACAGCGCTTAATGCATTCTGTCCTCGTGAAGATGTCTAGAGAAACAATCCCTTTCCTAAATTACTGGAAGATATTAGTGCATTGTTGCATACTGGCCTAGGAAAGCAGATCAGCTAGTTCTTTCTAACCAGGACTGTCTGTGGTCTGGGATAAACTTGTTATGAAAATGAGATTCTGTTACAGTGTGCTGAATGTAGAAACGACATGAACAGTAACTGAGGGCCAAGGATGTTGGACTGTACAAAGGAGATCCATCTTTAGATAAGTAAGCTCAGTAAATAAATGACAAACATAGGAAATAATACATTGAGTTTTTTGTTTTTTTTTAAATGTTTGAAACTAATTGGTATGGCCAAAATGGCAAGTTTTAATATTTAGCAAAAGGAGGGATGAGTTAGTGCTTCACTGTGGGGGGAACTTCAGGGGGACTGCTAGGGAGGTTTACTGGCTTTAAATTTTGAGAGTGATAAGTAATAGAATCATGTCTGTCTTTATAATACTATTTAATACTCCCATATTATAGGTAGTAAAATGCTATCTGAATTTGCTGAAAACTATTGTTAGAGACTCTGCTTGTACTAGTCTGTTCAGGCTACTACCACAAAATACAGTAGACTGTGAATTAAAAAACAAAAGAATTATTTCTTCAAATTCTAGAGGCTAGGAAGTCCTGGATAAGGTCCTGGCTGATTTGGTTCCTGTTGATTATTCTCTTCCCAACTTGCAAACAAACAGTTCTTGCTTTGTCTTCCCATGGGACATGCTTACAAGACCACTAATCTTACCATTAGGAGGGCCTTGGCCTTATGACCTAGTTAACTCTAAAGTCCCCAGTTCTAGATGCTATCTCATTAGAGTCTCTGCCTTCAGCATGAATTTGCAGGGCAGATACAGATGATGAGCCTGTCACTCTAGTATTAAAAGTAATTCTGTGACAGTCCAGATGTGATTTTTAGAATCGTTGGCCTGTATGTACACAGAAGGAATGGGAAAACAAGGTTGACATACTGACTGATGATTGAATGAACAATGTTCTTTGAAATAGTATATGGTATTAATACTGGAAAAGGAGTCAGAAATCACACTGAGCCTTCTATTATAAAAGAGAAGGTGCTCAGAAGCACCCTCTGAGTCCATAGTTTAGTGCATATTTGGGAATGATGTGCAGATAAATTCTTGAAGAAAAAGACAAATAATTTGTAAGAAAAATATAGACATAAAAAGAAAATCTTAAAGAGAGCAGTGAAACATACAGTGTTCTCATAGATGAAATAGTGTATTTGACTGGAAATAAAGAAAATGACCAAAATGAAGCTGGAGCCCTGGTTCAGCAGTTCAGAGTATTTGCTGTTCTTGCAGAGGTCCTGAGTTTGATTCCTAACACCCACACAGTAGCTTGCAACTGTTCTTTGTAATCTAGCACCATTTCTTGTCTCTACAACACCAAAGATACACAGTGCACATATATATATTCAGACAAAGCACTCATACATACAAAATAGAAACAAACCTTCAAAACAAAAAGAAAATGGCACAGTAAAGTGTTATGAAAACCAAGAGGAAGGAAACGACTGGGATTCCATAGAGTTGTATAAGAAATAGTAGAAAGTACTTAATATTTGCTGACAAGTTATGTCGGTACTTATAATAAAATAAGAGCTTGATAGAGTGTTCATAAATAGTGTTAGGTGAAGCCCTTCGGTTGACTTACTGTTTTCTAAGATTTTGGGGGCAATTTCATAGCAAACCTTAGGGAAAGATAGAAGCTTGCACATATCCCCTGCCTCAGCACCCTCAAAACCAGTAGCCACCACTTGGGTTGTACATTTGTCATAACTGAGAAACCTGCATTAATGTATTACCCAATGCCCATTGTTTATATTAGATTACATACATTCTATTCACTTTTGTTTCCAGTGTTAGGAAATGTACCTAGAGTCTCTATGTGCCTAATAAACATGACCACTGAAATGTGCTCTCAGCCCTGAGGTTCACTTGGTTTATTAAAAAAACCTATGAGTTTGAACAAGAGTGGTATTTTTCTGTATTTCCACCTTTATACTACTCATTTTTATTTGTTCAAAAGATCTTCTGAACCTCTTGATCATTTTTTTATCTGTTCTTCCTAGCAATGAAATTTTAATAAATAAGTTTACTTGTGCTTTGAGTATAAAGCTGGAATGATTTTAAATTGATAGTGAATTATTTTAACATATGTATTTTCAGTTCCCAAAATGAAGTATTAGGAAGTTGTTTCTAATGTTTCTATTTCTTTGCTTTTGCCACAGATAATTGGCCTTTTGAATGTTTTCACACCACAGAAATCCCTAGAAGAATTTCAAGATGTGTAAGTGTGGTAATTAAATGCTGTTAATACAAAGTTTTGCTAGTACCTATCTATAGATTGTTGCTATACACTTTAGCTGTCATCTTTTTCTACCCATGAAGTTACATAGTCATGGAGCTCATGGATGCAAATCTTTGCCAAGTGATTCAGATGGAGTTAGATCATGAAAGAATGTCCTACCTTCTCTATCAAATGCTGTGTGGAATCAAGCACCTTCACTCTGCTGGAATTATTCATCGGGTTAGTAGAAAAATATCACCATGTTCTTTCCTAAGGATTTTTTTTTTTAAATTTTGTGTAAATATTTGCTTGCATGTATTTAAGTGCACGACATGCATGCAGTGTCTGCAGAGGCCAGAAGAGGGCATCAGATCCACTGAAACAGGAGCTATAGACAATTGTGAGCAGCTGTGTGGATTTTGGGACCCAAACCTCAGTCCTCTGCAAGAGCAGCTAGTGCTCTGAACTGTTGAGCCATCTCTGCACCCCACCATGATCTTTTCAATCATTGAAGTGAAATTCACGAAACAAATTACGATCTGAAGTATTGAGTAGCATTTAGTCCATGCAGTGTTGTACAATCACCACTTGAGTCGTATTCTAAAACTTGCACCACCCTTTCTCTAGAGAAAACTACATCCCTTAAATTATCACTCTTCATTTTGTCTCTCTCCTCAGAGCCTGGTAATTCAGGACTATGGATTTACCTGTTCTAGATATCTCATATAAATATAATAATATAATACATGGCCTTTTGTGTCAGGCTCCTTTGACTTAGTGTAATGTTTTTGTGGTGTCTGTGCTGTATCAATATATCAGTATTTCCTTTTATGAATGAATAATACTCTTTATGTCATATTCTACAGATAATTTTTATATTACTACCTTTCAGTTAAATACTGGTTTGCTATGAAAATTAATGTACAAGAGTTTATTTGATCTTTGTTCTTTAGTTTTTCTGGGTAGGATTGAATAATCATGTGGTATTCAGTTTTTGAGGAACCATCAAACTGGTTTTCAAATTTTACATTCCCAGAATCCATATATAATGGTCTAGTTTTTCTGCAGCATTGCCAGTATTTAGTACCTGACCTATTCATTTTAGTCATGACAATGCCTATGGAGTGGTATTTTGTTAGGGTTTTGATAAACATTTTCTAATGACTAATAATGGTTGTCTTAATTACTTTTCTATTGCTATGACAAAACACCATGACCAAGGCAACTTATAGAAGAGAGAGTTTACTGGGGGCTTACAGTTTCAAAGGGAGAGTCCAGAATTGTCATGGTGGGGAGCATAGCAACAGGCAGACAGGCAAGCATAGCACTAGAGCAATAGCCAAGAGCTTTATCTGCCAACAGCAACACAGAGAAAGCTAACTTGAATGATGTGAGCTTTTGAAACCTCAAAGTTCACCTCCAGTTACACACCTTCTAACCCTTTTAACAGTTTTTACCAACTGGAAACACAGTATTCAAGCATATGAACGTATGGGGGCCATTCTTGTTCATACTACCACAGTGGTCAAGGATCTCTTCATTTGTTGGTTGGCCATTTCAATGTTATTGAGAAAACATGTATTTTTAAGCCCTTGTTTCTAAATCAGTTGTTTTCCTCTTTGTCATATTTATACATTTGTGTGTGTGTGTGTGTGTATTTTTTTCATATTCCAGTTCTGTATATACAAAACCATTACCAGACATAATTTACAAATTTATAGATTGTTTTCACTTTGCTAATGATATCTTATTTATTATGTAAATGATTTTGATTTTATGAAATATCAAGTATTTGTTATTTCTTGTGTCTTCCATAAGAATCTACTGCCAAATTGAGATCATAAAAATTCAACATTACCTCTTTTTGTAAGTTTTTGGTCCGTTTTGATTTTATGTTTTGTATATGGTCTAATGCAAAAACCTGTCTTCATTTTCCCATGTTTAGAAATCCAGTTGTCCAAGCTCTCAGACAATTGTATTGGTACCCTTTCAGAATCCAGGTTGTCAGAAATAATGTTTTTATTTCTGGACTGCCAGTTCCATATAATTAGACTTTATGTCTGTCCCTATATTAGAATCACATTTTTATAAATTTTTTTATTTTTAAGTGTGTGTGTGTGTGTGTGTGTGTGTGTGTGTGTGTTTGTTTGTTTGTTTGTGTGTGATGCTATGTGGGTATGGGGCTCATGGAGTCTGGAGGTAATAGGATCCCCTGGAGCTGGATTTACAGGATTTAATGAGCTGTCATTTGGATGGTAAAGGGCAAACCTAGGACATCTGCAAGACTTTAACTGCTAAGCTATCTCTCCAGTTATACCAGTTACGTATGTAACTCTGTACTGCTTTGAAATGGGACGCTGTGAATCCTGTGTCCTTTCTTAGAAGTTTTAAAACCACTTTAAGCGTATAGGAATTTGGAGACTAGCTTTTCCATGTCTGCAGGGAAAAAAAAAAGCCAATGGACTTTGGACAATGGTTTCATTAAATCTAAAGAATGAGTTGGTTGGTGGTAATCACTTCCTATGCAACTCTAGCTTGTTTGTCTTGAGGGCTTTGTAAGCATAAGATCTTTCCATTTCCTAAGTTGTGTTAGTCTGTACTACTCTAAATTGGGCCGCTGAAACAGCAGGAGTTATTTCTCAGTTCTCGGTGTCCAAAACTTTTGGTGAGGTCCATAAGCACTCTCTGTAGCTTCATATGGTTTTTCCTTTGTCATAGAGTATGTCACTATGTTCTTTCTGACCTCCACTTATGTGCTCATAAACACTGTTTTTTGTTTTGTTTTGTTTTCTTTTGTTTTGTTTTTGTTTTTGTTTTTGAGATCAAGTCATCTGCATCTTAGCTTTACTTCCGTTCAGTTTGGGCACTTTTCCCATCCCCCAGCTGCCCTAGCTAGAACTTACAGTAAAATGTTGGAGAACAATAGTGAAAACAGTGATCTTTGTCTTGCTTGTCGTAATAAGGGAAAGCTTTCCATCTTTCACCATTGTATTAGTCTGTTTGCCATTCTTGCAACAAATATCTAAAGCAAGGCACAGGCAGGCTTGAGGGCCCCAGAACTACCCTGAGTTTAGACTGTCTGGTTACAAATCGCCAATTCTACCATGTTCCTGACTGAATGGTTAAGAGTCAGAACCAGCCAAAGAAAGAGGCTTTAGGGTAGTCTGGCTCCAACATAAGAGTTTTTAGTTGTTTTGTTGGGTACAGAGTATGACAGTACAGTGTCACTAGCAAGGGAAGCTCACTCAGACTCATCCAGGTATTTTATTTGGTCATAATAGCATACCACTTTTCTTAGTTGGCAGGAATCATTCTCTGATTCATGCTAATACATTGAATCTGCATTTCCTCCAAGAGTTGGAACTGTTGCAAGCCAAAAGCCCTTATTATAAATTATGTTGTTAGGCTATCATAGTCAAAACCTCCACATTAACAGGACAATTCTGTCAAGCAGGGTATTCCAGGTGTTGACATCACCTGTAGTTTAGTGCAAAGGCCAGACCTCTTTCTATAGATTAATTCTTCTCCATTTATCTTCTATTCCTTATTTACTTTTTCTTTGTCATTAAAGAGGATTGAACTTAGCCAGAGGTTTTATGCACCGTTTTAAATTACCGTGTATGTTGCTTTCCTTAACTATGTTGTGCTGCACTGATAGATTTTTTTTTTTTATTTTGGGGACCTCTTTATTTCTGGGATAGATCCCGTTTGGACGTGGTATAATCTTTCCAGTATACTACTGGAACTGATTTGCTAGTATTTCTGTTGAAGTTTTTTACCCCTGGATTCATTAATGATTTAGTTTGTAGTTTTCTTGTGAAGATGGCTTTAATCATACTTTGGTATCAGGATTTTACTAGTCTCAGTGAAAGTTAAGATGTATTCTTTCCTTTCTTGTTACTTAACTGCTTTTGCTCATTTTAGAAGGTGTTAGGGAAAATAAAGTATGGCTGAAGAAATGTTCTTAATGCAATAAAGTCAAGCTTGCAGTAGATATACTGAGAAGTCTGTTAGTGTGGTGACCTGTATCTTAGGCTGGACAGTGTGTAAAACTAGCATGGAGCTATACGTGTAAGAAGCTTATTAGAGAGTTTCACTAAGATCAGTATCTATAACAAAGTGAAAATGGACAAAGTGAGAAATTATGTTGATTACATTTATTTCAAAAGCCTCAGCTGGTGGCTCCCATTTAACCTCTGCACTGAAAACAGGTCCTTCGTGGAGGAGTTTCCTGAAGGCCACCAGCAGCCATCCCTCTTGGGCAAGAATAATTATCTCTGAGCCAAGGATTTGAACAGACAACACAGAGCCTATTGAAGCCACTCTTTGGATCACTCTTCCTATTGTTTTAGGGTACTAATTTCTGGCTGTTCCTGTCAGATATTTTCTTGCTGTCTTTTTCTGAAGCAGCTACCAAAAGTTTTGACATAACTGTAGCTGTCAGTTTTGCATTTAGTCCCCATAGCACCTCCAGTTCACCTTAACTCTGCCATTCTGTGATTACTCACTTGGTTTAAGAAGCAATCTAAACTTGTATTCCTTCCAGGCACTGCAGTTAGATGTCCCTGTAGGCACTTAGAAACCCTTGCTGAGAGGGACTTCCCTCTAACTAGTTCCCACTGAGGTGGCTGAAGATAGCTGTATGGTAATACACCTGCTCACATGCTGGCCTGGAAGGGACACACATCACCCCTACTCAGTACATCAGCAGAGCTAGCCATAAAGACTTGCCTAGTTATAGAAGAGTAGGAAAATGTGAGGAGGGCAAACTCATGAATGTTGGTGTGTACCAGGCCTGCCATAGCCTGTGGTTTTCTGACATATTGTGGGTTTCTTGTTCCACACCTTCTTAATGCAGATACACATTAGTGTCTGTATGTATCAGATTCAGATGTTAATCCTTTGGGTCCAGAAACATAGGAACTGGCTCTGTCTTCACTCCCTTCAAGTTTCTTCTAGAATAGTCAGGTGGGGCCAAAACAGTCTCATTGGAAAACTGAAAAATACAGATGTTGATTTATTAGTTGCACTTCAAATTATGCTGGATGGACATTGTAAGTGTTCCTTTCTCAGGAGGTAGGAGTGCTTTAGGAGCTGCATCTGATTTCTGTACAGTGCAACCTGCCCACTGTTGTCCACAGTACCTGGCTGCTCCCTATGAAGTCTTCCTTTCCTCTTACCCCCCTTAAATAGATCTCAAGTGAGTATTGAAGGCTGTGTACTGAAGGGCTGCTCAGCTTTCTTGACCTGCTTCCTACCCCTGAAAGACAGGAGTACAAGTGTGTTCTATTGTTGACATTTTGGACAGAGTTTCTTTCTTGCTGTCCTGTCCATATAAGTTGCTTAGTAGCTTTTGTGACAACAGACTTGAGTTCTGTTTTTCTTGGTTCAGTTTATTATATCAGTAACCTTTGTAGCTTTTGATTGTATGTTTTTTTAAAGCATATTTGTTATCTGACACTCTATGTATTCTTAGACTTATTTGAGGCTCCCTTGAGTCTACCTTTAAGCTTCCAGGCTTCCAAGATGTCCATGACATGAAACAGCACAGTGCTTACTCAGGGTATGCAGTGTTGGCCTGTGTAACATTACTCCAGACCTCGGGTCAGGTTCAGGGTTACTTCCAGGGACATACTTTTCCCATGGTATGAGGTAGAAGAATAGAAACTTTACTAACTCGAGCATGTTCAGAATTTTTCAGAGCTGGTGAGTATCACGTTATTTTAGAGTTCTATTAACTGAAACAGATCCTAAGGACAGGCATGTAAAAGGATGATGTGTGGTCCGGGGATAAGCTAAACCATCTGTTGCCTTTTTCTGGATTCTAGCAGCATTTAACTTGTCCAAAATGATGACACTGTTAACTTTCATTTCTACTTTTAAAGTAGCCAGTTATTTCTGATGCAGATAGTAGCCACTAGCAGACAAAGTTTTGCTTTCTAACCTCTTATAGAAGCAAGGGTCAAGGAACATTATATAAAGAACATATTCTGAATGTTTTTTTGTTTGTAGACATGGCCTCTGTTACAGTTACTGACCAGACTCAGCCCTTCTGTCACAAAAGCAACTGTAAATAACATGGGGTGAAAATGACTGTGGTTAAGTTTGCATAAAACTTCCTTTGCAAAAGCAATCAATTGAAGTCCTTTGCAGATGACATAAAATACTTTGCCTCTGCATAATTTGGATCTCTTTCCATTTTGATAACTGCTGTCAATGCTGTTCAGTCACCAAACTCACGGTCCTGTGTTCTTGCACAAAGTTTCTCTGTGTAATAGTGGTGGCTATTCTGGAACCTGCTTTGTAGACCAGGCTGCTTCAACTTCACAGAGATAGATAGAATAAATAAAAAATAGGAAAGAAAATTTCAATACATTTTTATTTTTAAGTAAATAAGCATTAATGATGTCTGTATTGGGTTTGTTTATGTAAATGAAATGATCTTAAATCTAACTTGTGGGGTTTCCCTATTGTAAGGAACCTCTGCAGTGGTACTTCAGTGAAAACAGTGAACAGTTAACAAATTGTTTGACAGATTATGTAACTCAGTTGAGCAGTACAATTCTTTGTATCTATCTGAGCAATCATTTTAATGTTTATTTCTTGAAGGACTTAAAGCCTAGTAATATAGTAGTCAAATCAGACTGCACTTTGAAGATTCTTGATTTTGGACTGGCGAGGACTGCAGGAACAAGTTTTATGATGACACCTTACGTGGTGACTCGCTACTACAGAGCACCAGAGGTCATTCTCGGCATGGGCTACAAGGAGAACGGTCAGCATACACTTTCGCTTTGAAATATTCTTCTGATTTTGTTTATCAGTTAGTTTTTACATACTTGAATTGAAATGCATGCAGTTAAGCATACATTACTATTTCAAATGTCTATCCAGGATTTGAACATTTTGCCATGAATGTTTTGGGAAAGCATGGGGATCTTAAATGTTAATACCTAGGTGAAGAATTGTAAAGCTAGGATTTATGCCCTCTGCCTGTGTATTTCAACATGAGTATATACTTCTTAATAATTTAATCTTAATAGTAATTTTAGTGTATATTAGTCATATTTGCTCTCATCTCCAGCACCTTTAGTCAGTGTTAACAGTAGCACTCACAAGCTGGGTGTAGTGGCGCACACCTTTAGTCCCAGCACTCAAGAGGCAGAGGCATGCAATCTCTGTGAGTTTGAGGACAGCCTGGTCTACAAAACAGATTCCAGGACAGCCAGGGCTGTTATACAGAAACCCTGTCTCAGAAAACAAAACAATACAAAACAAACAGAAAATAGTAGCACTCACTATAAACTCGGAGAGCTACATTTTCCAATTCTAGAAAGCTAATGGATAACTCAACTTCTTATGGGAAGCACTAGTGTTTGATTAGAACATGTGTCCCACCTTAAGGAGATTGCATATAGTGTTATATGTGGATACATTGAATTAAACCATAACTTTTTAAGAGTGGCATGTTTCTAGGATGGAAATTGGAACAGTGGTTCACTTTAAATCAGGAAACTATTAAGTCAATCTAGATGGTTCTTTAATACATGCATACATACATGTATACATACATAAATACACGCATATGATACCATTAAAATTCGGGAAATTGCTTAATTTCCTTTCCTTTTCTGAGCTAATTTAAAACAAATACTTTAAATATCAACTATCAGTTTTTAAAGTAAACATGCTTTTCTGTTTCTTAGTCTCAACATAAGGTTTATAAGTTTTGTTTTGAGAATTGATAGGCATATTGCTATTGCTTTTATTGTGAAACTTTTATCACAGAAATTGTACCACATGTTGATGTCCTGTAAATATGATCTTGACATAGCTCCTTACCAGAAATTAGAAAAGCTGTCATAAGAATTGACATGCCACATGTAGATTATCTCATTGCTTTTGGGGGTGACATATACATGTCCTCCTTTCAGACACACATACACACTCACGGTGGGGGACAGGGGACAGGGAGGAAGAGAGGTGAGATTTTCTGTTTGGTTTTATTGCAGAGTATTTCAGAATAATTTGGAAAGTTTGGAGGTAATCTAATTTTAAACTGCCTGATAGCAAACTAGACTCCTTGTAGCAGGTTTTATAATATGGAGGTCTGCTAGGAGACTACATCCAGATCTGTAGATACTTTGGCACTTTGATACTGCATTCCACCAAAACTAACTTTTAAACCCAAAGTTTAAAAAAAAAAAAAAACTTAAAAAAGAGATAATGAAAAACATTTGTTTACCAAGGTTTCTTGGTAGATATGCTGTTCTTTTTCTGCCCATTTGTTCCTTTATGGATAGAGGTGGATATAAATGTAAAATGGTGTTACCAAGAGAATAAGTTATTTTAGTTCAGAATAAACAAAGTCTTAAATAAGCCTGGAAAACCCAGTTTGGAATTTTCTGGAAAAAAAAAGGTTAATATTTTATTAAAACACAGATATCTTTCTGTTTTAATATGCTAAATTATTTCTGCTCATGCTTTTTAATTTAACTTAAAGAGAGAGTAAAGTGCACAGTTAAACCTCAAAATAGTGCATATTTTAAAATTTTATGGCCTGATATGCATTTTAAATCTTATTTGTAAATTTTGTTTGGTTCTACTTTGTATATTACATGTAAAATCTCAGTTATAAAATGTTTTTAAATTTATGCAATATCTGTGCATAGCTCTCACTTTAAAATTAGACATGTAATTAAAATGTCATACTTCATATTTTTTTTGTGAATCAAAGCTTTTTGAAAAGTATTTTGTGCTTTAAATTATTCCATTATTTGAAATTAAAACCACCTTTTTCTTTTTGTGATGTTCTGCAGTTTTTTAGATGATACAGTCATATTATGCTTCTTTGATTTTAACAATCTTTTGCTTTGCTTTTTCTTCTTTTGTGCTGCAAACATATAGTGGATTTATGGTCTGTGGGGTGCATAATGGGAGAAATGGTTTGCCACAAAATCCTCTTTCCAGGAAGGGACTGTATCCTTGCGCTGCTGCAGCAGATTAATTAGCTAGGTGATGAACTTCCTTCTGTTTGCTAATGACAAGAAATATATGTTACATTTGTACAGTACAGGTTTTTAAAATAGATGCAAAGTTTGTGGCTGTTACAGTTCAAAAAATGGTTAAGCTAAGAAGCTAAGTGTTAGTAGGCTGCATTTGGCAGCAGGACATACAGTCTCTGCTGGTCATCAGCACATTCACTGTCATTCATTTTTATTTTATATTGCTTTTTATAATTTTTAAGTGTATATGGTGTGTGTGTGTTTTTAGTGTTTATATATTTTTCTTTTTATTTTAACCAAAATCTTTATGTTAATGTCATTGCATTTTGTTTTCAGTTGACATTTGGTCAGTTGGGTGCATCATGGGAGAAATGATCAAAGGTGGTGTTTTGTTCCCAGGTACAGATCGTATCCTTATCTTTGGCCTAAAATGTAGTTTCTAAAGGTCAAAATGTATGGTACTGTGTCAGCCTGGTCAAGTAGAATGTATTTTGTCTCTTCCTGATACAAAGCATTGTTAAATTACTCTTGCAGAGTACCACCTCTTACCTGACATAGACTTTCTTCTCCTCATTTATTATTTTATATGTTAATTTGAAAAGGGCTCAAGTGTGGTTAATTCACAGGTCCTTGCTTGCTTAGAGTTGATTAACAAAAAAGTTATGGCTTTCACTAAAGTTTCTAACACTTGAGTAAGTCTTTAACTATTCTGAAGGTGCCATGAATTTTGGAATTATCTGTTGCTACTGTTCGTTTTTTTTGTTTGTTTGTTTTTGTTTTGTTTTGTTCTGGATTTTTTGGGGCAGGGTTTGATTTGGTTCCTCATGTCTTTCTGTTACTGTTCTGTATGTTATGTCTTGTTGTCTCATTACATTAACATAGCATGCTGAGAATGTCGGCAAGAAGTTTTCCTGTGATAGCAATTAGGTTAGATTCATGCTTTTAGATCATCAGTTTTTAATATTTAACAGTGATGTGTCGATCAGTGAGTAACACAGAATTGTTTTAGGTGGAATGAGAATATTCACCACGTTACAGTAAGAACGTGTGGGACATTAGTCTTCGGAGGTTTGGAGTATAAAGACTAGAAGGAACAAGACCAGAAAAATCCCAGTCTACAGCATACTGAGATACTGGTATCATTTTCATTCATTTCAGAGCTTTACAAACGTTATTAACATAGGCATACCTGAGGATGGCAAAAGAAAATGCTACTATTATCAAAGTTATCTTTTTGTCACAGCTGGGTGTTTTCTGTTAGTGTAAAGAACTCAAAAAAGCAGACCAGAGCAGAAATATTTCTTATTCTCTAGGAAATGCATTTACATTTTTTAAGAGCTGGGAGAAAGGCAGATTTTTAAATGTTAAATTTTTCTGCAGTTTGCATTTCGGTTTTATATATAGTAATGATAGTTTTTAGTTATTTTTATTTTCAGTTTGCTTGTTTATGCCTCCATTTTATGGTAAAATTAGTATTTAGATACACCTGCACAAACAATAAATAAGATTAACAAAGCTTATTTATTGATCATTTTTATCCACTTATAATCATTGCTTTTTGTAAGGTGGCTTTGAAATACAAAATGTATAATGGCCGTATTCTTCTGGATTTTTAAATTTTCCATTTTCTTATATTTAGTAATGTATATATGATTAAAGTGTTGAATATTTGATACATGGAGTATTTTTCTTAGCTACTTGATAATAGATATTGATCAGTGGAATAAAGTTATTGAACAGCTCGGAACACCTTGTCCTGAATTCATGAAGAAACTACAACCAACAGTAAGGACTTATGTTGAAAACAGACCTAAATACGCTGGATATAGCTTTGAGAAACTATTTCCTGATGTGCTTTTCCCAGCTGACTCAGAGCATAACAAACTTAAAGGTAAGTTGTATGATTGTATGCACTAAATTATGTCTTGGACATACATGTATAGGAAGAATGTTTAGTCATATTCTTAAAGGATCTAACTCAAAATTATGTCTGCTAGTGGAACATAGAAAGATTTTGTTCTTTTGTCTCAGGTTTTTGCATTTTAGCTGGATATGGTGATACTTGCCTTTAATCCTCATACTTGGGAGGCAGGAGCAGGAAGACTTCTGAGTTCAGGGCCAACCAGGGCTACATAATGAAGACTTCTTCTGCCTCAAAAAAAAAAAAATAAAGTTGTATTTTATAAATCATGTGTGTGCCATGGTTTTATAGTAAAAATTATTATTTAGGTGTGGTGGTTCCCGACGTAATCCTATCACTTGGGAAGCTGTGTCTGATAGATTATTAGGAGTTTAAGATAATCTTGGACTACCTAGTAAGTTCCAGGCTAGCCTAGGGTACATAGTATGACTTGGTCTTTAAAAAATAAAACAAA
The DNA here is from genome assembly GCF_004785775.1 of Grammomys surdaster. NCBI lineage: Eukaryota > Metazoa > Chordata > Mammalia > Rodentia > Muridae > Grammomys > Grammomys surdaster. The sequence goes on from NW_021620620.1 coordinate 3,360,629, forward strand.
AACACAAAACAGGGGCTAAAGAGATTGTTTGCTGTTCTTGTGGAGGACCTGAGTTCAGTTCCTACCCTCCATGTGAGGAGGCAGTTCACAGCCACTCACAAATCCAGCTCCAAAATATCCAATGCCCTCTCTGGCCTTCCTGGGCACCTGCACTCATGTGCTCACACATACACATACCCCTTCCCTCTATACACATATATGCACACATAACTGGACATTGCAATAAATCAAGGTGAGCGGTAATGGTAGGCACCTTTAATTTTAGCATTTGGGAGGCAGAGACAGAGCTCAAGGCTACCATAGTTACAGAGCAAGTTCCAGGATAGCCAAGGCTACAAAGAGAAAACCCTGTCTCAAAAGATGAAACAAAAACTGCAAAAAATCTGCAATAAATAAATTTTAGTAACCATAAAAGTAAATAACAAAAGTATCTTTTTAAAAGCATAAAATTTGTTTTGTCTTGGTTTAGTTTGGTTTGGTTCAATTTATAAACCAAACTCACCTGGAAATTAGGATCTTCTTGCCTCCACCGCCTCAGCTTAGCAATTACAAACATATGGACCACTACATGCTTGGCAAGATGAATTTTCTAAAGTAAATGTAACCTCAACATCTTAATGTGAATGATTGGAGAATCTCATGAACTGGTGTTTATTAATATCATTATTTTTGCAGCCAGTCAGGCAAGAGATTTGTTATCCAAAATGCTAGTAATAGATGCATCCAAAAGGATCTCCGTAGACGAAGCTCTCCAGCACCCGTACATCAACGTCTGGTATGATCCTTCAGAAGCAGAAGCCGTAAGTTACTTTCTTAATGTCTGAAGAACATACTCCAGTCTTAGAGCCAGGGCTAAAATTAAGTACAAAAAGAGCTTGTCATTTTAAGTAAAAATCTACATAGATGGTGTTAGTGTTTTGCTAGGTTTTCATGAAGAAAACTTTAGATTAATGAGCATCTATCCAAGCCATCATCATAGTCCAGGAACCTCCCACTGTTTCTCACTCTGCTGAACTCACAGTTGATTGAAGGAGCCTAGGATGCCTGTGGGCGTATCCTTAGATAGAAGCGATGTTTTATATTTAAAGCAGAACAGAATTCTGAAACATAGGTAAAATGTGACAATTTTAAAACTTGGGATAAAAGAAAAAAGACAAACAGCTTTTTCTTAGAAAGGAATCTTACAGAACTACTCTCCAGAAAGTTAAAGTTAATGATAATAGATCGGCCTTTGTCTCATGATTCATTTTTGCAAGTATTATGTCTAGCTGGTATTTCAAATAATTAATTGTATATATACTTCAGTAAACTAACTCAGTTGTTACTGACTTGTGTCTTTCAGCCACCACCAAAGATCCCTGACAAGCAGTTAGATGAAAGGGAGCACACAATAGAGGAGTGGAAAGGTAATGCTTACCAGAGTCTCAGACACTGAAGGAACTTCTGGCTTTCTACAGTGACTTCTTTATGTTACAGAAATTAATGTTGCTTTCTGTTTTCATAACTTACATTTAGTAATAAGTTTTTCTTTGCTGGGCAGTGGTGGCACATGCCTTTAATCCCAGCACTTGGGAGGCAGAGACAGGCGGATTTCTGAGTTCGAGGCCAGCCTGGTCTACAGAGTGAGTTCCGGGACAGCCAGGGCTTTTGAAACCCTGTCTCGAAAAACCAAAAAAGAAAAAAAAAAGTTTTTGTTTATTTGTCTTACAAAAGTTGAAAGTCAATTTCCTTCCTTAATTTTGAAAATTTCTGCCTTAGTTATAGGCACGTTAGTGTTTTCTTCCTTGTTCCAACAGCTATGTTTGGGGTGTCCCATCTCTAAGATCACCGATGGTCGTATTCTCGGTGTTCTGTACACACCTGTTTGTTGAAGTCTCCACACATCTTGAAGATGACAGACCCTATTCATCCACACAGCTACCTTCACACTTTAATAGCTGTCAAGCAGTGAGCTATAGGAAAGCTTGTGTCTCAGTCTGTGTCCAGTTCCCACTCCCTTGTGAGAAGCACTGAAGGCGGACCTTCACATAGGCTGATGCTGTAGCCATGTTTTTATGTGCACATATTTGATAGACTTGAAAGAGTAGTCCAAAAAGCTTATATGCTGGACCAAATGTTAAATTTTAGTTACTTCCTGATTTTTTATTAAAGAAATTGTAGTTTCTGCTTCTATCAGCATGAAACAAGTGTACTGATCCACCTCCACTCTATAAACAGTCAAGTGATCTTTGAACATCAGATCTAGCTTTTTCTTTTTTATTAATATGGTTATACATAAATATGCTTTTTATTATGTCAGTGCAGTGTAACAGGTCTCACTATAACATCTTCAGATATGTACATCACTCTACATTTATTGTTCATGTCAACCTCCTATTACTGTTTCATGGCTTCCCTTATTTCCTCTCTGGTCCCTTTCCTCCCCCTAATCAGCCCCGGTATGTGTTAGTGTCATGTATATTTACATTGTCAAACCCAGGTTCCACATAGGAAAGAAAACATGCAATATTTATCTTCCTGAGTCAAATTTGTTTTACTTATTTTTATAATCTCTAGTTCTATCCATTTTCTAGCAAATGACATAATTTCATTCTACTTCATGGCTGGCTAAAACTAATTTGCATACACATAAACCACTTTTGTTGTTGTTGTTTTTAGAGACAGGATCTCAAAAAATCTAGCTCTGCCTGGCCTGAACTCCCTATATAGTGCAGACTAACGTCAAACTTCCCCAGAACTGCCTGCCTCTAGAGTGCTGGGATTAAAGACTGTGCCACCACACTCCATCTCACCACATTTTCCTCATGCCTTTTTGTGTTGATGGCCATCTACACTAATAGTGTATAGCTGCTGTGAATAGTACCACAGTAGAAATGGGTGTGCAGATATCTCTGCTATTGTCCGTCTTAGGTGCCTTTAATGGAATTCTGCTTTTTTTTGAGGAACCAGTAGTTTTTATAGTGACTACTATAATTTACATTTTTACTCTAATATGTATGAAGGTTCCTTTTTTCCCCACATCTTTGCCAGCATTTGTTACTATTGGCTGTCTTGATAGATGGTAGCCATTTCAATTGGTGTTGGATAGAATCTTGGTACTATTTTTGTGTGTCCCTGATGACATGTGGAATGTTGATTACTTTTTCATATATTTATTGTCCATTTGTATTTTTTTTTTAATTTTCTGTTCAGTTGAAAATTTTCCTATCTATTGGTTAGGTGGTTGATTGAGTATTTGGCTTTATCAAAAGCTTTTACTGTTGTAAGAATATTGAAATAAAAGTATGTGTGTGGCCCAGACTAGCATCAAACTTGTGATCTTTGTGCCTCAGTCTCTCAAGTACTAGGATTATAGGTATGTGCCATCCATGCCTGATCTCCAGCAAGGGATTCTTTATTAAAAAAATAAAAATAAAAAAAAAACAACTTTGAACTTCAGGAATTACATAAACGTTATAGAGTTCTTTACATTTTTTCACAGAATTACTTTTATGTAATTTTTCAAAGAGTATATGACCCAGAGGTAATGGTACCAAACAAGTCAGAATCACAAGCAAGAGCAAGGTATTGGGATACACTGCACCCTATGTCTTTCCTCTGTCAAATCTGTCATGCAATGATCTGCTGCTGCCCCCACACTCAGGAATACATGAGTCGTGTGTTGGTGCTGACACCTGCTGTAGGCTACTTGGAAGGAGCTGAAGCTGTTGCTGCTTTTCCTTCAGTAAAAATGCCCTTCTGTCCCATTCTAATTGTACATGCTGCTTTGGTTATAAATCTTACAAATTGTAACCTGTTGCATAAGCACAGGACCTAGGCAGTAGAATGAAGATAAGCACAGACCTCAGCCCTCGATTTGACAGAATTAGACAAGCCTCTGTAAGGCAGAGTGCTGTGTGGCTGATACACTCAAGGCAGGGGCTGGCTCCTGACAACAGCTGCCTTTTGATGAGCTGGGACAGTTACAGTAGAGAGCTTAGCTTTCTGTCAACATAGTCTATGGTTGAAGATCAGTGAATTAATTGCTAACACCTATGAGTGTGAAGCTGACACTCAGATCCTCTGCCATTACTCTCATTGCAAGAACCCAGCTTGATGCACCTAACAGATACATAAGTTTTGACTTAAGTACACATACCCGAGAGTCACTCTTCCTCTTCTTTTTCAGAACTGATATACAAGGAGGTAATGGATTTGGAGGAACGAACTAAAAATGGAGTCATAAGAGGACAGCCGTCTCCTTTAGGTTGGTTACAATATAAACCTGGTTGTGGTTGTGATTGTGCTTTACTTCTTGTGTTATATTCTTCAGGGACCTGGGATCTGCAGTTCTTCCCATGCTCACTCAGTTTGGTAGTTAAATTTGTAGACCAGGCTGGCCTTGAACTCAGAAATCCGCCTGCCTCTGCCTCCCAAGTGCTGGGATTAAAGGCATGCGCCACCACTGCCCGGCTGTTGTCTTTACTGTACTGATTAAAACCCAGTTTTCATTGGTACCGCAGCTATGTCTTTAGAGAAGAAAAATCCCTTAGAGTTCATTATGCTTTGCTTTTAAAAGTCTTCAGTTGTAATAGATAAAAACTTCACCACAAAATTTGCTACATGTGCCATCACGTTCGAACGTTCGTTTGGTACTTTAGTGATACTTGAATATAAGCTCCTGAGGACCTCTTGTCTCTCAGTGTTCTGCTCATCACTACACAGAAGTGCGACGATCCCTGATGCTGACAAGTGCTTCAGCAGAGTTCCTACCTGCTTTGCTTTCAGCATCTCGGGGCCCTGAACACTATACACAGTTTTGATTCTGTAAATATTTTTTTGAGAACTTACATACTTGTACTTCTAAATGACCCTTATCCTAGTAAGCTTATGGCTTGAAAGTTGCTACATCTTGTTGAGATGCTTTAACATGTTCCTCCCTCTGAATGAGGCCTAACCCTTAAAAGAATTTGTCTTTCTCCATAAGGTTTTTCTGTTTTTTGAAGTTTTTTGCTTTTTTTAATGCATGAAATGCTTGTTGGATACTGCTCTTTAGCAGAGAAAAACATTTTCTCTCTGTATAGTAAGTCTATATTTGTATTTGCCTGGTATTTACTAGGATCAAAGTATGCCTGAATTTTCCTAACTAGGCTGTTTCGGTTACCCTGGTGAATCATACAGTCTCTTGTAGACTGGTGCACTTGATTCAGGTCCCTCCCAAATCAAATGCTGTTCTTTTGTGTCAGCTTCCGCTTTGTAAGATGGACAAGGAATATCACTTGATCATTGTGGTTTTTGTGAGACTCTACCAAAAGTAATTTTCTATATTATTTTAGTTCTCAGACTTTTTTTAGTTACTGGGATCTTAAGAGATCTCTCTAACACAATTCAGTGTAAACAGTTTTGTATGTACTCTCAACTCTTTTGGAACACACCTTGAGGCCCATTTATGGTTCTTGCTATAGGGACAACCTCCATGTTACTTGGATTTTAACTTCTTGTCTTAAACTAAAAATGTATTAGGGAAAGAAAACAAGTGTAGGTTTCTAGATATGTGCACAAGAGAACATTAGTGTTGGGTTCAATACAATTCAGCAACCCGTAAGCCCAGAAGTATGTTGACAGTAGAGGTAGGGAGCACAGTCCAGCCTGTAGGGTAGGGCCAGGCAGCCCGGCCTGCAACTCTCTCTGCAACTGGTTTGCTGTTTTGTTTCTCATAGCACAGGTGCAGCAGTGATCAATGGCTCTCAGCATCCATCATCTTCACCGTCTGTCAATGACATGTCTTCAATGTCCACAGATCCGACTTTGGCCTCGGATACAGACAGCAGTCTAGAAGCTTCAGCTGGACCTCTGGGCTGCTGTAGATGACTACTTGGGCCTTGGGTGGGTGGGAGGGATGGGGAATTGGTTAGTCATTGATAGAACTGCTTTAAAAACAATTCAGTGGTCATATTTTTGAGTGATTTTTCAGAAAATGTAGAATTCATTTTGTAGTAAAGTAGTTTATTTTTTTTAATTTCAAGTGTTGTAATTTAAAACTTAAGTTGTGTTTTTAAACAGCAACAAAACTGTATTGTATTTTTGCTGTAATTAACTGTATAATGTAAACCTAATTATTTTATCATGGTTTAAATTTTGCATATTTGCTTTATCTTATGCTGCTGATTTTTTTACTGAATTTGTAAGATTTTTGTTTATCAAAGCAACTATTATGTCATGACTTGCATATATCATGAATTATTTAAGATGTTTATAAGTTTTTTTATTAGAATTTATTTCAGATATTTGTTCATGATGCTATCCTTCAGGGTTATGTGCTTATCAATGAAATAACCCCAGAGGAGTAAGGGAAAATAACCTGTAGCCAGTTATATTCAGGAATAACTACTGTAAATGATGAACGTGTCAAGAAACCTCCAATATTTGCTACTTGCCAATCCCAACTTAGTTAAAACAGTTGGTAGACAACCTTACCTAAATTTTAGCAAACACCCTATTATCTAAATGGCAAAATAACTCAGAGCATGTCTTTAAAGATGTTGGGCATATCCTTCTACATTTTGAATTTCTCTATACCAACCCAACAAAAACTTAAATTAAGAAATGTGGTGTATTCTGAACATCTGTGGCATGCTTAAAGCTTTTGATCACACAAAGTCAAGAGGATACTTCATGAATATACATTTCAGTGGAAATCAACAGATGCTTCCCCTGTACTAGCTATGAGCCTGCTTCTGTATACACTGAGTTAATCTCCTCAGGCTGTAGGTCCTGGCATTGGCCAAGAGCCTGGACTTTCCCTTTTGTACAGTTTCTGGCCTCTGGACCTTTCCCAGTTCCTGTTCCTTAGCGGGTCAATCTGTTGAGCACCAGTTTGTGGTGTTTCTGGCCATTTGATTCTACCTGTAGCATAATCCTGTTTCTACTAGCTGTCAGGAGGTTCCAAAGCCTACTTAAACTTGTGTAGGTGACATTTAAATGAGCAATATACCGTTCATCTGAAAATAGTAGCACACAGCCATATGTAGGATGTCATTTTCTAAGGACTGTTTTCTTCACAGTGAGCAGAGCAGGCATAGTAGGGTTCTTTAATCTGAGTCTTTGGTTTTTTTATATCTGATTTCCAGTGTGGACGTTGAGTAGTGTAAGAATGGTGCTGCTCCTGACAAGTGTGTGTTAACTGTTTACATTTTATATCTGCAGAATCCTTTCTCTGTAACTGAATTTTTCCTAAGTAAAATGTCATCAAGGTCTCATTTCTGAAATGATGTCTGTAATGCCCAGGCACCTTTGGTATTATCTGGAACAAGAGGGATTTCATGTAATGAACTGGGGAATGCATACTTCATGAGCTGCAAGGTTGTAGGAAGGAACCCCTTGGAGCTCACAACCAGCAGGAGTAAGAGCAGGCACAGCTTGGCAGATTTCTGAAAGGTTGCTTAGCAGGTTTGTTTGTTTTGGTTTTGTTTTGGGGTATTTTTTTTTGGTTGTTTTTTTTTTTTTAAACAGTGTAGAATTACTTTCAAGTAAGGTATTTTAAGTCATTGTTAATGTGCAATACTTAAGATGAAGATACATTACCTTTTTTATATACTTTTAAATATAGCAAGTTTATCAGACTTTTAGCCTTCCCACCTTTTAGTGATTCCTTTTCTATATGTACAACATGGTGCATTAATTTTATTAGACAAGTATGAATTTGAGACTTTTATGCCTCTTGGGTTGTAGAAATATAAGTTGGAGTCAGGATTTTAGCAGAAATTGGAGCACGAGTGTGTAATTTTATATTAGTTTTGCAACTAACTGGTTTTGTTTTCCCTGTGATAAAATGTGTCACTATTGCACTTAACAGCTGACATGCTTTAGTTAGTTTTCTGTGTTTTGTGTTTGATTGCTGAGAAGCCATCTTTCTTGATTCAGATTTCGGTTAAGTAAGGAATACCAGTTGTTCTGATTGTATCATTTGTTATAATTGCCAGCTCCTACTTGCCAGCCATCATGTTTTAGTTGAATTTAAAAAACAAGCTTTCAGTGCTTAATGTAAGGTGAAATACTTAACAAAATTATACCCTAAAATCGAGGTCTGTTTGTTAAATGTATGCCCCACATATTAAGATCCACTGTTTATACCCCCACACACTTTGTTTAAATCTGTTAACATAAATCTTACCGGTACTTTCAGAGTCTTAAAGCATCTTAAGTATTTTTTTAAGAAATTACAAATAACATTTCTGTCTCTCAGTACTTGTTAAACCACTCTTTAATTTGACTTTTCAATTATATATACTTATGATATCCATTGTCTTACTGTCTAAAAGTTGTTTAGCTGAGAATTAGCATTCCACTTGATAGTTTAGGAAAGAGAGCCTTATTCTTCCTACATGTCTTCCTGGTTATAGTTCCTGTACCCACTAATACATAGTGACCATCTGTAAGATGACCATGTTGTTGGGATTGCTTTGTTATAAATAGAGCATCTCACTTTTTAATGCTATTTGCTAAGCGGTTTTTACTGTGTCATGCCATGCTGCTGATTGCCAAATCTCAGAAGAGTGCACACCAGAAGCAAAGGCCCAGTGTGTTCATACCTGACTTGTAAGAAAAGCAGTAGCTCCCACCAATACAGAGAAGCTTGATTGTGTAGAAAGCAGAAGCTCGCCTGTCAGCCTATATCCCTCAGTTCTGAGCTCATCTCACTTGTTACCCTCAGACTGGGAGACGGAAAGGACACTTGACAGGATAGGATGAGCAGTAGGCAAGGGAAGCTGTTTCCTGAGTTACAGATTGAACTTGGTTTACATTATTGACCAGTCTCTGCCACACGTGAAGACAACCATCAGTGTTGCTCAGCGCTAGCCTGCACAGCATTTTGAGACTTAAAAAAAAAAAAACCAACATAGTATATTTTCAGAAATACTGTTGTAGTTTGTGAGTGTTGTTCATTAGTCACTCATTAGTGTAGGGTGGATGCATGATGCCCCATGACCCCAGTAATTATTACCAGTGAGTAGAATACCCAGCACCGTCTCTCACCTGTAACCCTCTTCAGCATTGCCTCGTGGCCTGATTGTGCATCGTGTTTCTACTGATCTCTTGGGTGTTTTCTGTGAACCACAGGGGGCACATTTGTCTTAGTCGCACGAAAGATGAAAGAGATAAGGGCATTGAAGCAGAAATGTACGGTTTGGGGTAAGATAGGAAAACTTGTGTCCTAATTCATTTCAAAGTAACTGCTCTTAGGCAAAGTGCTCTATGGGGAGTCTGGTAAGCAACTTTCTGGGCACTTCTGGTTTAGAGTCTCTTCATTACTGAAACTCCTGAGAAATATTACCTGTGGATTAGTTTTGCACAATGTACTATTCTCACAGTGACTTAAAATTAGACTAGGTTTTTATTGAACTACCTCACACTGATTTTCTATGCTTTCCCAAGTATGCTGTTGCCCTTACTGTTAGACCTTTACTGAGTATAAATTATAAATGTGCGTTGAATACTTTATAGCCACTGTTGACAAAATACCAGTAAGTATGTGAAGTGCAAACCTTGCATCAGTAAGAGACAGTCCCGTGTAGTCTTCCACTGTGTCTGGGGGATTGTGCTACATATGCTTATTGACATCATCACTGTTTTTGTAAGAAACCTGCTCGAGATATCAGTCCACACTTTACATTTTACAAAAGGAGTAAATCTTAGTAAATTTTACGAAGAAATAAATTACTTTTGTAGGCCCAATATTTGGTATATTTTTGAGAAGCTGTTAATCTTATAGCTGAATGATGACGTTAAACTGAAGTAGCTGTCTGCCTGGACTGTGATGTCTATTTTCTCATTACAGTTTACCCTGTTAATAAGGTTTTAAACCTCAAAACGTAGGATGATAATTAGATTTTTTTTCTCTCTCCCTGTACATGTCATTCCTTCTTATCCCTCCCCTTCCCTGTGCTCTCCTCTCTTCCCCTCTCTAGACAGAACAAAATGGGGCACTTTGTAGGGAATGCTGAGATCATTACTGTGGTTTACTCGTTCACGCCCTAATCATTAGACATGCACCACTGGATGTAAACAGGGTCATCTAGTCTGTCAATTGGTTATAATATTTTAAATAAAAAAGAAAAAGTGGTATGAATGTAAGAGTTCTTCATTGAAAGCAAAACAAAATTGTGTTTTTTCCTGGTGGTTTTAGGGTTTCCTGTGGATTGAGGTAAGGTTGTTAGTAGGTCAGGTGTGTTAGGCTTGGATTTTACACACATTGTCTTCCTGGTTTTCACTGCTGGTGTATGGCTTAATCTAGGCTTGCTGCTCTTGTGTTTGAAATCACGAGAGGAACTTTAAGAAAGAGACTTTGCTTCAATGCCCTTTGGCCTAGTAACTGCATGAGACAGCAGCCATCATGGCCACTTGGCAAAATTCAGTATTATACCTGAGTCTGTCAAAGAAAGCAGGAGGTTTGAACATGGAGCCAGTTGTATCTGTTCTGCCCACAGGTTCTCATCACTGCTGATGGGTGAGCTGCGTGTAGGTGTACAGGGTCCCTCTGAGTGCTAACCCAGCCGACGGGATAGCGTTCCTCCATCTTGCCTGGCTCCTGTCCACACAGCCTTTGTACCCATGCCATCCTCCCCTGCCCCTGCATACGCTAGCTTCTGAAGGCATTTTCTGCCTATACCTGCTGCCTTGGCAGCCATGAGATTGCTGAGCTGGTGCATGCTGTCCTGGCACAGTAGCAGAGGCTGGCATCAGAATGTTAACTGCAAGCTTATGTTGAGTGATCAAGGTTTCCACTCACTCATAAAGTGGAGTTCCTTGTGTGTCTAATACAGGTATTGCATTTTTTAAGTATTTTTTTTTCTTTTAAAATCTGTCAAACCTAAATGAGGGTGATTGACTTGTACTGATTTTAGGTTAATTTTTTAAAGCTACTTAAGCTTATATACCAGGGGTTGAACTTGATTGGAAAATAAGATAACTTCACATATTCTTTGAAAATGTTAGGTTTCCAACACAAGTTTTATTTCGTCAGTTAAAGAAAACATACTGTTGAAACTCTGCTGGAAAATGGAATGAGGAGAATTAGAAAGAGACTGAGGGGGTGGGGGGAGGAGTGTAGAGAACAGACACTGCTGAAGGGAACAGGCAGGTGCAATGAAAGGAAAGGAATATTGTACAAGAAAATGCACCTTTCTGTGAAGAGATTTTCTGAAGAGGAAGGGTCTTCTAAACAAAAGGAAAGTTACAGGTTTAAAAGAAAGTGCTTGGGTGGGAATGAGGGCCGATGGCAAAGCATGTGGGTGTGCAAAGGTAGAAAGACTAAGATGGGGAGGTTGAAGCTCAGAATTGGGACACAGAAAAACCAACAGGAGGACCTGCTTCTTTCTGTAGAGCAGCAGTTCTCAACTATCCTAATGCTGCGCACCTTTAATACAGTCCCTTATGTTGTGGTCACCCCATAAAGTTATTTTGTTGCTAATTAATAAACTAATTTTGCTATTGTTATGAATCAACATAAATATCTGATATGCAACTCCTATGAAAGGTGGTTCAGCCCCAGGTTGAGATCCCTGCTGCTCTGGATAGTTCAGAACCCAGTGCAGAATGTGAGATGATGAGACTTTATCTTAGGGTCACTGGTGAGAATAAATCCAGTTAGGCTAGAGGTTTGAACGCGGGCATGGAAGCCAGGTACCTTGTGGAGAGCAGTGAGGTGGGAAAGCACTCACTTACACATGCTGCCGAGCTTAGTTAGCATGGGGAGCTGGACGATGTTCTGAGCCTGTACTTCTCATTACAGTGGGTCTATACCCAGTGCATCTTAGAATTTGTACCTCACCTTGTTTGCAGGATCTATGGCAGAGGGTGTGTCTTAAGAAGAATGGGACAGTTGATTTGCATCCTACTTATCTCTGGATAAGTGGGATTTTTCCACTTTTCTCTGTCTGCAAGAGGCCTATGATAGCTACTTATCATGGCCCCATAGCATTTTGTATCACTTTGTGAACAGAAAGAAAAGGAGAAACTTCTAAGTAACATGTATGAGAACACCGAAGTTATCTGGACAAGTAGAGGCATGGTAGACTGACTGGATGGTAAAAACAAGTACGTGTGAAAACTGGCCAAGAAATGAAAAGAGCCATGCAGATCAGAATGGACCAAAAGGGAGAAGCCAAAATGCATGTATTCCCAAGCAAAACCATTGAAATGTGCTGTGCTTCTGCATTGCTGAGCATGGGATACTCTCAAAGTGTCTACTACTGGTTATGTGTATCCTTATGTAAGGCAGTATAACTTAGAAATGGAAGATGCATTGTAGAGAAATGCTGACCCTAAAGGAAACCATTTTTGTGTGCTCCAGAATAACTGTATGTTAAACCCTGAGCAGCCTTCTCCATGCTCCACAGTCCAAAACTCCATGAAGTTGGTGACAATCCCCTTGAGGGATGTACCTCGAGATAGCTTCCAAAGACCAATTCTTTGGTTCATGTTTTCATGAAGGATTGCAGAGTGCTGTGTTGTGGTGCTTTCTTGTGTCATTCCCACCAGGTCCTGTCTGTCAGCCATTCCAGCTCCATTGTATACTGTTCTATTCTGAGTGCACTCACACTTGCCCAGAGGCAATTATCCTACCTCTCTAAGCCTCTGATTATCACCTCTTACAGAGATTCATCCTCCAGAAATGACATAGCCTTTGCTATCTTTAAATCACAACAGCTGTAACCCAAGACCCTAAGAAGGGGAATGACTAACATTGCCTGGTAGAGAACAGATGCTGGTGGGGAAGGGGACTTATCCACAGGGTAGTTGTCTCTTAGTTGCCAGTGCTCCTGTAAGTTGCCTCACTTAAGATCATTGAGCCCATGATCTGGACTTGGGTCAGGTTGCATCTTTGATCTGGGAGTACCCTATCTGGGATAAGTGGGTGTCTGTTCATATCTACCAAAGGAAGTCATGTAACATGATTACATAATTCTTGCTCACTTTAAAAAAAAAACAAAAAAAAAGTGTGTGTGTGTGTGTGTCTGTGTGTCTGTGTGTCTGTGTGTGTGTGTGTGTGTGTGTGTAGAGGACAATGTTCAGGGGTTAATTCTCACCTCTTTGCTGAAACAGAATCTCTTTCTGCACCTGTGCTGGATGCTCAAGGCTAGCTAGCTTGAGGACTTCAGGGTGATTCCCCTGTCTCCACCTCCCATCTCTGTAGGCTTGTTTGGGTCACAGATGCTAGCTATCACATCTGCATGTTTTGCCCTCATGCTTGTTCACTTTTTTCTCACTTGTGCACAGGTAGTGAAGGAGGCAGCATGTTCATGTGTTAGTTGATGACAGCCTGTGTTCTATTGATTCCTTGCCCCATAATACCTTGGGAAGGGACAGCCTGACCTGGATATAGACACTTAGCATGCAAATGCTGTTTAAGCCCATGGACTTTTGACCATGCAATGTTCATACTCTTCAAGATGTGGCACAGGTCACTGCATCCAGTATGGAATTACTGCAGTAATGGGAATGTAATTCATCCAAAATTGGATCCTGGCCTCTAATCTTGGTAAATGTCCTGACCCTCTCCCTGGCTGTCTTCTCATAAAACAAGGAGGCACAAGTCACTGTAAAGGCTCAGTGTCCACACAAGTGGAGCAGTATATAAGATACCCTTGGCAAATAGTTGTCTCTTAACTCTCAGAGGTTCAGTCTGTAGAGGTCAGTCCTTAACAGTTCAGTTAGCCACGGTCATACTCTGGTTCAAACAACAGCCAGATCATAAGGTAAATACACACTCAAAAGAAGCTGATAATGCAGCAAATGCTACTTCTCTTGGGGTGGGGTGTGCTGGAAAGAGATTCTAACACCCAGGACTCACACAGTGCAGAGGAACCAGTAGACTAGCCATTCCCAAGCTCCACATTGCTGGCATCCTGCCCCTTGTCTCTAGCACTGGACCAAGAGACACCAGAAACCAACTGAAAGAGGGGAGTGGGAAGGTGACAGGGAAGCCTCAGAGCTGCAGGGCAGTTTGTAGCCGCCACTCACCTGGACTGGGGCCAGCCTTGGCAGCTCACCACTTGGGTGAAGTCAGGGTTGTGATTTGCAACCTTAGGGTTGGCAAGACTGGGCTATGATCTTTCAAATCTGACTCCAAAATGAAACTCCCAGTTGTCTGGAGACAAGTGTCAGATGCCACCACAGCCATCTCAGCTGCTAGTCAGCAGGCCCTGCTCTGGGCAGGCCTGTCTGAGAAGGTACTGTGGTCAAGTACTTCCTCTTCACAGAATGCTAAGGTGAGTGCCTCCTTCCTTTCCCAGGACCCCAGAGACAGCAGTGTGCATTCATCCTGCCTGTCCTCAGGCCAGACTCTGCATTCTTCTACCCTTGCTGACACCCATAGTCTGTCAAAGATCCACCTCTTCTGTTCTTATGTCAACAGTATTCCACCAAGCAAGCCCTGTTCATTGCTGCCTTTAAAAAAAACAAAAAAAAAAAAACAAAAAAAAAAACAACCCTGCTGGGAGGTGGAAGAATGCTGCTGGCTGAGCTGCTCAGCTAGCACCCAGGCTCAGACCCAGGTCTTCTGAATTGACCAACCCCAACATCTACCTCATCTGTGAACTGCTGGAGCCTGTCAAGGAGCCTACCCTGCAGAACCAAAGCTGGAGGATCTCCACGACACAGCAGGATGTCCAAGTCTCTATGAGGGTTCAGTATTGATGGTGCGGCAGAAGCCAGAGTCTTTGAACTAGACTAATGACTCATGACAATGGACATTAGCACGTAGAGCTCTTTGAGCAAAAGGACGCGCTGTGTGATACACAACTTGAAATGCCACGAATGAATGTGTGAAAGGTGGGAATGTGGGAAAGACAGGAGCAAAATAGTGCATGCACAGAAAACTGCTTGATAAAGCTCATTGCTGAGAGGTTGGCAAGATATTTTTTGTTGTTTTTCTTTTCTTCTCTGACCTTTAATTTTTTTCTCTGGGGGAGAAGATTATAAGGATGGATATAGAAGGACTGGGAAATGAGTGGAACTGGGAAGCATGATTTGAAATTTCCAAAGATTCAATAAAATGGTAAAAAAACAAACCCCAGCTTCACAGCACCATATAAGGATGTAAAAGCATGAGCCAGAATTCTCCCCTTGATTTCCTCCCCTTCAACCTTCAGCCAGCTTTTCAGCATCTAGAGTCCTTGACTACTGTACCTGCATCCACTTGTGCCCACTCTATGCAGTGGCCAGAAAATGCAGACCTTGTTTAAATTCAAGCCAGTTGATGTCAGTGGAGTGAAAGCTTGCCTGCTTGCTCCCTCCATCTGGCCCTGTCAGGTCTATCCACCACCAACTGCATTCCTTTCCATCTGCCTTGGCCAGCTTTGTATCACTATAGTGGAATGCTCTAGATAATTAGAGAAATAGTTAGGCTTATAGTTTGGGGAAAAGGGTTCAGCCATGATTGGTTAACTCATATGCTTCCAGGGGTAGGGCCCTAGTGGGTACCAACCCACCCTGGCACATCGTGTCACTGACAGACTAGGCACAACCTCTTCCATTGAGGGAAAACAAGGCAGCCCAGTCAGGGGAACAGGATCCATATGCAGGCAACAGTGTCAGGGACAGCCCTGCTCCAGTTGTTGGGGAACCTGCATGAAGGTCAAGCTCCACATCTGCTTCATATGTGTAGGTGTGGGTTGGGGGAGGTTACATCCAGCTCACATTTGCTCTTTGGTGGTTCAGTCTCTGGGAGCCACCAAAGGTCCAGGTTAGTTGACTCTGTTAGTCTTCTGTGGAGTCCCTTCCCCATCTGGGTCCCTCAATCTTTCCCTCAGTTCTTCCACAAGAACTGAGCACCATCTAATGTTTGCCTGTAGGTCCCTGCACCTGTTTTGGTCAGTTACTGTGTGGAGCCTCTCAGAGGTACTAGGTTTCTACTGTACTAGACAAGATATAATAATAATAATAATAATAATAATAATAATAATAAAAGTAACTAGGATGCTTCAGGCCTCTGGTAAGGTAGCATAGTAGGGGACATGGTAAAACCAACTCCATAGGCCATAAAGCAAAGAAAGATGGGACCAGAGTCCTTAAGTCTCCTTAAGGGTACATGGCAAATGATCTCAGGAACTCTTGTACAGATACTTCTTTCTATTGAAACACTGACATGGAAGGGAAGGGTCTCACTGTGCAGTCTTGGCTGGCCTGGAACACTCTGCTTCTGCCTCATGCCTGTGAGGATTTAAGGTATGTGTCCCACACCATGTAAGAAGACTCTGACACCTTAAAAGGCTGGGGACACTGAGAAGTCTCAAGGCCGCACCCCACATTTATAAAAGTCGAAAAAGCTACTTTGGCAGAACTAGCAGCTGACCAGCTTGCAGGGCACTTTTGGGTCGTCACCCATGCTGGATGGGCTTTCCCAGATGCACCTGACATTCAGTTACTCATCTTCCTGAAGTAACCCCAAGGAGTTAAACTAAAGGAAGTCATACAGCTTTCCCCAAGTCCCCACCTCTTAACCAGTGAGCAATCTGTCCAACCCCCCAAAACAAATTTTAAAACATGTCTGAAACTAGCCTGTGACTAGAATCCTAAATTATTTTTACCAGTTCATACCACTTCACAATTATTCATTCCTGTTTAACCCGATGATAGCTTTATCAATGGCCTCCGCTCTTGTTCACTCTTTATAGAGTACTTCACCAGATTTTTAAAAAGAAGCCTTATTCCCCATCTGTTCACAGTCACAATTCATTGTTTGACTTAAGGGAGGTCATTCTAGTATGATTATGGCTGGAACCTTTAGGCTTGGAACAGCTTGCGTAAACATAACATAATGGGAAGAGAAGCAAAGGCTGAGAGGTTCCTGGGCAGAGCACCCACCGTGGATGAGCCTCATGGTCAGTGCCTCTCACCGGAAGTCAGATGTCTAGACAAGAGAGTGCATTGCACAGTGGGAGAAGAGACCTGGGAAGCATCCATTAAGTTTCCCATGAAAGTTGTACATGCCTAGATCCCTATTTGCCAGCAGGTGGCAGAGTTGGCTTGCAAACTCTTCCCTGTCAGGGGCAGGAAGGCAGGCAGCTGGCCTTTACCATGGCCAGGCTCCCTTTTCCTCCTGTGAAACCCTCCTGAGACTTTGGTCCTGTAAGCTCTTTTGATAAGCTGGTGGCTTTTTTTTTTTCTTCATGTCAACTCAGCAAAATTCCACACCTGTGCTGAGGGGATACAGCAGGATTGTGTGAATAAATTGGTGGTCCCACCTAACTTCTTCCAGAGCTGTTCCCCCTGTCACAGAGGAGGTAAGGAGTGATCTTTAAGTTGGCATGTGAGAGGTTCTGAGGAATCAAAGTCACTTTAGCCTTTCCTCTCTGAATTCAGGGGGAGGGTGGTGGTTTACCTTTGGGCAAGGACTGCTGGCTGGCTGCAGCAGTACCCCATAACATACACTAATATCTCTGCTGCCCTCTTGGCACTCCCAGGGATACCCTGACCCTGTCCTCTGATGCTGGGAGGGCCCTTGGTGGGAATCCTAGTTGTGGAAATCTCCAGTCCTCTTCCTAAGGACAGTCAGAGGTCAGGTGTCAGTTGGCCTTACCACTGAGGGTGAGGGTAGGGGCATCTGGCCTTGTATTTCATGAAGGGTAGCCAGTGCTACTTAATAGCACTGTAACCCTGGCCAGTGTTCTGCTGCCTAGGTGTTGACAGACATGTTACCTCAGTCAGGCAACTAGGCATTAGGGGCTTAATGACCTTTCCACATGGTGACCAGAAATTGGGATACGTTGAAGACCTTTTAGCTACTCCCCCCCACACACACACCTCAGCCACCATAAGTCACTGCTTAAGGGGGAAACAAGATATGCACATGTGACAGAGAAGCAGGGGGAAAGGAAAGGCCAGTCCTCTCTCAGCTAGGCCTGTATAATGGCCAATCTTTACTGTCAGCTTGACTGGATTTACAGACATAGGAGAGACCCGGAGACACTCTGGGCCTGTCTAGGACGTTTCCAGAGGAAGATCCATGGTCTAGTGGATACAATGTAACCAGCTATCTCAGGTTTCTATTGCCCCAGCTAGGTCTGCTCTCACTGCCACAGCCTAAAATGTTTCTGTCAGGTATCTTATCACAGCAACCAGAATACTTCAGAGCTTCCTGGAGGCTGGGGTGTGGGGTAGGGGACACTCAAGGGCTGACAGTGTCTCAAGGAGTGGGTAGACATGGAAGTTACAGGCCCACTCTTATTCCAAGATCTGGCAAGTGGGCAGGCCCAGTGGGAGACGTCTAGAGGACCAACCAGCTCTGGCCTCCTGTAGACCCAGCCCTCTGGAGCAGAGCTGAGCTCCTGCAGAGGAAAGCAGGTTGCAGAGGACATCTCAGAGGACCTGCAGGGAAAGAAGTAGCCACAGAGGCGGAGAGCTAAGGGAGCTGCTGAGGTGGCTTCCCCAACAGTGCTGAGACCCTCAGGGAGCTTCATCCGCACCCAGGGATGCTCAGCCTTCCAAGAAATGTATCACCTGCTAAACTCCACTTGTCACAGATATGAAGAATGAGGCTCATGACAGGCACCATGCTTTCAGAGCACATTTAATAAAGGTCCTGGTGGTGGCCCGGCTCTCAAGGTGCCATCCTTTTGGGTGGCCACTGGGGACTCTTCCTAGATGAGAGGCTAATGCTGATGATCTTGACATTATCCCCTCTGACACATGCTGGGACCCGTATGTTTGGAGAAGTATCCAGATCCTGCCTGGACTATGTGGGGGATCCTGACAGTCCCCATTCTGGTGTCAGGCTCCTTCTCTCTATCTGGCACTTGGAGGCAGATGGCCCTGCTGGTGGCCTGGCCCACGCTTGAAGCTTCTGGCTTCCTCTGCAGCCTGTGGCCAGCTCTGCAGGGAAAGTGAGCAGACATAGATAGACATGTGCCCCTGCTCCTTTCACTCTGGGGCTCTGGCCCCTTTGGTCCCGGCAGTCAAGCTTCCCAGGGTGGCGAAGAACTCCTCCATCTCCCTCTGCAGCAGCTGGTTCCTGCGCTCCGCATCTTCACGTGCTCGCTCCGAGTTCCGGAGCTTGATCTCCAGCATGGCGTACTTCTTCTTCTCCTGGTCCAGCTCCTCTTCCAACCGAGACATCTGCTTCCGTAGGTCAGCACTGCCCTCCTCGATGCTTAAAAATCAAGAAGAGGGATTTTCAGACTCCAGCTACCGGAGTACTGTCACAGCAGGAATGGACCTGGGTCTCACCACCAAGTCAGGGAGGCGGCAAGTGGGCTGGAGGAAGGGATCTCACAGCCTTGCTCACTGCTGTAAGCCAGTGGAGGCTCCCTACAGGGAGGCTTCCTTGGGTTCCTGACCCAGAAAAGCCACCAGAAGAATTCCTGCCCAGCTCTAGGACTAGCAATACCCCTGAACCCTCGCTAGATGTCACCTTTTGTTGCCTCCTGTCAACTGTCCTGGTGAGGGAAGGACTAGCTTGCTTCACTAGCAAGAGGGGCAGAGGTCCCTGACACTTGTTTTTAACCTTGATGTCTTACCAACACCTGCTGCTTTCTATACAGAGCTCCGGCAAGAACATAAACCCACCAGAAATACCTGTCTGGCCTTTTATGTTCTCCTTGGGGTCACCTCCCATGATTGCTCTCCAAGTCCTGTAATATTTGAGCCTTCATATCAGCCTGAGCTCTATGGCATTGACAAGAGATGTCATTGGACCCAGCATCCTCTGAAATGTGGGGGTGATTCCCTTTTACTCCCCAAAGCACTACAGTCACCACAGCGGAACAATGTGCATGCAGCAAAGCACCAGCAAACAGTGCTATCTGTGGACTGGGCATCAACTTCCCTCCACTCCCGGACACTGAGCACAATGTTTAGAGAAAGGTGACCTCCCTTCATCATAGCAGTGGGCATGCCATGAGAAAGGGGACCTTAGAGGATGGCACTGAAGTCTCAATTGCTTCTGTCCCCAGCCCTTCTTTGCTAGCCTTTCCTTGCTTGGGCCTCCCCTCTCTGTCTATATTATGTTAGAGTGACTGTCCAGCCTCTTGATGCTAAGCTCTCCTAGTAAGCTCCGGGCCTGATTATGAGCATCTCCAACTGAACAGTCCAACGTGGAGCTCCCAACAGCTTCCTCGAGCCATCCTCTATCCTGCCTAGTCGCCTCCAATGAGCACCTGCTTCTTCCCCCAGAGCGCTAAGACTTTTATGCCAGGTGAGCTCTTCTCTGCTCATCAGAGAGCAAGGCCCACCCAAATCCACCTTCAGAACACGTGCCAAACTCTGTTTCTCCTACCTCCACTGTTGCCCCCATGGCCCATGTCACCCCATGGGCCTGGACTCCTATTGCCTCCTAACTGGTTCCTACTGAGCCTCCGGTAAGCTCACTGTCCCCTGAAGAAGACCAAGCAGTACCCAGTCAGAAGCCCCTACCTTACTACCCTGCTCAAGGCTGGCAGAGCTCCAAGACATGCTCCCCTACCCCCAAACCCCAAGCTTTCCTACCCTTTCCCAAGGAGGCCCCTTCCCACCCCAGGGCTCCTGGCCTGTGTCCACTTCCTAGCACGTCAAGCATTTCTGATGAATCTTGTATATGGTCTCATCCTGGTACCCCCAAATACAAGTCAGGCACAGAATTCTGATGAGTTCGGGACACAGCTCTGTCCCCAGCATCTAGCACAGCATCTATCTGTATTTCACAAACAAAGGATCCTCTTAGAGAGATACTGGAAGGGCAGAGACTGGATTACAGGAGGCAGAATGAGTGAGCTCCATGTATGCCAATAGAGTATATTCCCAGAAGCCTGCTGGATGGGACATGGTCCCCTTCCTGTGCTGGAGACCATCCTCATACAAACTCTCCTTCCAAGTGGCCCCTCTGTCAATTGAGAGTGGTTCAAGGGCCTTCACTGTGCCTCTCCATTCTTCCCGAGGAGGTGCTGTGTAGGTAAAGGAATGGTACAACTAGGCTTACTATAGGCACCCAGGATAGGCTGGTTTGTACACTGGACAGCCTCTTGGCAGCCCTCTCTTTGGCCATGCTCAGTGATACAGCCATTCAAGGCTCTGTTCTCACCCACTGCATCCCAGAGAGCCACCTGGCTCCTGACTCCTGTTCTACAAACAAACGGACATTTTCTCTTCTGGAGGCCTGACAGCTGATGTGTCCACCTACTCCCGAGCCTGAATAGGCTAGTGTCACTTTTCAAGGAAGACAGCCTGGGAGCTGGCTGCTCTGAGCCCCCCTTGCAGCTTTCCACTCCACCAGCATAAGCGTTGTCCTTTACCTTTTCAGGCTCCTCTTGTACTCAGTCCTCTGGTGACACAGCTCTGCCCTGAGCTCGGCCACCTGGCCCTGGAGAGCCCGGCAGCGGCGAACATGGGCCTGTGTGGGGCTGCCTGGGTCATTGGGCTCACTGCTGCCACTGCCCACACATGCCTCATCCAGGCTGTGGCCCAGGTCCGGGGACTGGTGGCCCTCACTGCTGCTGGGGAGAGGAGAGGGCTCGAGAGCCCACTCAGTGTGTAAGGAGCTGCAGACAGAAGAGTTGCTGGCGCGGCAGGCTGTGCAGCTGCTGACAGAGGCCTCTCTGGAGGACGAGGCTACAGACCATGCTGTGCTGGCCACGCTGGCAGTGCTAGAAAAGTGGCTGGATGGCGGCACATTGTCATACGTGGAGAGTCTCTGTGCTGAGCCTGAATCCTTAAGCCTGTCCCCCGATGAGGCTCGTCGGTGGCTTCGAAGAGAGGATAGCCCGTTTATGAGCCAGTTCCCACCAGAGGAGATGATGGGTACCTCTAAGGATGAGCTAACCCCTTTTGGGCTCTCTGACCGCGACCCCTGCTGCCGAAAAGAAGATTTCCAGCCAGGCAAAGTATGCATCCTCTTCCCGGAGCTGGCGGCTGCTGGGCCAGTTTGGCTGCCAACACGTGGCGGAGAAGTTCTCGAGAGCACTGCTGCAGCTGGCCCATCCAGAGATGAAGTCCTGTGTGTGGGCAAGCCAGGGCTACCAGGCTCACCATGGTGGTCCCTCGTGACCTCTTCAGATCCCCACTCTACTGTGCCCTGGACAGGACGATGTGGTGAAGCAGTTTCTTCAAGGGAGGTTTCAGCAAAGAGCTGTCCATGTTT
Organism: Grammomys surdaster; assembly: GCF_004785775.1. Taxonomy (NCBI): domain Eukaryota; kingdom Metazoa; phylum Chordata; class Mammalia; order Rodentia; family Muridae; genus Grammomys; species Grammomys surdaster. The sequence continues at coordinate 3,382,719 of NW_021620620.1, forward strand.
GCGGATGAGGACAGTCATCAGATGCTGAACCAAAGACGTGCCTGTAATAAAGAAGGAAGAGTTTTGTTGGCTGCAAGTGGCAATACCCACACCTCTAACACACTCAGGGTTAACTACAGCTCAGCCACAGGATGCCTGCTCCTGCAGGGCTCCTCTACCTGTGTCTGAATGAGAATCATCACACCAGCCGGTATCAAGCACAGACAGGACTGTGCCCGCAAAGCCCCTGAGCATGGAGGAAGCATAGCACTGCTCACCCTAGGAGGAGGTGGGCGCTATGCACACACGATGCTCATCAAGGCCACAGGATGATAGGATGCAAGTGAAAATCAGAAGCCAGTAAGTCAGAGCCCATCCACCACACACAACTCTAGAAAAGAGTTTACACACACACAAGCATACACACATGCACACTTGTGTACATTCTTTAAAAAAAATTACTTATTTAGGGGCTCAGCATTTAAAAACACTTGGCATTGTTGCAGAGGACCTGGGTTCAAGCCCCAGCACCCAAACGGGGGCTCACAACCATCCATAACTCTAGTTCCAGAAGGCCCAATGCCCTCTTCTGACCTCTGCAGACACCAGGCAAGCGCATGACACACAGACATACATGCAGACAAAGCGCTGATTCACAGTTTAAAAATGAAAAATTTTAAAAGATTTATTTTATGTATATGAGTGTTCTATCTGTACGTGCATCTGCGTGACAGAAGAGGGAGGGCATCAGATCCCATTACAGATGGTTGTGAGCCACCATGAGGTTGCTGGGGATTGAACTCAGGACCTCTGCAAGAGGAGCCAGTGCTCTTAACCACTGAGCCATCTCTCCAGCCCCGAAATACTTTTTTTTTTTAAAGTATTTACATGAATATTTTGCCAGCATATATTTATGTGCATCGTATGTGTGTCTAGCGCCTGTGGAGGTTAGAAGACAATGTCAGATCCCCTGGCACCAGAGCTACAAATCGTGAGTTGTCATGCGGGGGCTGGGAACAAAACCTGAGTCTTCTGCAAGAGCAGCAAATACCACCATGGCTCCAGCCTCTATAAATGTATGTGGCTACACACACACACACACACACACACACACACACATAAATACACATGTGCTCAGTGTTGCCCACCCAGCCCTCCCACCATCATCCCTGAGATGCAATGCCCCAAATCTAAGAGCTCGGTATGGGGCCCAGCAGCAAGAACAGGGCAATGGGAAGGAAGGTCTACAGTGTCTATTCTGCAGGCTTCTTCTCTCCAGCTACCTGCAACTGAATACCAAAGTAGGGAGGTTCACCATGGATGAGTGGACTCCCCACGGTATGCTAGTGATCCAGGAGGAAGTACAGAAGGTATTTCTCAGCCAGAAAACTGGGCCCTCCCAGAGTAGGCTGTGAGGCTGCTGCTGGTATCTGACTTGGGTCCCATGTCCTCAGTCCTAAACCAGGGCCTCAGGAGTGTCCCCAGCATCTAGATGTGAACATCCTGTGTGGACAGCAGGATTCCTGCACTGGCTGTCTTGGGGGCGGTCTTCCCAAAGGCGTGTGCATTCTTGTTTTCATTCCAGCCTCTCGTGTGGGCCCTGTGCAAGCTTGGCTGGCGGGTCCCTGCTGAGTCACCTCACCTCGCTTGGCCTCTGTTTCATCATCGGGGACTTAAGGGTAATTATCACACTTAGGCTGGGTGTGAGGAACACACAGGAGGCTGCTTTGGCCCTTTTTCACTTCCCTGAGACTTTGTCTCATGTGGTCCAGGCTGCCCTCAAATTCCTGGACTTCAGTCCTTTTCCCAACTCACCATGTTGCTTTTCAAAACCATCATTGTATTATTACTTATCACAAAAGAGAAATTCCCTGGTGCTTCACGGGTATGTCATCAGGAACCTAAGATAAGCACTTGCCTGTGACATGCAGAAAACAATCTGTGTAGGCTCAAGGACAAGGATCCTTGCTTCCCAACTGTCCTGTCATCTCTAACCACTGGCCATCTTAAGGTTTTCCAAAGATCGGCTGCTTCCAGCCACAAAGGGAGGGATGGAGGGAAGAGGTTCTGTCCCTGAAGATGGAGACAGGACATCTAAGCTATTGATCTCCTGGCCTTGCTCTGATCCCAAAGTCTCCCAGCTTTGGACACTGCCAAGCCACCTCCACTTTACCTTCCATGATGGTTACTGGATCCTCTATCTGTGGCCGAAGGATGTTAGGGCCAAAGACAGTTGCCAAGTTCTGGACACTCATCTTGTTGACGTCTGAGTGGGCCTGCACTTCATCCAGAAACCTGCAAAAGAGAAAAGAAGCAATTGATGAAGCAGCAGATTCTAAACTCCAATCTGCTATAAGCTCCAAGCCCTGCCTGGCCACACCCAGCAAGCCACACCTACTTCATCTACTCACTTAGACACCACTTGGCCACCCACCACACTAACACTCTTAGCCACACCTCTCAGATATACCCACCATACCAAACAAATGATGCCCACTCCAGCCAGACAGCCAGCCACTCACATACTACATGCTCTGTCCATCCATCAGACGACACCTCTGCTTTCATGCCCCCACCTCATTTGTCACACCTATGCACAGCCAAACCCCAGAGATATCCACACAAAGCCCACCCCATCCCTACTCATTCAGCTACACTAAACCCAACCACCCACTATACTATTACCCAATATCCAGTCATATCCCACAGCCACACAACCTATACCTTCACATATGCATTCCCTCTAGCCACCACACCCTCTACCCCCGGCCCCCACCATATGGACCCAACTTTGTGCCCTCAGGCCCCATTCCACCCCCACACTCAGCCAGATTTCCCAGGCTTCCCATAGTTGCTGAGTATGATCAGGTGTATATACCTATATCTGATCAAGACAGAACATCCCCTGGAATCTAAGAATATCATGAGAAACAAAGGCCAAGAGACATGGTTTGGTTATCCCTGGTGCAGAAGACAAATGCCCCAAAAGCTCAGCCCCCCAACCTGGCAATGGGTGAATGTCATCCCTGCAGGCTTCTACCAGCAGAATGAGGGAAGATGAGGGTATTAAACCTCATGAGATATATACCTCATTAAGTGGTAGGAAAGTGAGAGGTACCCAGGACGGCAGAGGGCAGAATCACTCACTGACTACCTCCTGGGGCTCTGTGTTCTTCCACAGTTCTGCCATGCCAACACTTGGTGAGGCAGTGTTGAGAGGGATAATGGCCCTTCTGTACAGTTTTGTCTCTCCAGGGGTGGAGGGAATGAGCAGAGAGCCACGGCAGGCCAGAGGAGTCCCACTCCAAACAGGCCACTTACTTGCAAATGTATCTGAGCAGGTTGTAGTTGGCCTGAGGAAGGTTGCTCACTTGTTTAGCCAACTCCACGGTCCCCTTGTGAAGAAAGGAAAAGAAAGCATTTCAGACACCAGGAGTGAGGCCTCCTCTGAAAGGAGGGCTGCAACACAGGAGAAGGGAGGTGTGGTCAGCCCCAGATGACCTCCCTGTCTCCAAAGTGTGACTGTGACCTCTTGAGGAGACTGGTTTTCTTTCTGGGAGCTGGGGTGAGGGGCGAGCCTCTGCAAGGCCACAGAGGAATGTCTCAGCTCACTTATCAGGGCACAAATATTTGCCAGATAACAGCTCTCATCCCCCACCGCCACGAAGTCACAGAGAAGGCAAACAGTCTTTTCTGCGGCAGCAGCTCAAAGCTGCAGATGGCCAGGAGGGCAGAGTGAAGGGCAGGAAGCTGATAACCCGTCCTGGGAGCTCTCTTAGGAAACAGGCAACAGGGCTCCTTGGTCACTGTGCAGGCTTGGAAGCCTGAGTCTGTGGGAGACGATGGCTGAACAGAAGAACCCACTGTGAGGAGGCCAGAACTGGGCAGCCTGTGTAAAGAGAGACCTTCGTTCCAGCCCCACTTCTACTTCTGTGAGAAATTTCTGGGGAAAATTAGAGGGCTACACAGACTGCACAGCACTTGGGGATCCCCTCTCCCGAACACAGCAACCTTCCTGTCAGGAGTCATATACAATTCATAAGTCCTGACTCCACATGCCCGCTGCCCAGCAGCCTACCCCCAGGATGTGTCCCGAGAGGCACTGACCTCCCCCTCGTCCTTGGTGAGCAGCTGGGCGCAGCTGAGGAAGTCCTCATACCTGGCGAAAGGGATGACCGGCTCTGGGAGCTCCCGAAGGTAGAGCTTCAGTAGGGAGGCCACTGTGTGCACGTCTGTGGTGCTGGGATGAAAAGGGAGACGCGGGTGAAAGCGGGAACCCAGGCAGCTGCCAGACTAACACACGCTCTACTTCACATGCCCCAGACAGTCAGGTTGAGGTGTGTGCATTACAGCTAGGCTCTAGGAGCCGACTGCAGCTGCCCATGGCCAATGTCAGGCCCAGGCTGCCCAAAAGCACAGGAAGCGGGGCCCCTGTGGGGAGTGAGACTGAGCTACCAGAAGCTCCAGCTTGGAACTCATCAATCCCACACCACTGGCTCAGAATCTAGCTAGTGGCTAGTCCAACATACAGCGTGAAGGAAAACCTTCTTTTGTCACCACAGTGTGGGGCTTGGAGACCATCTTTGCACACAGTGTGGGGCTTGAAGACCATCTTTGCACACAGTGTGGGGCTTGGAGACCATCTTTGCACACAGTGTGGGGCTTGGGAGATGTTCTGCTGCACAAGCCACAGAGCAAAGCTATTCCACTCACAACAGTTGCTCTGCTGGGTGGGGTGAATTTACCTATGACCTGGATCAGCTCACACGAAGTTCTCACAGTACAGCAAGCCTTTGCTTGAGCCTGCTTAGCTCATGGCTGAACTAGGAAATCTATATCAGAGGGATGCCATCAGGACAGACCTTCCTGAAGAGAGCAGGCATCTGAGCACTGGCTGAACAGGTGAGTGGTCAGGACCTTGCCTCTGGATGTCCACAATAGGACTTAGTTTCCTCTCCTGGCTCAGAGATGTCTCAGCTGAAGTGAGAGAGAGAGAGAGAGAGAGAGAGAGAGAGAGAGAGAGAGAGAGAGTCTGTGTGTCTGTGTTAGGGAAGAGAGGTCAAGGGTATCCCAGCTCAGGCTCATGCCCTTTTCCTGTCTACCTGGGCTCTGGCCAGACCTGGCCACAGCTGGCTCCTCCTAGGTCCCAGGAGACTGTCCTAGCCCCAGGCTTCAAGCCCCAACTTAAAGTTCTTCATAGGAGGCACTGGGAGAAGATGGGCCAGGTACTGGCAGACCTTGGCTATGCCATACATACCCAAGACTCACACACATGGGGCTCTTCCCTGACCTCCGCTCTCTAGCCAAGAATGTCTCTGCTAACTGCCCACTGCCTTCTTTTGGGCCACCTTCTCCAACCACACCGGAGGCCAGTATCCTTCCTACCAGGGACTCCTCAGGGTCAGCAGCTGCTGTTGCCTCAGGGAGACAGGAAGTGTGACTGGTTAAGTGGTAGCTCCCCATCTCCAGTCCACAGACCTTCCTGCCTGCATCCCTGCTCAAAGCTCCCTCCCTTACCCACAGAGCCCCGGTGCTCAGCTGTACCGTTGGTCCATTTTTCCTCACACTCTGGCTCTCCCATGGGCTCGCTCTGAAGCCCTCTATCTCCACTCACTGCTGGTCTTTTCTTAAACACTTGACTCCGATGTCCCCGAATTCCCTTCCCACACCACTGTGAATCCACCTCTCCTCCATCACATTCTCACTAGCACTGAAGAGAACATTCCAGGCCCATCAGCCTGGGTATCTCATAGTGTATGCTACATGCAGCTGTGGGCTGAGGCCAGGCCACAGAAGGCCCAGGGGGTCAGCAGACCTGCTTTGGTTAAGTCAGCTATCTCCACTGCCCATGCCCCAACTGCAGCTTCCCATCGTCTCTCCATTTCCAAAGACACCCTCTTGCCCATGCCAACAACAGCATTCATCCGGAATGAAAGCCTTACCTCTTAACTGTCTCCAATCCTGGAGAATACACACACACACACACACACACACACACACACACCTGGAGCTGAGACAATGTTACTATGGGGAAAGAGTAACTTGGTAAAAGGGGAGTTATGCGGTAGAGGAAGATCAAGGCCAGAAGCAGGATCTGTACATGGGTTACAGGACAAGGGGCTTGGGGGTGGGGGAGAGGGAGGGGATGCCATACAAGGTAGAGTAAATCTGGGAGAGGGAGCCCCGTCATGCAAGCCCAGTTGGTGGGTGGAAGGTCTCTCTGTGACTGAGTTGTAGGGAGCAGAGCTCTGGTGCCCACAGTGAACAGGTGGGCAGGGGAGCAGAGCCTGCTGTCCTCTATGAGTAGGGGGTAGTAGAGTAGTAAGGTGCACCCCTATGAGTGAGCTGAGGGGGCAGAGCCCCGGAGCCCGCTTTGAACAGGTAGAGAAGAGCAGAGCCCTGGAGACTCTGGGAGTTGGAAGGCTCAGCTGCTATGGGAATAGCAGACACCGGGAGAGAATGGTCTCAGAAACCTAGAGGAGTTTCTGAACAGAGGGAGAGCAGAGCCCTGTGATGGAGGGACAACGGTGAGATGCCTACCTGGGAGGAGGGACTGTTAAAGCCCCAGGAAGGGAAGTGCCATGATGGAGGGGCAGTCAGGAGCCATGGCCTGGAAGAAGGGCCTTATCATGCTGCCAAAGCAGAGATGTAGGTCTATGGGCCTGAACTCAGGACAGGAGCCAATTCAAGCCCAGGTGGCACCATGCATTAAAACAGGAGGTATGATAAGACAATGACACTACAGAGTGGGTTAGGCCAGAAGGATTGGTACCTTGCCTGGAGACCCCAGTGAGCTTGTATATGGTGGTGTGAGGTCTGACATCCTTCCAGTAGTATCCAACCTACAGCAGTGTATCTGACCTTGGGGTGTTTCTAAAAGCTATTGTTCCCAGGCCCTTCCAAGGCATCTAACCTTGATGCCTACAGAAGAGATGACATCTGCCTGCAGACATGTAGAGTAACATACAAGTTTCTACAAGCTGTGGACAGAGTTTCACAAGGATTCAGGGAAAGGGACTCCTATGCCCTCCCTGAGGAGCCATGGTTAGCCCTGAACTCTACATCTAATGAAAGAACTGGCCTGCTCTATGTGCTCGGGAGGTCCAGGGCCAAGAAGAGCACTGCAGAGCCTGACTCCTGGCAGGAGGAGCCTACATTCGAGGGAAGGTGTCACAAGACGCAGAAGCTTTACGGATGTCCGCTTTGGTTTGATGGCTTCATATAAGAACTATACAAAACTGCTTTGTAATCAGACAGGCCACACAACCCCTCACAGAGGCAAGCCCTGTTCACCCATTCTCAGACCCTGGGCAGTGGATGGTGTTGGCTTCCCCTAGCCATGGGAAAGTCTCAGTGATGAGTACAGAGCCAAAGCAGATAGAAGTGACTGTCTTCCCAGAATCTGACTGAGATGGAACTCAGTTGCTCTGCCATCTCGCCATTACGGAAGCTTGGGCTGAGTCAACGGGGAGGCAGAGCTAAGAGGCACACTGTGGTAAGCATGGAATCCTAGATGCAGCTGTGCCTGGCAGCTGGCTGAGCCCTTCATTCCTCTATCTGGGTCAGGGAAGAGCTGTGGAAACCACCAGATGGCCGACCTTGTTTGTGGCAGACACCCTCAAGATCAGGGATCAGCTTGATTCTGTGCCCCAGTATCCCACACTCTGGGCAGACTGGCTAAACATGCAAAAGTCACATGGGCAGCCAACACACCAGGCCCTGCTCAGACATGCTGGTATCAGAGAGGAGCCTACTGGAGCCTTAGCAAACAGTTCCACCAATACTGCCCTGTCACCCAGAGCTCACCTGTCAAACAGCGGCTTCTCCCCACAGTCAAAGGAATCCTGCAGGTCCCTCACCAGGTTGGCCTGGCCGGGCATTCGGAAGAGCCCCTCTTCACTGAGTCCTCGCTCCCGGATGAAGTCCACACACTGCTCCACCAGCAGAGGTGCCAGTCTGGGACCAAACTTCCGCTCATGGTGCACTGTGTCTTCCAGCCGCTGCCCAAAGATCCCTGGACATAGAAAGGGACTATTCATACTCACTTGGCATTCAGCACAATGGTGGGTGAAGGGTGTATGGGACAATGAAAGGCAAAGAGTGCTGTGTGTGTGCCAAAGGAGGCTCTTCCCAAGGAAACAGATTGGACACTGGGAGGGCACAACCAGGTGGCTGGTCAGAGCTGTTAGGGCAGCAGTAGATGTGGCCTATGGAGCTTGTCCAAGCCAGGAGAAAAGAGCCCTTAGGGAGCACATGCTTGTATTCTATTGATGGATGAACTCACTCCAGATGCGAAACTATGCCATGCTCAAGCACAGGAAGATGAGCAGATGCGTCATGGGTCAGCCCACTGAGCACTGTTACAGAAGGCAGGAGTCAGGAGGCACAGCTCATAGGACAAGACAGATGGCACACTGATGTGAGAAACACCATCCCTTCTCAACACCGTTCCTCACAACGACGCAATGAGCACTGGGAGCTAGCTCAGCTCAGTGGGTAAAGCTCAGCACACAGGTGTGAGGGAGGCCTTAGCTCAGAGCTGGACACAGTGGCACATGTGTAATCCCAGTGCTTGTGCTTCCAGCGGGATGGGAAGGTGAAGACAGGAGGGTCCCTGAAAACTCACTGGCCAGCTAGCCTGGCAAATGCAGCAGTGAACAAGAGACTCTGTCACCAAAGACAGACATTCAAAGTTGTCTTCTGTTCTGATATGTATACTATCACACAGACACACACACAGAGACACAGAGAGAGAGAGAGAGAGAGAGAGAGAGAGAGCAGAGAGGGAGAGAGAAAGAGAGAGAGACAGAGAGAAACAGACAGAGAGAAAGAAGGAGAAAGTAAGGTAGGGAGGAGGAAGAGGGGGAGGAAGAGGAGGAAGAGGAGGAGGAAGAGGAGGACCTCTATGCACTGCTCAGGGTAGAGGAATGAAGCACTATGCACCACTAGCAGGAACAGGAGCTAGCTCAGCTGAGACAGACATGCAGTATGGTGGAACTTTCAAGGAACTGAGAACTGATTGACTGCAAGCAATCCCAGCTCTGAGTAGACACTGTTAAAGAACTGAAAGGGGGCATGGAGGAGGTATGTGTGTACATGCACAGCAGCTTTGCAAACAGCAACAAAAGATGAGAGACCAACCATACCCACAATGGAGTATACCTGCGCAGCGAGACATAGTTCTGCCTCACAAAGTCAGGAAACACTGACAGAGGCTACAACACGGAAGAACCCAGAAGACACGATACACAAATTAAGACATTCGCAAAGGAACAGAAGTTTTGTAATTGCACTGGTGAGACATTCCTACAATGTCACACATAGACAGGAAGTGGAATGGTGGCTGCTGGGGCCTGGGAGAGAGGTGGACATTCTATGGCACAGGTTTGAAGCTGAAGGATGGTTACAGCACCATGTGAACAGGTTTAAGAAGGGTGAAGCAGATGGTAGATTCCGTGAAAATTCTTAAGAACAAAACCCATAACCGTGAGCAAAATAAATGAGTCTCCCAAGTACACTGTGTATCTTCATTCATGTGAAGCTACAAACAAGTCAAATTGGGGGTGACATCAAGCCAAGACTTAGCTCTTAGTGGGTCTGTGACCAGAGGTGCCTCAGGGCTCCAGCATCCCTGTATCAGACCCTGACACACCATCCCAATCATACACACTTTAGTAACAAGACCACTGAACAGTGCCTGGATGATGTGTACACTCTCCAATAAGCCATAACTCAAAAACATTTGGGAGAAAAAAAAACACAGAAAACATCAGAAAGAAAAGAATCCAAACATCTAAACAGGACCAGAGTGGAAGGAGAGAAGGCAGAGGAATTCCTGGCTAAGAACACTGGTAATTTGATACATGACAAGTCTAGGAGTTTCCTAATGGCCTATGCAAAGATCATAAGGTGCCAAACTCTGTAAAGCTCTCTGCCCAGTGGGTCAGCAGCTGGAGAAACTCTCACTACCTTAAGCCACACAGGACCATGGTTCTCAACTTTCCTAACGCTGTGACCCTTTAATCCAGTCAGCTCCTCATGGTGTGGTGACCCCCTAATCACAAAATTATTTTTCTTTGCTACTTCAGAATTGTAATTTTCTACTGTTATGAAGCATAATATAAAAATTTGATACTCAGAATGTCTGATATGTGACCCCTGTAAAAGGGTCGCTCGAACCCCTGAGACCCACAGATTGAGAACCAACCACTGCTCTAGGAGGTCTGGTCTCTAGAATGTGTAGTATTATTCACATCCTCACTGTGCAGACTTCCTCTGAGGGACGTCGTTCGAGGCATGACAGGAGCACCACGCTAGAAAGGGTCGTAGTTTTGTGGAAATTGGGTCATGTGGCAGTCAAGTGACGAGTCCAACCACCTCCCTGGCAGCCTCCTCACTCCCTGCTCTAGGCTGCTTAAAAATAAGACACATCAATCCCCAGGCTGAGTGTGGCTCAGTGGTAAAGCCTTTGCCCAGCACACATGAGGCCCTGGGTTCCATTCCAAACACTTAGCAACTAAAGAGATTGGCATTACAAATGCTATTCCTTAGTCTGCATGATCTGGAATTTAAGCATATAGATCAGGGAGGAAAGCCTCCCTTGTCCCACCATCCCCTTTCTGGGAAAGCCCTCAGGGCACATCAGGTGGATACCATCAGTGACTTAAGAAAAGGTGTATGTGCTTGCATGTGCCATATGCACTCACACTTTGGCCTTTTGTTTGTGCATGTAATCATGTGAGCATGTCAGCTTGTGCATGTATGTGGCAGGAACCTGGCCAGTCCATTCAAGTGTGACTCTGGATACAGCAAACATCCCAGCTTTTCTCCTACCAAAGCCCACACTGGAATGGAAGCAGAGGAAGCAGCAGCAGCAGGTCCCATGGACATCTGGGTCACAGCAGAGGAAGCAATACTGGACAAGAGGGAAACCTGCCTCTTCTGGGACTTGGCAGGCTAGTCCCCTAACCCAGGGGAAGGCAGAGAGCCTGGAGCCCAGGGACAAGCTGGCTACTTGGGCAGCTCAAAGCAGGCCAGACTCAGGAGGCCTTGAGTCACCTTTAATAGTGTCCTAGCCTTTGGGGTTAGAGCTGGCTGGGCTCAGGGCACAGAGATTCAGCTATTTTTCCTCTCACTCAAAACTCAGCCACCTACATGCAGGCCTCAAATGCATGAGTTTACCTCCTATCATATTGGAAACATTTTTTAAATTTGCTTTTTTCCTCCTTCTGTCTCTCTGTTTTGAGGTGCAAAAGCTAGGCAAGCTTTCTAGAACTGAACTATAACCCAGATCTTGAGTTTCTCTTGAAATAATCCATGCTGTGCTAGTGACAGGCGTAAGTTCCCACAAGACGAGAGTGGCAGAGCACTCTGTAGTAGCTGTGGTCCCTAAACAGAAACCCACTGCCTATCCTCTGCAGTCCACAGTATTCCTTACTGTCTCCTACCCCACTGAGGCTGCTTCAGGCTTTGCAGCAGTCATTTGCTTCTTCTGCTTTAAGTCTGTGAGTAAAGACTTCCTCAAATGACCCCAGAGTCCGGATGAGTGGGGAAGGGGACCTGGCTCACAGAAAAAAAAGCCATGAGAAGCCATATCTGTTGTAACTCGAGCACCATTACTTCAAATGAGCAGGCATAGACCATACAGACAAAGTGCCCATGAACAAAGTGTCCCCCAGTGGGGCACTAGCTTGGCATGGTCCTGCCTCCTTTCATACATTCATAGAGACCTTTCATTCAGTGAGACTCACTCCTCAACTGTCTCCAGTGTCAGCTTTCACACACACACACACACACACACACACACGCGCGCACGCACGCACACAGAGGCAGGGCCTTCTCTGTCTACCACACTTCCATCCAAGGGTCACAGCAGTGGGAAGGCATTACTTTCTTCGGAGCAGAGGAGGAAGAGTGAGTGTAGAGGACAAACACCATGCAGTGTTCTCCTGTCCCAAGTCACTGCACTCAGCTCCTGGCCTCAGCTCCCAGTCACTGAAGGCCACCATCAGGAAGACGGGAGACTCTCAAAGCTCCGTGAGTCCAACCAGCTTCCTTCCTGCTCCCTGCACCCTATGCTCAGAATACCTGCCATCTGTCTCTTACTGTGCACTTGTGCCTGGCCCTGTTCTAAAAACAGAAAGTCCCCTAGCCCCAGGGGAGGCTAACCCAGATCCCCAGTGAAAGCGCAGGCAACACCACCCCCCAAGTAGACCAGGATCTAAGTGTATAGATGGAGGGTTTCCACCCCAGATGTGTAAACTGAGCACAGGACTGTTCCAAGGTGTGGGTGAGGGGAAGATTTTTACTGTGTATATGAGGGAGAGTAGGGCCAGAGGCATCTGGAGGAGTCCAGAGCAGGGAGAGCAGCAGACTGAGTATGGCCAGCAGCCTGGGCCTGGGCCGGGCCATGAGAGGTGAGAAAGAGGCGGAGGTTGGAGTGGGGAATCGAGGAAGGAAGGAAACCAAGAAAGACAGACAAGAGAGGAAGACAAAAGAAAGGGCACAACTGAGGAAGCAGGCTGTAAGGGGCTGACAAGCTGTGGGAAGGAATAGAGAAGTTTAGGGTAGAGAGAGGGCTGAGAAGAACCAGGACGTCAGCACGGACTGTGTTACAGAGCATCTGTGATCCCTCGGGAGCCTGGAGGCCGGCATGTCTGCTGGTACTCTACTAGGCACCACGGACAGCCATTTGTTTCTTTTGGATCCAAAGTGAGTAGCTGGCAAAACAGAACAATTTTAACAATGTACTGGAAAGATAGCTATGTGGATGCTCCCCATAGCCCACCCCTTTCTGTACCTGAACATTTTCACTTAACGGAAGCAACTGCTCCAACTGCCAGTGCTACTCGTGTGCTTGGGGCCATTGTTGAATAAAATAAAGGTTGTGTGAACACCAGCACCTTCGAACCATGACAACCGATCTGACAGGTGGGTGACATACACAAAACAGACACCCCAAAACGATGATTCACACCCCAGACAGGGTGGAGTGGGAGGGTTCAAGATTTCATCACAATCCACAATCTAAAACTTAAGAGTTGTTTGTTTCCGGATTTTTCCACTTAGTATGTTTCAGGCAGCAGGTGGTCACTGGACACTGGAAACCTAGAACGTAAAACTGTAGATATGTGGGTGGTGCCATGTTGAGAAGCCTCAGGGCTGCCTTCAGACTGAGAGCATGCCCCCAGCTGAAGTCTTCTCTGTATCAACCAGGCTGGGAGGCAAGCCCGTGGGTGCAAAACCTAGATAAGCCCACTGGTCCACACAGCACCCAGTCTTGCCAGGTCTGGTCTGTGACAGCCCCTCTCAACCCCTGCCTCCCAATGAAGCCTTCTGAGCATTCTCACTGTCCCCAAATAGGGCAGCAGTCCAGCAGCAAGAAAGCCACAAAGTCTTGGCGCTTCAGAACAGAAGGGATTTTGAGAAGGTGGAGACACAGTAAACACGTTAAGTATGAGGGAAGGAACTGGGGGGTGGGGGTCAGTGGAGTAGCCCTGATGGAGGACACCTGGTGCCCGAGAGTAGGATCAAGGAGAGGAGACAAAGGGTCATATGAGCACTGACCCCAGACATCATGAGGTGGAGGCACAAGCAAGCAAGTAATAAGACCACAGAGATGCAGGCTCTGGGCACACATTTAGCTGAAACAGTGGATTACAAGCTGTCAATCTTCAGAGTGAGAGCTGTCTTCACAGACTGCCCTGAGGCCCAAGATGGACCCACACGCCCAGGACATCCCCTCCTTGACTGGACTTATGAAAGGAAAAACCCAGACTTCATTCCAGTCCAGCCACTGTCTTCCTTGCCAGCCACTCCTGCTCTAGACAAGCCACGTTCAGGCTTCAGGCAGCCTCCCTTTCCAGAGGTTCTTCACGCTGCTGTCTTTGCCACAGTCGCCCTGGTAGGCTCTGTGAACTCCCAAAGCCCTCCTGGCAAGCCTCAGAGAGGAAATGTGCCAAGAACCAGTTCTGGTAATCTTGTCATGTCTGGAAACACAGTCAATATGTGGTTTCTTGAGGGCCTGGCCTACACACTCGTCACTCAAGTGCCTGCTCTGCCAACTGAGAGGAAGCTGGCAGGGGTGCCTTTCCTCAGGATGGACCTGCAGCACAGCTTCCACCTTGACAGCTGCTCCCTCTAGTCTGGCCTACATGCCTCCAGGGAGCACTTCTCCGAAACCCAGGCAGGAGTAGAAGGCACCGATCCTGCCACTGCTGAGAGATCATTCTAGAAGACCCTGGAAGCAGTCCCCAACCTTCCTGCCAAGTCCTAGAGCCATGTCCACAGATGAATGTGCCTCACTAACACAGGGCACCTAGTGGTTTTCTCCTGACCATCAGGGGAAGCCCTGTGAAGGTGGGGGTTGATTCTGCCGCAGCAAGAATGGGAGGCCTCTAGGATTCCCTCCTGGATCTGGTCCCAGGGCTGAGGCAGCCAATCACCTTGGCCTCTGGCCTCTGTCTGCCTCTGGCTCTCCCCAGTGAAGAGGAGGCCACAGCCAGGGGGAAGGTGCAATGAGAAAGGAATTCTCCAGAGGTTTACAAACTCTGGATAAATCTACAGTCTTCCAGTCTTCTTGGCTACAGCCTCTTTGCTCTTTGGTTCACTCCCATCTGCAACCCACCGTGCATCCACTCTTTGAACACCCACTTCCCCTTTGTCAGGACTACCGACTGCCCCTCTTTCAGGCCCTGCCTACTGATGGCCTCAGCTTGGGAAAGGTTTGAAAACCCCTTCTAATTTGACCCCAGAATGGTCTGGAAAACCACCACGGGTTAAGGCTCTAGAGGACGGGGTTGCTCAACGCTAGCCAGGCCCTAGAGCAGACTGATTCCCTCCTCTGGATGGTGGCTTTCCAAAGGCTTCCGACTGGGTTCCGAGTCAGAGCCTGGGACCCACTTCCTGCTAGGTCTCAGAGCAGAAGGTGATGAGGAGGATCTTTAGCAAATTCCTTTAGTCTCTTCACACAGGTCGGACCCATGACAGGGAAAGGGAATGGGGGTTGGGGGGTCGCCTGTTCCTCTTCCCGCCGACACAAACACGCAGGTACATGACTCTCCAGCCCCTTGGGAACCATCTCTTGATCTCCGGGTCCCGCGACTATAGCCACCCTCCCTCAGGGCCCGCGAGCCCCATGTCCCCGGTTCCCGCACCCCGTCGAGCCCCTACCTGGGGCGGCGGGCGCGCAGCAGGCGGGCAGGCGGCAGAGCGGCCGCGGGCAGGCGCGGCAGCTGGAGAAAGCCCGCACGGCCGGCATCAGGCCCATGGCGCGCCCGGGCGCGGCGGCGCGGCAGCAGGCAGGAATGCCCGGCACGCGCACAGGTAGCGTCTTGCCCGCCGCCCGCCCGGCCTGAGCCGCCCAGAGCTGGACCTGGGGCGAGGGCGGGAGGATCGAGTGCCTGGGATGCCTCCTGCCAGGCAGCTCCCAACGCTGGGAGCCCCCGGTCCGCACTCCTTTCTCGGGGCCGCGGTATCAGGCGTCCTGAGTTTGCAGCAACCCTCCACGGGATCACTTCCTTCTATCTGGGGACCCTCTTCAGGAACACTCACGTAGACCAAGGCCCCGGGGAGGCACAAGTTCTAGGTGGTGCAAGGGAGGCCAGAGAAGATTGGGCAACTGGGTCTGAGTCAACCTGCGAGCAGGGCATTGATGCCCCACCTAAAGCAATAGTAACGTGGAGGGCTCCACCCTCCAGGCCTTCCTGCTCTGACCTCCTTGAAACCAGTACCCCTAGGGTTAGTGGCAATGGTTTGGATTTGACCTCATCTCCTTGAACAGCTCTAAAAGATAGTTAACAACTCTTTTTAACAAATCAAGAGCGGTTATGCAATTATCTGAGGTCTCCTAGCTGGGAAGTGACAGAGATTCCTCAGTACCTCTACGAAGCCTATCTTCTCAGGGTTCCTTCCGGAGAAGAGTCCACAACGGTATGTTTCCGAGTGGCACACAGGGTCGGCCTACACCAGAAGTGTAGAAGCAGATCTGGAAGAGATGGAGGTGTAGAGAGAAGGAAGGAGGCCCTGAGCCTGGGGAAATTGGTCCTCTCTTCAAGCTAGGTGTGCAGGGGACAGTCACTTTCTTTGCTTACATTTAGTAGGCTCTCATTTGGTGTAAAGACCAAGGGAAAGTTTAGGGCTCCTCCAAGAACCAAGATACACAACCCACTGCAGTATTTTTAAGAACACCCCTTGAACCAGGTGTTGAGGCACATATGCACACCTTTAATCCCAGCACTTGGGAGGCAGGTGGGCGGATCTCTGTGAATTCCAAGCCAGCCTGATCTACTTACTAAGTTCCAGGACAGCCAGGGCTATGTAGAGAGAGCCTGCCTCAATACAACCAAACCACCAAACCAAAAGACAAATTGTAGTACAAAAATCCATAATGATCAAAATATAAAACTGGTAAATAAAGGCAGGTTGAGCCGGTCTTAATCACGTCCTGTCTTTATTTCAAATGGGGTATTTTGATGTCCATGTCTCCTCCTGGAGCCTGTGACTGCCTCATCTTACACAGCCAGAGAAGCTTAGTAGGTATAAGCACACTAATACCAATATAATATAATATAATATAATATAATATAATATAATATAATATAATATAATATAATATAAATAAATGGGTGGACAGGCGGTGACAGACTATCAAGGGACCCAGGATGCTTGAACCATAGAGGAAGAGGAGATGAGACGTGTCAGCCCAGGAAGTGTAAAGCTTACAGGTATATTCTCCTTCCCTGGGTCCCTGGGGGAAGCCCATTCCCCCATTAATTTCTGGCTGTGGGACACTGAGACTCTTAGTCCAGGCCCTGACGCTGAGTGTGGGGCCAAGAGTGTGTCTAATCCAACATGTTCAGTGAGGAGTGTTTCTCTCCTCAGGTTACTAGGAAGGTGGGAAGGGTGTCCTAGGGTGGGTAGGTAGGTGCCCACTTGTCTCCTCTCTGAACCCCAGTTTCCCCATCTGAGTTAAACCTCGAAGTCTAGAAGGCCCCAGCTGAGTGGAGGTTCGCAGCTGCTCCTACTTATTAGTTCTCACCAGCCCCGCTTCACTGAGCTCTAGTCCTTGGGTTAGGAGTACCCATGGGATTTGGCTGGGGTCTGGCAGGTTTCCACCAGACATCTTCCTGGCTGGCTACGGCCTTCATGCAACACTTTGTTTAAACAATGAGACACCACTTTACACCCACTACTACTACTGTGATGGCTACTAGCAAAACAGAAACAAAAGCTTCTTAGAGGCAAGGGGGACCAGCCCCTCCCTCGGCGCCTAGCAGGTGTAAGCACTGGCAAAGTCATTGTTGGCGCTAATGCTAAATTCTTTGGCTTAGACTTAAACATTCCTTCTGATGTCTATTTCCCTGTAAATAAGCAAAGACGCCAGGAATCAGGAAATTGAGTAACTGGCAGCTCCTGGACTCTTATGCTGTCCTTGCTGCCTTGATCAAGAGGACTGTAGGTCACATGCCAGAGCAACTACCCTCGTGCCAGCGCCAGCTTTTGGCTGTCATGAACACTCCATGAGTGCTTTGAGCCAACCAAGCCACAAACTATAACTAATTCTCCTGGCCCCTGAAGGCCTAGCCCCACCCAGAGCTATCTGAAACAGTGTGAGGTTCACTTTGCAACCAGGAACTTTCAGGAACCATTTCCACCTTGGCCAGAAGGGGTGCATTCCCCACCTCCACCCCAGGGGAGAGAACACTGTGACTAGTAGCCAGGCCATGATTGGGTCCAAAACAGAAGGCTGAATGCCTGTGGTTGGTGCTAGAAGTTGTGATGTAATGGGTCAAAATTCTAAATCCTCCTCCTTGGGGTATACAAGCAGGCTGCTAGGGCTGGGAGTTGGCTGGAAGACAACTCTTCCCCCTGCTGCTCTGCTCCGCTGTAACATCTCACCTCACTAGCAGCTTGATCCTACAATCGCACGCCCCCTACACACCATACTGACACAGGATGCTGGGCCTGTGCTAATCACACCTCGGTGTCAGGGGACACCTGTACCTGAGAAGCCCTAACCCCTGAGGGTACATGCTTCTTCTACAATCCTCCAGTGCTGAACACTGTTCTTACAAAGGTACCCCAGTCATCCTGGCAGACGGCATTGACAACTGAAGAGACAGCTGAAGAGTTCAGTGTGGTCCAAGCACAAGAAGAAAGGAAGAAAAACACAGGCAACCACAGAGCAGAGAGCTGATGAAACGCTGAAGGAGCCTGAGGAAGAGCCGATAGACCATGGTTACCTCAGAGTTCCAGAGTCAAGAATGCTTCTATGTAAGGTCTACATGGGGACACTAACCCTTGGAGGGCTAACTTTCCAATACCTTAGCCCAGCAAGGGTTTATAACAAGATGCCACTTGTCCCTGATTCTGCCTGCTTATTGCCAGTGCTAGCTGCTGTCAGACATGGAGGGAAACAAAGACACCCAGGGACCAGCATTTGAAGGGCTTCCTTGCTTACACACGTTTCTATTCAAGCGGAGGAAAAGTCCCCAGCCAGCTGTTGGGTGACAATTAGGGTGGGAAGAAATGTGAACTCTTACATACATCATACCTAGGGGGATGCTTGGCATAGCCAGAGAAGGGCATGGTGTTTCCTCAAAAACTTACCACAAGCCTAACAGTTTCACTTCTGGGTGTGGACCCAGGAGACTGAAAGCAAGGGTTTGAAGGGCTATTCATGCACTCATTGCTAAGGCTGGAATCTGGAATGTCACCCACTGGCTCATATTTTGAGTGCTCATTCCTTGGCTGTCGGTGGGGTGCTGGGGGAGTGGGGCTTGACTGACAGAAGGCCAGCAGTGAAGAGCTTCCAAAGCCAGCCCTCTGGTTTCCACACTCTCTTTCCTGCTTAGATGAGGAGGCTCTAGCATGTGTTCCACAGCCATCAATCCCACCACGCCTTCCCTCCAAGATGGACTGAAATTGTGGGGATCATAACCCGAAATGAACCTTTCTCCCTTGTTTCTGTCAAGTATTTTGGTCTTAATAAAAAATAACTCTTATACCCATGTTCACAGCTGTACGATGTAAAACCCAAAAGGTGAAACTAGTCTATAATTCACTGATGAATGAATGACTGAATGACTGAATGAATGAATGAACGAACTTGGGGTAGGGGCACTTAATGGAGTATTATTCTGAAAGTGGGTAGGGTCTTGAGGAGAAATTGAAATTCTGCAGCTGGAGAGATGGTTCAGTGCTTAAGAATGTACTGTTCTTGCAGATGATCTGGGTTAAATTCCCAGTACCCACATCAGACAATTCACAACTGCCTGTAACTGTAGCTTCAAGCAATCTGGCACACTTCTGGACCACTCAGGCACCTGTACTTATACACATATAGCCTATACACTTACCCGAGATACCTGGAGTAGGCACATTCAGAGAATCAGTAAGCAGGATGAAGTTGCCAAAAGTTGCCAGGAGGAAGGAGGCAGTGGGACACTTGTTTAATGGATGCAGGTTTTCGTTTTGGGAAGATAAAGATATCTGGTACTGGATAGTGGCTGTGGCTGCACAACACTGAATGTACTTAATGCCACTGATCTGTTTCTGCCTGACAAATGCTACAGAGAGGATGTTCACAACTTGGCTAGAACCACCCTGCTGGAAGGCTCAGCAGGGACTTGAGGTGACACTATCAAGAATACTCTGAGAATGACTTCAGATAGACACCAACCTATAAAGACAGCCACATGTCTGCAGTCAGCACTCCCTTCTTTCCTCTAAAACTAGGTCTGGGCAAAGCCCAGAAGCTTCTGCAGCTGGCTACCCCAGCCATCTCCCCATCACTGTTTGTCCCATCCTGTCCCAGCCTGCTGTGGCCACTCTTGTCAAGTGTACAAGTACAAGTGTAGCTAGAGGTCAGTTTCACATGTGTTCTTCAGTAATGTCATCTATCTTATTTTTGAGACATACTCTCACTGAGGTACTAGAGTTTGCCATTTTTAGACTCACTGGGCTGGTCAGTGAGCCTGAGGGAATCCTTGTGTTTCTGCTTCCCCCATGTTGAAATTAGGAGTGCACACACCGCCATCGCCACCACTGCCACGTGTGGTTTTTTACTTGGGAGCTGGGGATAGAGCCTTCTCTCTTCTTTCCTTCTTATCCTTGTGAGGCATATGTTTTTGTTTTTCTTTGTATCTTTGCTCCCTGACCGTCCATAAATGCTATCATTCTCTTTGTGGCATCATTCAACTCACTGTGAAGGGATCACAGCATGCTACGTGTTGACTGGCTCCTTCAGGTCCACACTTTTATAGTCTTATGTATGCTATTAGGTGGGGCTGTAGTGGATTCCACCATCCCACTACAGTGTCCCACTGTAAGAATGAGTTAGCTATCTACTCGAAATGTAGCTAGGTGCTCGAGTTAGTCTGAGAATGCCATAAATACGGAGCTGTGAAGCCCTGCTGCACCCAACTCTTTTAGAAGAACTGTGCACACATGTCTGCATGGGACCCACCTCCCCGGGGAAATGCTGGTTCCTGTGTTCCACCATAGTAACTTTGCCAGATACCTCCAAGCAACTTCCCTGCTGGAACGTGCAAGAATTGGGTGCTGCATAGATGTAACATGTGGTGAATTCACGTGTCTTTGGTGACCATCGAGCTAAAGCCCACTCATCATGCTCACAGACTGTGAGGACTGCTTCTTTGCAAAGTGCCAATTTGAGCCATGGTCATTTCCTACTGGCTTACCTCTGCCTAACTGAGTTGGGAATCCCATGATAGGTTCGAATATTACAGACACCTGCTCCCTAATCACTCTCCTCCTTCCAGCCTCTCGACCGACTCTTACAGAATGCATGTCCTTTGATCTACACAGTACAGATAGATCATTTCTTTTTCCTCTAAGCTCCCTCTGATGCTCACAACTCTTATGAGCCGCAGACAAAACATGAGCTGTCTGCTCTGTTCCTTGGCTTCACTTTCAATGTTCTGGCACAAAAGGAGGTCCTTTGTGGCTACAGAGGCTGTCTCTGGGTGGTTCTGGTCTTCGCAGCCTACTAAATGGTTTGTGGGTCAAGCCAGCTGCCATCCCAGTGAGGCCCCAGGGAGCAATGTTAACTTCTAACATTACATTTGCTCTTCTACACAGGGGTTGGCAGCTTGGTGAAGGAGATCAAGCAGGACGTAGCCAGCAGTAGAAGAGGAGAGTGGTTGAGGTAAGAAGCAGAGAGCACAAGACACCTCAGATCCAGATATGGGCTTGGAACTCCCACAGGTGAGGCTCTGTTTCTGCCTGACAAATGCTACAGAGAGGATGTTCACAACTTGGCTAGAACCACCCTGTTGGAAAGCTCAGCAGGGACTTGAGGTGACACTATCAAGAATACTCTGAGAATGACTTCAGATAGACACCAACCTATAAAGACAGCCACATGTCTGCAGTCAGCACTCCCTTCTTTCCTCTAAGTCTAGGTCTGAGCAAAGCCCAGAAGCTTCTGCAGCTGGCTACCCCAGCCATCTCCCCATCACTGTTTGTCCCATCCTGTCCCAGCCTGCTGTGGCCACTCTTGTCTTTGCAGCCCACTCCTTACATGATGACTAAAAGACTTTCAATCTAAGTCAAACCGAGTAGTGGTGGTGCATGCCCTTAACCCTAGCACTCAGGAGGCAGAGGTAGGTGGATCTCTGAATGTGAGGCCAGCCTGGTCTACAGGGTGAGTTCCAGGACAGCAAGGGCTATACAGAGAAACCCTGTCTTGAAAAACAAAGCAAGAAGATCAATCTAAGTCAAGTCCTATCTGTTTCCTGCTTACAATTATACCTGGGGATCCATTGCATTCATGATGAAGTCCAAACACTGCCTGCCATGCCCACTTACTACCCAGACACCGATCTCACCCAGGCCCTCCCTCTGTCTTCCTCTTCCCATCCCTAGGCCTTTTGCTCCTCTGCAGCTCTTGCTCTTAAGCACTTTCAGATGTGTATGTTTGTCTGTCTTGCCTATAGATGCCTGTGGCCCACAGCAGGGCATGGGGGTCAGGGGTAACACCGGCTTTGTTCACCACTGAATTCCCAAGTGCCTGGCACAGACCAGGTATCTGGTACCAGTCATGGAATGTTTTGAATGAGCAATAAGTAAACAGTAGATCAAGGACGGGAAGTGGGCATGGCGGCCAGGGTTGGGATCCAGTATGTCAGGGAGGCCTAGAAAAAGGGAAGGGGGAAGACAGACACACTGGGTATGAGCACAGGGCAGCCTGTGATCCACCTGCACCCTGTAAGAAGACCATTCAGC
Source organism: Grammomys surdaster (assembly GCF_004785775.1). Classification (NCBI taxonomy): domain Eukaryota; kingdom Metazoa; phylum Chordata; class Mammalia; order Rodentia; family Muridae; genus Grammomys; species Grammomys surdaster. The sequence continues at coordinate 3,404,946 of NW_021620620.1, forward strand.
ATTCAGCAGGGTATCTAGAAGCAAGGAGACAAGCAAGCAAAGGCCACGGGCCTCTATTAGGAGACTCGAGTCCCCTGCCAAGGGGCTAAGCACTAGGCAGGAGGTATGACTTCAAGAACATGAACAGAAGGACCAAGCTGCCATCAGACATGCAGGATGTACCCAGCAAGTCCCAAGTGAGAGGAAACTTGTGGCCCAGGTCAAGAGGACAAGATTACCTGCAGACAAGGGTTTTACAGGGTGGACATGCGAGCTACGGGAAGTACCTCCGCCCAGCGGGGCCCAGATGACACGCCGGATGGCCTGCACCCAGTCCTCCATATCACGCTGGGAGCTGGCCATGAGCAGGAGCGCCTCGGGGTTGGCCGGCACTTTCTCCCGCTCTGCGGGACCACCTGCAAGACAGGGAGACAGGGCTTACTTCAGAGTTCCAATGCAGGACAGCACAGCAGGTCCCCTCCTGGCACCCCGGAGCTCAGTTCTTGCTTCCGGTTTGCATCCAGTCTCTTTCCACATGGGGACACTTTCTGGTGTTTCTTTTCTCCCTTGTCCTCATGTCAGTTTGTTTAAATGTGTTCATTTGTTCCCGTATTAAAACAGAAAATCATCAAAAGCATCACAGGACATCACGAGGGGAAACACGCCTTTTCTAGGGCAACTCGAAGTTCAGTCCCCATTGCAGCTTCCGTGTGTTTTGCTGAAATCAGTTACCCACTGTGTGTACTACTCGCTGTGCACTCTACCCTTCGTGTAACTGAACACCACACACACCAGATTCTTTATAAGTATCAAGGTTACATTGGCCGGATATTACATCTGAGCTGGTGTTCAGGAGTTGTCTACTTGAGGCTATACTAAAAGGCGGGGAGGAGAATTAGAGCTCGCTCAAATGGGGCATCTCCTCGGGCACCCAGGTTGACCTCTGCAACCGAGTTCATCACTCTGATATTCTAAAAACCATTATGCTGAGCGCTCTGGGCAATTTAAAAGAGTTTAAAGAATGATTTCCCCACCTTCCACATTCCCAAAACATTGCACTTATTTAGGATCCTAACCAGGACTATGTGCTGGGGATGAGTCTGAAAGACAATCCTGTTCCAAATGACAGGAGGAGGTAGGCGGAGAGCATTGGTAGCCCTGGACTGGATCGCTGGACTATGGCCCAGGGGAGGAGCCCAGATGGGAACAGATGTTTCCTGAACACTGGAAAGTTCCAGAACAGTTCTGCTGAGCACACAGCCACCCTCTGCCTACCCTCACAAGGACTGAACGCAGTGCTGTTACAAGTATGTGGTGAGGGACTGGAGAGATGGCTCAGCAGTTAAGAGCACTGCCTGCTCTTCCAGAGGACCCAGATGCAATTCCCACCACCCACATGGCAGCTCACACTATCTGTAACTCTAAGATACAATACTATCACACAGACATACATGTAGACAAAACACAAATGCACATAAAAATAAAAATAAGTAAAAACAATGTATACTATGAAGAGTCTGGGTCTCTAACTACATTACACCTGAGCTACCTATACCCTTAGCCCACCCTTCCTACTTTACAGACATGGAAACTGGCACAGTATAATGAAATACTTTGCCTGCAAGCACATCATTCCTGGGAGTGAGAACCACACAGCACATTGATGGATTTCTAAATACTAAACCAGCCTTACACTCCTGGAGCATCTGCTCCTTGTTAATTTTGTATGTTGTTGATAATTTTTCTTTTCTCTTCATGAGGGGAAAATTTTCTTTTCTCTTCATGCTTGTCTGTGGTTCTTGTGGTGTGATGTGTGTGTGTGTGCATGTGTGCATGCGTGCGTACGTGCGCGCGCGCGCGCGTGTGTGTGTGTGTGTGTGTGTGTGTGTGTGTGTCTGTCTGTATGTCTGTCTATTGGTCTGTGTATGTATAACATGAATGCAGGTTCCCTTAGAGGCCAGAAGGTGTTGGGTTCCATGGAGCTGAGTTACAGCCATTTGTAAGTGGTCCAATTTGGTGCTGGGAACCAAGCTTGGATCCTGTGGGATAGCTGTGAGCGCTCTTAGGTGGTGAGCCATATCTCAACCTCTATTTTGCTATTTTGATGAATCCATTCCATCTCTTACATTGCTTATTGGCAAAGCTCTTTCTCCCCGTCTCCCACCACACAGCTGTGATCACTGTAGAGACTACAGTATAGGCATCTTTAGTTACCACTGTCTACACTGAAGACATTGCACCACTTGAGGCCCATGTGTATGTCCAAGGAAAGCTGTGACTATGAATCAATACATTTGTAGATAACAATTTTGGTAAAAGGTTAGACATGCCTGTAGGACTTGTCAAGAGTGTTTCCATCATTGTCTTTCCTGTCTCACAACTTGTTGTTCAACAACACTGTATATCCCACAGTACTCCACACTGTCTCCACTCAACCAGCCAGCATCTTTTTATTTAAGTTATAAGGGAAGGACACATACATGTCTGTACATGTGTCTCTCTGTAGAATCCAGGTCTCACGTGATATTGTCACCACTGCCTGTCACCCTTCCTCTGGCATCCCTTGTCTTATGCAACTATTGGTGACTAGCTCTGAATCTCTGGACAGTGGGATGGAGTCATGCTTTTGTGTCATGGAATAAGACATCAGGTTGACTGTTTCCTTCTGCCTGTTTTGAGGAAGTTGCTGTAGAGCCCACTCACCTGCACGTCATCTTGCCAGTACCCTTGTTTTCTATTCCTACTTCATTGCCTTTGAGTCATTAAATTGTGACGTGCCGCCATGTGATTCCTCCTGTTCCTTGTGTATGGGGTTTATTGAACTGCTTAGATTTATGAGTTTGTAGTGTTCATAAAACTTGGGTAAAAAAGCATAAAGCAACGTGTCTGTTCTTCCCTTTGCTCCTCAGTGACTCCACTTACTTGTGAATTAAACATGGGGGCTTTCCCACAGTCCACTGATGAGATGCTTGTGTTAAATGCTGGTTTTCTCTATATACTTATCTTTGGGTAGTGTTACAGTGGAATAATGTCCCCTCAATAAGACACTTCCATTCTCGTCTCTGGAATCCGTGCATAGGTTAGGCTACATCACAGAAGAGTAACAATTTTGTCAGTGGAATCTAAATTTCTAATTGCTCCAGTACAGTTGTAATGGACTTTAAAAGTAAAGGAGAAACCAGAGGCAAAATTGGGTACAGTACAAAAATTGACATATAAAACGTGACCTGATCAATCATGGTGGCCAGCCTCGAAGGTATAGAAAGGCCAGGAGCGGAGGACCCTGGCAGCATGTAGGAGTGGGTGAGAAGCTGGTCTATCTCCTACAGCTTCCCCAAGGCACATCCCTGTGATCCCCGGACTTAAACCAGACTTGCAACCTCCAGAACCACAGACATCACACAAATCAAACTGTCATTTAAGCCACTGATTTCGTGGTGACTTGTCACAGCACTGGGAGAAAATAACTACAAAGGCATAACTACACACACCCATAATCCTAGCACTCTGAAGGCTGAGGCAGGGGGTTCACAGGCATGAAGCAGCTCAGGCCTACAAACTTTCCGGCAGTAGGAGCCTGTCCCCCAAACAAACAAACCCCTCAAATGACAGCAAACACACACAGTTGCTAATGCTTTAAGCTCACCAACCTTTCATGGCCCCTGTTCATTCATCCACTTGGGCTTTTTCTTTCAATGTGTACATTGAAGGCTTGCTCTCAGGAACTATGATTTGGCCTTTCCACATTAGTATTTATATGTATCTCATGTCTCCACTGAACTCTTAGGATACATTAAATTTAGCTGTTAAACAAAAAACCCTGTTCTAATGTCTCAGTTGGTTGACCTTAATATACCTGTCATTTCTGGGTTGTTTTCAGCTGCTTGACTTTTCCTCTCCTTCTGAGTTTTACCTTCCTGCCTCTTCACATTCCTGATGTTTGAGTAGGTGCCCAGCACTGTGGATTTTCAATGGTTGGGTGCTAGGGCTTTATATTCCTATAAATATTCTTGAGCCTCCCTCTGAGATAAAGTTAAGTTCATGACGGGAGTTTCCTAGGTGGACCTAGAGGGCTCATGGTTCCCCTACAGAGGGAAAGTTTGCTGTATAATCCACCCAGTGTCTCATGGTTGTGTGGCTTTCAAGACTGACAGATGGGAACTAGTACCAATCCATCCTTTGTTGGGGTGGACTTGACAACCTCAAGTCCTTCTTTGCTCAGTCTTGGGTGGTTTCCTCAAATGCTTGTGGTGACAGGTACACAGGGAGATCCAATGCATGCATTGTCTCTGCACAGCTCTTTCATCCTTTCATACATCACCCTGCAAGCTTTGATCTCCCAGACTCTCAGCTGTGTTGTCTCTACCCGTGGAGGCCACTGGGCTCCATTGATCGGTGTGTCCCTTTCCTGTATCACAGTCCGGAAACTCCCTTAAGGAAGTCAACTAAGGCATATGGACAGTCTGCTTTGTTTTCAGCTCCTGGCTCAAAGGCCCTTCATTATATGATGTCCGACATCTTGACAACACGGTTTCAAACACACGTGTTGAGGCAATGTTGTTTTCATAGCTAGTAAATTGGTCTCTGTTGCTTCATGTTTGGAAGCAACAGTCACAGCACTGCCTCCAAGGGACCTATGACATGGGACACTTGTAGGAGGCCTTAACATTCCCAGGCACACACAGCCCTCACTGACACCACGGGAAGGACTATCACTAAGAGCATCTTATACATGCAGAAGCCAGGACTCAGAAAGAACTTAATACTGGACACAAAGCAGCAAGCAGAGGACCAATCGCAACCGTGGGCCCACTCACTGTGTGTATGCAGCTTCATTGCTGTTTCTTCCCTGTTTTTAAACATTTTTATTACATTTTAAAAGTGTTGTTTACTGCTATTTTACAGGTGTCTTGCTTACATGTATGTATGTGCACTGTGTGCATGTATTATCCAGAGACCTGAAGAGGGTACCTGATGCCCTGGAATTGGAATGACAAGAGTCACTGTCCAGGTTAGTATTAAGTCAACTTGACATAAGCTATAGATATCTGAAATGAGGAACACCAATTGAGAAACTGCATCCATCTGGATTGCATGTAGGGCAGTTTCTTGAGTAATGATGGATATGAAAGGGGCCAGCTGACGAGGGTGTGTGTGCTATCCTGTAGGCAGGTGGTTCTCAGTTGGATACATATAAACAAGCTGAGTGAGCCATGAGGAACAAGCCAGTGAGCAGCACCCCTCCATGGCCTCTGCTTCAGCTCCTGCCTCCAGGGTCCTGCCGTGGGTCTTCCACAAAAACAACAAATGATCTCTAGCACTGAGCCATCTATCAAGCCCCGTTATTATTGTTATTATTATTATTATTATTATTATTATGTGTGTCTCTCTGTGTGTATGAGTTCTAGGGACTGAACTCAGATTGTCAGAGTTGGACAACAAGTGCTTGTCCCCCTGAGCCATCCTCCTCTCTCCTCATCCTTTTAAACTAATCTGTGTGGTCACTATATTGTCAGCGCTCCATCACACATCCTGGGCACTGATGGCCATGTCATTCAGGGATCAGCTTTCAACTTGTGTGCGGCACGTGGACTTAACAATCCCCCAAGCACCGGAGTCACACACCTTCAAGGTGGGGAAAGTGAAATCAGGAGGAGGAAATGGAATATCAGCTTGGCTTAGCACCTTAGCTAGACACAACCCCAAGTGTTCACTTTTATTATCACATCCAGTCAAATACAAGGAAAGCAGGGTCAGTCTCGGTACAAATGGCATTTGCGGCCCTCTCCTGACCTCCTAGGCTGTGAGGACAACAAATGCCTTCACATTCTGACAGATGCTCCTGGGGGATGCAAAACTGCCTTGCGTTGGAACTCATTGATAGAGATCTATCAGGTCTACACTGAGTCTAACCTAGCGTTTAACTTCACGGCTATGTGATATTACACAGGCATTGTGTGGAATGTCCAGGAGGGATCCCTGCTGTTCTACCAAACCTGCTCGAATCAGTGTCAGAAAGCCAAGGCTGCGGGGACCTGCACCCTTCCCTCCTTGGCCCTACATAGACTCACGTTCTATATAGTGACCACACAGATTAGTTTAAAAAGAAGAGAGAGAGGAGGCTGGCTCAGGGGGACAAGCATTTACTTGTCTACACAGGGGGGCTCACTGGCGTCATACAAGGCTTTCAGTGCTGTTTGTATGCTGTGACTTCCAAACTCATCACTCTCCAGACAAGGACCAATCACATCCTAGATCTGGCTTTGCCGTCTTCGTCTTCGTGGCTGAGGGCAACTCCCACTTGCAGCTCCTCGGGTTGAAAACAGACACACCTTCCTCTCCAGTCTCACATCTCTTGTCAGTAAATCCCATCGGCTTATCTTTCAATGTGTGTTCAAATTGGTATCGCTTTTCACTGTCAACCTGGTTGAGGTCACACTCATTCTTAACTGGCATCATGTCCAGGCAACTCTCTTTTTGGTTCCTTAAATCTATTCCCAGTACAGAAGCCACAGTGATGCAGCTAAGACTGAAAGCAGCCTGACACCCTGGTCAGTCTTCCCAGAAGCCCCCGCACCAGTCATGATCTTGCTACTGTCATCAGGGTGTGGCCTCCGACTCCTGCTCCACTGTCCCTGGTTGTCCCCCTCTTTGCGTGTGACCTCTCTCAAGTTTGGTCTCTGTTTCGTGGGCAGCATCTGCCCTTTCTCTGTCCGGTGCCTGGAGAGCTGCTCTCTCAGACACTGGCATGGTTTGTCCCTCACTCCATTTGCGTCTCTCTGTGAATGTCACCTTGAAGCATCTTTGATGACTTCTCATCTCCAACCATACCCATGCTCCTTGCCAGCCCTCATTGTCCCATAGCATCTACTAGAGTCAAACACACGCAGCATCTGTTCACGTGACACATGTGCTACTTGCCAGCTCAGTCCCTTTGTCTGTGTTTTATGCCACTTAAAGCACTGGGAGGAAGCTGACATAGAGAGGGGACACACAGGACACAGGAAGCACAAAAGGGGGACAAGAGCAGTAGACTGTTAAGTCAGTGATAAGGTGACTGAAAGGCTCACAGTCCCCACTGCAGACAGACAATCTGCTGGTGTGTGGAACGGCCAGCTGTGGGCCGTGACCCACACAGAATCCCCAGGGGGCAGCCTCAGCTACCCATGTGCCAATCTGCACCAGGCTGAAGCTGCCTGTGGGTCTTCCCTCTTTCCCTCATTTCTCATGGAGGCAGCAAATACCACCTGCCCTTGAAGGGTGACTCTCCAGGTTCCCAGGCACCTAGGATCCTGGCTGTCCACTTACCCCTGGGCAGGTGCCTGTTCCTCTTCAGATACTTGGTGGGACAGAAAGGCATGGTGAGGTGAGTGGAAGGACCAGTGAGAAAATGGAGACTGGGTGCAGCTAAGCCTGGGGCGGCAGACAGGTACAGCGCAGGCAGCTTCTTCGACTAGCTGCAAAGCAGTATAAACTGAGAGAACTAAGCTGGGGTCTTTTGTCTCTCCTGGGGAACTTCTGCATTTTTGTGGGACCTGAAAGCTGGGAATGTCCAGGGAGGGGGATCCCCAAGGGCACTTCCCAGAGAACATAGCTTCTGGAGTGAGACGGAAGGAGGCCCTGTGGAAATCACACAGCAGGTTGTTCTGCATCTGGCTCCCTGGCCCGCATTCTAGTCACGAGCATAGCAAGTTCCCTGACTTCGGTCAGCTATAATGCCAAGCATTCATCCACCTTTGTGCCAGCATAGGGAGATGTGCTAGGGACAGGGCTCCAAGCTGAAGGCTGCTGTCTCTGGCAGTTTTTGCCCATGAAGGAACATGGGGTAGAAGCCAGACACACACAGAGCTTACTGCATACCTGGGTGCGAGCGGCTTACCTTATATTTCTGATCCTTTTTAGGCTTTTTTTAAAAAAAGATTTACTTATTTTTATTTTATGTGCATTGGTGTTTTGCCTGCATATATGACTGTGAAGGTGTCAGATCTCCTAGAATTGGAGTTACAGACAGTTGTGAGCTGCTGCTATGTGGGCACAAGGAATTGAACACGGGTCCTCTGGAAGAGCAGTCAGTGTTCTTAAGCCCTGAGCCATCTCTCCAGCCCTTCTTTTAGGCTTTTTGTTTGTTTGTTTGTTTGTTTGTTTGTTTTGCTTTGCTGTTAGGTTTTTTTTTTTGAGAAAGGGTCTCATTATGTCCGTTATCTGAACTGGATTCGAACTCATAACTTGTCCAGGCTGGCTTCTCACTTGTGTTCTCTTACCTCCCCCTCAGGCTGTCACAAATAAGAGAGCCAAAGTGCCAGGTGAGTTCTGTCTCTGGGAAGGACAGAACCAGGACCTGAACTTAATTGGATTCTTTCCAAGAAAGAAGTCACCATGCTGATGATGTTTCCCAGTGCCTGAGACAAAGGAAGCAAGAGCTAGCTCGCTGGTCCAGCCTTGCCTGTTCCCCTCCAGCATCATTCTCTCAGGACATGAGCTCAGGACCTGTGTGTTAGTCAGGGATACCACTGCTGTGATGAAGCACCACGGCCAAAAGCAAGTTGGTGAGGATAGGGTTTATTCTGCTTACACTTCCACAGCACTGTTCATTGTGGAAGAAAGTCAGGACAGGAACTCAAGCAAGGTAAGAACCTGGAGGCAGGAGCTGATGCAGAAGCCATGGATGGATGCTGCTTACTGGCTTTTTCCCCATGGCTTGCTCAGCCTGCTTTCTTATAGAACACAGGACCACCAGCCCAGGGATGGCATCGCTCACAATAGGTGCGCCCTCCCTCATCAATCACTAAGTAAGAAAAGGCCTACAGCCATGGCTGTGACCCTTCCTAACTCTGTGACCCTTTAATACAGTTCCTCATGTTGTGGTGACCTACAAGCAGAAAATTGTTTCATGGCTACTTCATAACTGTAACTTTGCTACTGTTATAAATCATAATGTAAATATCTGATTTGCAGGATATCTGATACATGTCCTGTGAGACTCACAGGTTGAGAACCACTACAGGCTTGCCTATAGCCTCCTCCTATAGAAGCATTTCCTTAATTAAGCTTCTCTCCTCTCAGATGACTTTTGCTTGTGCCAAGTTGGCAAAATTGTCCAGCACAACCTGTGCCACTGGGCCCGTCAAGAGACACTTCTCGAACAACTATGGCAGGGAAACTGGCACCAGGCTTTGGTGAACAGGGACATAGCAAGACACCATTTATTTGCCAACCTCCTCATGACGCCAACCTCCTCATGACACCATCCATCCCTTCAGAAGAAACGTAGCTGACAAGAGCAAGACATTCCTGTGCATGGCTGCTGACAATGGAACCAGCTCTGGAGGGGTGCAGCCCTCTGGCACCTCTCCTCTGTCTGTCTGTTTACCCATCAGCCATTTGGCCTTGGCCTTCCTCTCCCTTCGAAGCCTCCCTGCAGGGGGGCCTCTGCCAGAGAGTGACCCTCCTGCCCAACTACAACATGTTCCTTCCTGTCTACAGACTTTACTCCATTGGAAACTGGCTTCTGGCTTTGTACACATGGTTACTGCAGGTCTGCCAAGAGAATACATCCATCATCTGAAAGCAGATAAACTCCTACTCTCTCTGGCCGAGTAAGTTAAAGAATGAGTCATCTCTACCTGCTGGGATCCAGTTCCATGGCCACCCACGGATACCAGACTGTAAGGCCTCAGGCCTCCTTTATAAAACAACCCAGTATTTGCATACAACTTGCACACATCCTCTCTAGACTGCTGTTGTACCAGATCTACGGTGACACTCTGAAAGTAGCTGTTATTTAGGGATGGCTGCTCATGTTCTAATCAGGACCTATCTCTCATGGGAATTTTTTCAACCTACAGTTGTTTGAACCCAGGGTCTTAAATACATTATCTTCAGATAATCAACAACACAAGGCGGTGACGTTGCTCGGGGCACACGGGATGGTTCACACAGTGAGAATCAGGCCATCGTCTGCCTTAGAAGATGACTTGCTTCAAGTCAGGGTATAAGTCTGCTTACTTCAGCAAAGGACATCAGGACACAGAGACCGAGGCTTGTTTCTGGAAATGAGGGAAAAGTCTGGAAGCAGGGGAGGAGAAACTGACCTCTCTAGAGACTGTAAAGGGTTTCCATATAAAGACTTTCTCTTTCTTGTAAAAGGCCATTGCTAGTATGGTTGGCCTTGGGGAAGCTGGGCCAGCCCTGCTCTTGCAAAGGCCATTGTGCTCCCAGGAGCCTCCCTGCCCATCAACAGGGCAAACTCACTCTTTCAGGATCTCCCTGGGGATTTCCTTGGGGCCTGGGGGATGTTTGACTCTGCCTTGGGTGTGGCCTTGCCCCAGCTGGCACCCTTGAGAAAGAGGCTGTGACCTTTCTCCCATGGGTAATTACAGAAGTGGTACCAGCACCTGACTAGGTAAAAACCTACCTCTGAAATATAAGTCAGACCTTCCCTCCCCAGTGGGAACCCCAGACATGGCCTCTACATAACCCTGACTCCAACACACATCCTGTTTGAACTGAGACCACTTTTGCAGTCTCAACATCCACTCCCCCACATCATCCTGTGTCTGTTTGTCCCTGGGGTATCTGTGCACTTCCAGGCTCGTTCAGTCCAAGACTTCTCTCTGCACATCCAGCCCCATTTCCTATCTGCTCCCCTGGTCAACTCCTACTCATTCAAGCCCAGCTCAAGTATCTTCACTTCTCCTTCAGATTCCTTTAAATTTCCCACTTCACCCACCCCTTGTTAAAAACATGTGTTTACTTTTATTTCCTGTGTATGGGTGCTTCACTTACATGCATGTCTGTGTACTATTTGCATGGTGCATGCAGTACCCAGAGAGGCCAGAAGAGGGCACCAGATACCCCTGGAACTGGCGTTAACAGACAATTGTGAGCCACAATGAAGGGGCTGGGGAAATGGAATCCAGCTAGTCTGGAAGAGCAGGACTCCTGCCCCTCTATTTTTAATTCTACATGTAGTTACTGAAGTTCTAGTATATGGTGGACATTTTGCCATGTGCTAGGGACATAAACTGATGTCAGTCTCCGAGATTAACCAGGGCTCTAAAGGCTGCAGCTGTCATGACAACCATACCACCAAGCTACCAGCCTGCTCATGCAGCATGCCCTGCTAAGCCACTCTATAAGCATGCTGCCATATTTGCCACCCCACCCCTGGCCCCAGTGCCATGGAGACACTGTGATTTTCCCAGGCCCACGAGGCAAGCAAACTCCGAGCTCCCGCTTCGGTCTAACCCTGCCACAGACCCTGTCAGATGCACTCTGATCCCCCTCTGTGTACCATTTAGAGCACTTTACTTCAGGCAGGTGCCCCAGGAAGGGCTATTAGAGAAGGAGAACTCACAAGGACTTCCTTTTGTAACTGAGAAAGACACCTACACCCCTAATTATTTACCTTGATCTGAGTTCTTATATCAAAGCCTGAGCGAGTCCCCACGTGGAAGTTGTCCCAAGGAGGCCTGAAGAAGGGAGAGGCCCACCCAGGGGCTGGCTGGCCCCTGCTTGGTATCCAGCCAGCGGTGGGATAAGTGGGTACTCATAGCCTTAACTATCAACCACCAAGGATGGTCCTGATGTTCTGACTGCCCCTCCCTGGAGAGCTGGCCCAACCAGAAATGCCGGGCAGCTGCTACAGTGGGACTCAGAGTGGTCTGCAGGGCATGCCTGATGCATACAGTGAGCCAGGCACTCTCCTACAGGACAGAGTTATGAGTTCCAGTGGGGAACCGGGGACACTGCTTCTCAAACGAAAGCACAGGAACCCCATGGCCAGAGAAAGGGCCCTGAGCTGAGAAGGTGGCATCCCAGGGAGATCAGGTAGAAATGCTTCTGATACCCTGCACTGAGGAGAGCAGGGAGGAGGGTGTGGGGGCTGAGAGGTGGATGGTGTGTGCTGCAGGTGCACAGGACAGAAGGGTGGGTGGCTCTCTTGACTGGACCACAGAAGCTGCCCAGGAACTAAGGGTAGGAAAGTTTTGGACCCTGGGGACAAGGGATTGAGGTTCATATCAAAGCAGACCTGGCCTCCAGGTTTTCCGAGCATCCTTCAGTCCCTACCTGGCATACCCTGCCCCCCTAACCTTGAACTTTCCAGCCCAGGGGCTGAGCTGCTCTTTCCCCAGAGGCTCTTCCCTATATAATCCAGACATTTTCCTTTCTTTCTCTATCTCCTCCTCTCCCTGTCCTCTTCCTTCCTCCTCCTCCTCCTCCTCCTCTTCTTTCTCTTCCTCCTTTTCCTCTTCTTCCTCCTCTTCCTCCTCCTCCTTTTCCTCCACTTCCCCCCCTCCTCCTTCTCCTCTTCTTTTCTCTCCCTACACACACCCCTTTCTCTCTTTTCCCTCTTGCACCCATCCCCTCCCCCCATGGTGACTTTCCTGAACTTGGTATTTGGGGACAGCGAACTAGCCTGAGAGCAGCTTCCTAATAAACCTGCCTTCAATATATTCTAATCTGAGTTGAATTCACTCATTTCACAGCCAGAGAAATAACCTATCAGAAAGTTCTGGGTCAGAGTAGCCTACGAGCCTTGACCAGCCTGGGCAGAGGGGCACTCCAGGCTAGGTACGAGTGAAGCCTAGATATTCAGGAGGGTCCTGTGAGTGAGAAGAGAGGTCCCAAGCCCCACTGTGCCCTGCATGTTTTGTCTCTAGACGTTATGTATGAGAGTAAATAAAATCACTGACTAATTCTGGAAGCGCCTCAATTCCCTTTGCTCTTCAAGGATCCCAACAATGGAGACAGGCCCAGCAAGCTTAATAACCATAGCCTTAAGCCAAACCCTACCACTAGGCCTCCCCAGAACTCCATGTGCACATCCCAGCAGTCTGGTCTCAGGCCCTCATCCTGGGACCCTGTCACCCTAAGGAACTGAAGTTAGATCCTGGTTATTGGATACCACCAGTGACTGCTGTATGTCTTCACAGCAGTGTTTGAGTAATGGTGCCCAGATAGACCGGCATTACACTGGACCTGGGGACACAAAATAATAAGACCCAATATGGGTCCTCAGCAGGCCATCCGTGATAAACAAGCAGGCTGCAGACCAGAGAACTTGCTTACGAAGGCAAATTAAGGGTAGGCAGCAGACAACAGTTCTTTAGTACCCAGTGGGAAGGGGCAGGACCAGAGGCCTCAAGTTCCACCTCTACCCTGGCCCTTTATCATGGAGATAAAGTCAACTCCTGTTGAGGCCCACAGCCAAATCCCACAACCCTATACCTTGGACTCCTGGGGGAAGAAACCTGGCTGGCCCAGCCAGTTTCTTATAGAAAACCTAAGGTGGGGGAAGGGGATTGCAGACTAAACAGCATCTGACCTCTTCCAGCCCAGGGTGGAGAGGGGATGGGCTGAGAGGGCCGAGAAGCCACTAAAGGGCTGAAGACAGTTCAGCTGGAGAGGAGGGTTCAGTGGATGCGATTCCAGGGGACAATGACATGACACACAGCAGAGTAGTGTGTGGCCAGGCCCCTGAGGGGGCTCTGCGGACAGCTGACCTCAGGCCTGCCCCTCTCTGGCTGGGCATACAGACACTGCACTCTGGCTTGGCAGTGTCATGGCGCACCTCTCACCAAGGCCCTTTCTCTCTGCGCCTCCCACAGCTTTGAGGGACATAGGGCTTTACCTGGCACATTTCCCACACTGACTTTTAAACCAAATAGTTTTGCTTCTGTATTTTTATAGTCTATCTCCATCCCGGAGGCCAGATGCACAACAAGACAAGTAAGAAGTCCTTTTGCTAGTGCCAGCAAGTTTAACCACACGTTCTAATATCTAGGACTACTCGCTAGTACAACTCCAGAAAGCAGCCTTGCAGTCTAATATAGCGCCCTCTAGAGGTAACCATTTATATAACAGACTATATGAATGGTATCCTGAGTTATTCAAGGAGTGCCTAGCAGGTCTCACAGTCATTTTGAGGACTGCCTTATCTTTCTACTTCCTACAGAAGGAAACTGCCTCAGCTGTCCCGACAATAGGAATATCTGACTCTATTCAGTGGTGAGCCTTCAGCAAGGCTCACAGGATTGAAAGCAAAGCTCCAGACCTTCAGGCTTCCTGCCCTCAGGCCCAGCCATGTGTGGGGCTGGGTACCGGCCTAGGGAACGTCCCTTCAGTGTGACCTGACTCCCAAGGTTTTCCATCACAGTGGCTAATCTCAGTGTGAGGACCATACTAGCAGAGCCAATCAGTTACCTACCACCTGTCCCACCATCAATAAATGCCACAGCAACACCTGACTATCCAGAAGTAGCTTCCCCCAACTTTAACTATCTGCTATGGGAGAAGGAGAAGCAATGAATGGGAGATAAAGCAGGAAATGAACTGACTGCTAAAGGTGCTTCTGGGCACACTTCCTCTCATGATACACTCTTCTAATGTGCCAGCTTAGAGCAGGCTTGCCTTTGCCTCCCAGGTGCTGGGATTAAAGGTGTGCATTACCTACTATGCCCAATATGCTGGATTAGACCAGATCATTTAAAAATGGATTGAATATGCTGGAGAAGTAACATGAAGACTGGTGTTCAGACCCCTTCCCCTCCAAAATCTATATAAAAGCTGGGTGAGTGTGGCAACCCCAAGACCTAACAGAGGCCAACAATCCCAAGGGCAGGCTGGATAGCTACATTAGCCAGCTACTGCACAGACACAAACACAGTCACAGATTCAGGCTACATACCGACAACCACAGAAGTGACAGCCGACACCAAGGGAAAAAAAAGGGTTCAGAGGGCACACCTTTGAAGCAAAGTGAAGAACACAACCAACAAAACACCTACTGTTCAAAGTGTGCAGAGCAATGAGTCTCTTTCCTACCAGGCTTTCACACCAAGTCCTCTATCACACAGGGGCCATAGGCTGTAACCTCGTATAGGACAGTCGCCTCGTGGATGTTCTGAGGAGACCAGGATGACACAAGGTCCAGCTGAGAGTGGGACCTCAAGTGGGGTCAGTGCTGGTGAGTGGGTCCATAGAAACTGCCAGTTACTTCACAAGTCACTTAAGGCTGGGACGGAACAGGGACAGGCACTGTTCAGCTAGACACAAGGCTCATCGCTTCCCCACAGCTACTCTGAACCAAGCATCGGGGATCTCACCATAGCGATGGTGAAGCGGCAGCAGAGATAGTCCTTGCCTGAGATCTGTAACCAGTGAGCGGTGCTGAGCTGCCTGTCCTGGAGGGTGCCTGCTTCCCAGGGCCACCTACCTTCTACACGAGGTGAGACTCAAAGGCGACGACTCCTGTTTACATGGATACAGGCTTTTTTTGTTGTTGAGAATCCCAAACTACCATTGCTGTCTAATTCTTGCTGCTCCTCGTCCCAGCAGACAAACACTGCCAGGTAGGCCCTGTGTGTGTCAACACCTCACCACTAGCCAGGTAGGGCCCATGTCCTTCCTGACCAGCTATTATTGGGAATCAGTCAGGGGCCTGGCAGAGACAAATGCACCCAAGAACCCACGGAGATCTTGGCTGGCATAGCTGCTTTTGGGTCCTGATTGCCAAGCATTTTCTGCCAGAGAGAGGCTCGCTTGCCATCCTGCATACACTTTGGGTTCTTGTCCTCAGAGGACCTAAACCAGCTCCTTTAGGTGGTTTTCTGTGTAACTTAGGGTTCCCCAAGAAAGGACAGGAAGACCTGGGGATCCAGCCCTAAAATACCCAGTGTATCTATTAGTGTCTTGACCGAGTACCGGAGGTCCCACCAGGCAACTAAAAGAGGACAGAGAGGAAGCCAGAACCATGGGGGAGGGTTCAGTTCATGGTCTATTTGCATAGAAGGCTCTTAGGCTCTGCTCAGCTTGTCTCAGCCTAAGACTCACTAATAGTGTGTCTGGTAATGATGGGTGCCTATTTGTGAGTTCCTGATGGGGAAACCTGGTCACCGTGCTCTGGAAAATGCTGGTGGGGCTGCTTGAGACAGGGACGGGGCCACTGGTGGGGGCACTACCTGTCTGATGATAGAACTGGGCACCCACAATCAGGAGCCAGGCAGGGCAGAGCCTTTGATGTTAGATGCTAAAGGCTTTGTCCTCCTGAGTCTCTGACCACCTGTCACTTGTGCAAGCTGCATTTTAGGTCTGATGTCAGGGCTGAGCACAGGGAGATGGAGAAGGTGTCTTCTGAGGACACTAAAGGAGCCCAGTGTTCCTCTTAGATGGAGCTATATTCCACCCCTGTGGCTCCCTCAGCCACAGGTTTTGATCAGGACACACTAGAATCCAGGGTCTCTCAGTGGACCCTGGGGCCTGGTCTCAGGGCACCCAGGATGGGGGCAGGGTGCCCTGGTGAGGTCCTGATGGCTGCAGGCACAGGGGCGCTTTGTTCTGGCCTTCACTGTTCATGCTGGGCAGACGCTCTGTCAATGGCACTGCTGTAGTATTTTAAGAAGATTCTACAAATAGCTCCTTCAGAATGGGCTTCAGAGCCTGGCTTATGAATGTCACCAACCAGGGCAGCCGCCCAGAGCTCCAGCCAGACAATAGGGCCTCACAGGGAGTCGGCGGATGCAGGGTGACCCCAGCCACACTGCCCAATGCTCCCAGGGCTGCCTAGGAGTTTATTGGGAGGTGTGGCTCCCTGTCTGGGTGACATCCCTTGGGCATCACCTCGCCAGATCTCCAGGGATTTCCAGGCTCTGAAGCTGCCCTGTGGGTCATGGGGGAGGGGCACAGGAAGGAAGGAAGGGTGCCTTGAGATTTCCTCAGACACCATTTTATTAGGTAGCCAGAGAAACCTCAAAGGCCTACTGTCCTGGCAAACAAGGGCTATTAAACTGCAATCTTTCCAGAAGTTTATTCTGGAGCCCTGGAGGGGCAGTAACGAGCTGGATGTTAGAGTCAGGCAGAGGGAAAGTCACAGGTTGCACTCCTGAGATAATACACAGGCCTGGAAGTTCAGTCAGTCACCTCTGAGAACCTTGAAGTCTAGTCCCTTCACAGCCGGGGGAAGCTGAGGAAGGAAGTTCAGGGTGTAGGATGTGAGACACAGCCAGCCCTCAGCGGAGGCAGCCTTTCCCCTCCCCAGGTGAGACCATTCACCTCTCATGCCTGAAGCATGCCCGAAACATGCCTGAACTGCTGAGAACCGGCAGGCATCATGGGAATTCCTCATGACACCATAGAGTCTACACACTTCGGGCTGTGGAGGTCCAGTGAGCAGGACGCTGGGAGCCTGCAAGTGATGGATGGTTAAAAGAGTAGGCTTGGCCAGAAGCAAAGTGTAAACTGAGGCTTTGGTCTAAGTCCTGCTTTGTCCTCTTACACTTGGAAAAAGTCTGAAATAAGAATTGCCCTCACAGGGATGGAGAGATGGCATGGAGCTTGCAGAGAATAGGTTCAGTTCTCCTCTGACTTCCATGGGCATAAAGCACACATACAGTGCACATGCATATGTACACATACATACAGTGTACATGCATATGTACACATAGTGTACATACATACATATACAGTGTACATACGTATGTACACATAGTGTACATATATATGTACATACACATACAGTGCACATGCATATGTACACATACATACAGTTCACATGCATATGCACACATACATACAGTGTACATGCATACATATACATACAGTGCACATACATACAGTGTACATACACATACAGTGCACATACATACGTACACATACCATACAGTATACATACATACAGTGTACATACATATGTACATACACATACAGTGCACATACATACGTACACATACCATACAGTGTACATACATATGTACAGGCTAAGCACCCACACATGTAAAATCTGTGATTTTATAAGTTTAATTATTTAGAAAAATCACTTAAGGAGGTTCCCTGACAGTCACCACGCCCAACTCGGAAATATGCTGGGCTGGCTGGCAAGGGGGCGGGCACACTATGATGTCACTGATGATAATCAAGCCTATCAAAGTCCTAAGGAACATGATGGAGCCTGAGTAAGGGCACTGTATCTGCATGGCCTGGCTTGACACCTGCACAGTGTTGGTGCTGTGGCTTCTACATCTGGATTTCCAGGGGCCAGCATCACAGCAGCCCATGTATTCCCAACCAGCCCTCAGCTAGAGCAGACTGGAGAACAGGCTTGTAACAGTAACACCACAGGGGGACTCATTCAAGGACAGAAGCCCGACAGAGACTAGAGAGACCCTGGCTGTAGAAGCCAAAGGAGAAGCTGATTGTCTCTGCCAGACCTTCAACTCCTTCCAAACTGTATATAACCAGGAACACCCCCGCCCTTGTGTTTCAAGTCTCTCTCCCTCCCTCCCTCGCTCCTTCCCTCCCTCTTTCTTTCTTTTTTAATTCCAAGACTGGGTTTCTCTGTGCAGCCCTCTGTAGACCAGGCTGGCCTTGAACTCACAGGGATCTGCTTGAGTCTGCCTCCCAAGTGCTGAGATTAAAGGCCTGCGCCACCTCCACCCAGCTCGGGTTTCATCAGTAAAGGCCTGCATTGCTCTTCTCCCCATGCTCTAGACCTCACTGCTGTCTGCAAAGCCACAGTGACAGGGGTTCAGCGGAGAGACAAGCAGCTGGGTGGGAATTGCAGCTTTGAGTGGCCTCTGGTGGGAAACTATGCTTGCTTCCTCATCTCTAAAGAGAAAATCATATCAGGGTTGCATAGGGAGTGGATCACTTCCTACATGTGAAGTGCCTTTGGTCAGAGCCTGGCACACAGTGTCATCTGTGTTACTGATGTGTAAAGAAAGGTACGTCGGTAAGGATCATTTCTATCACCGGGCATTTTCGAGGTGCCAGCACCACCATTATGCAGATACTAATTCAGATCTCAACGCAGTTGGTGAGGCTGTGGGAAGTCTGCTTACAGACAAAGCTATTGCCTCTTGGACTCAAAGAAGTAAGCTGTCTGCCAGCAGAGTTGGATCCAGAGCCCAGCCGCATGATCGTCCGGTGTTTCTCTACACCCCTGAACATAAGCCCTTGGGTTGCTTAACTCACCATTAACATCTCCAGGTAAAGCTTAGGTAAGAGGGACCAGGCCCTGTTCACAGGAACTGAATACTTGCTCATGCACCTCGGTAGGAATTAGCTTCTCAAAAAGTCCCATCCCCAAAACACTGTTGTAATCTGACCTGCTCTGGATTCCCTAAAAAAAAATCCCCTCCCTGGACAAAGCACTGCCACTATTTAACCTGACTCCTAGCTTACCCTACTTTCAGGACACTTGTTAAAAAGAGTTAGAAGTAATTTTTCCACCCCTAATCCCTACTCAGGGACAGGGTTTCTCTGTAGCCCTGGCTATCCTGGAATTCACTCTGTAGACCAGGCTGGCCTCAATTCAGAGATCTGCCTGCCTCTGCCTCCCAAGTGCTGGGTTTAAAGGTGTGCACCACTGCCCAGCTATCAGAAGAAATTCTTTAACGATACAGCTGTGATACAAACTGGAGAAAACAGCCTTTAGCCAAAGCTTTAAAAGAAGTTATACATTTTTTTAAGTTTTAAGATCATCTGGGGGAAAGAAATATCCACAGGGCACTTTGCGTATTCCCGTTCAATGTGGCCATATGTGTCCCTTCCCGAGCAAGAAGTGACACTTAAGACAGAGTCACAAGCCACCGTGCTGAAGCTGTGAATTTGCCACTGTATCTTCCGTGTCTAGTTTTCAGTAAACATTACTGTAAGAAACAAAATATGGGCCATGCACGGAAATTAATCTACAGAAACTACCCTTGACCAGCTCTAATTTTGCTAGACAGACATTGTAAATACACTCAAAGAAATTAAAGACACCTCTGGGCGCCACACACACAGCTTTAATCCCAGCAGGCAGGCAGATGGCTGTGAGTTCGAGGCCAGTGGTCAGAGCGACATAGTGAGAGAGTGCCAAAAAAGGGGGTTGTGGGGGGGGGGCTGCCTATAATGATGCATCACTGATTGTACAATAGTGACAGAGAGATGTAAACTATAAAAAAGAATCAAATAGAAATTCCAAGGTTCAAAAATGTGATAATTTAGTATAGGACCTCAACACATATTTGAGAGAAACTGAAGATACCCAGTCTGAGGGAAATACTTTTTAAAACACGAATTAAAATAAACAGCAGAACTTTAAAACTGATGATATGTAATTAAGGGTACCAATAGACACATGCTGTGGGCTCCGGGGAACATGGCGGTAGGAAGAGACAGAAAAGATACAGATAATGGTTCAAAGCACTACAAATTTGCTGAAAAACACTTATCTAAGAATCTCAAGACTATAGGGATGGCAGACTGGGCTTCACCCCTGACAAATGCACAGGGGAGCGGTCCGAAGACAAGAAAATCTTGAAAGAAGCAAAAAGTTCTGCTTTTTATGCAAGCTCAAAGGAAGGCCACTCACCCAACCCAGATCTTGGACCCCCATCCTAACCAGACCGCTTTTGCTCTTGTCTAAGAAGGGAAGATGGAACCGGGCCTGTTGCTGTCCACTGCTGGGAGCAGAGAGCAGTTCTGAGCTTTCTCAAGAGAATGGTCTGGAGCTCCAGCTGCCGTGGGCCTGGGAGATCACCGGAGATTGCTGGTCTCTCTTCCCAGATGCCCACTGAGGTTCTGCATTGTAGCCCAGCTAGAAAAGGGAAGAGCTGAGAAAATCACTAGGCTTTCTGAAGCCCCTTGAGCCTGGTGTGCATCCTAAGTGTAGGTGGGGGATGAAGAGGCTCGGGGAGGGGAGGGCTAGCCTGGCTAAGAAATGGAACCAAAGCCTCTGCTCTGCCTGAGGCCAGTCCCTGTTTTAAGGAACCCACAAGGCTGCTGCCCGGGGACACTTGAATAGGGAAGAGGTGACAGAGAACACTTCTCAGAAGCACAGTGGGCCCTGCACAAAACCCAAGCCACAGGCAGGATGCTGTGGGCCCTGTAACCTCTACAGTCACCAGAACCACGAGGCTCTGACCTTCTGGCCATCATTCACAGCCTCTCCTCTGCCCACACCCTGTTCCACTGCCTCTGAAGCTGAGCTGAACACAAGCCGCCCCAGCCTCTGGCCTCCAATGCCCATCCCTAGAGCTCACTGTTGGCAGTGTGGGCAGGACTCTTTCAAACAATCTGCCCCTGGGATCTGCTGGGTAGCCAGAGTCATACACTGAGCCCTACCAGTGGGGAGCCAAAGTGTCACCTTGCCTGCCTATACTCTGCTTTCCAGTGTTCACAAAACAGATAGGTCCAGTGCCAGCTTACAGAGGCAACAAGAGACGACCACTGGGGACAGCCAATCAGACAACCCTACTCCTGAAGAACGAAGTGAATGATGCCTGCAGACCAGGGGCTTAGAGACAGCTTTGGGTGCAGGCTACCTGCTGGGGCTTAATCTTTCTCAGGCTGGCTGAGGGCATAAGAGTGTGTAGGGGCCTGAGAGATTTAGGCAATGGGGTCGGCCAAGCTGGTTACCAGACTAAGGAGCTGAGATTTTTCGGTAGACAAGAGACTGTGAGGCAGGTCTGAGGAGGGACACATGTGACCAAGTCTACTGATGGGACAGTGCTTGGGCAGCAAATTAGAACAGGTGTAAGGTGACCAACCTAGAAGCGACAAGAAAGAAGGTGCTCAGGGAATCCGATCTCAGAGCACACACCCTTCCACTATGGGAAATGAAGAAGAGAGAGCCAGCAACTCTGCAGAGGGCCTGTGGGTGTGAAGGTCTCCTGCTGAGCTCTGGAGAGGGGCTCTGCACTCGCTGGTTGTGATGGGTGCTTCAGAGGAGAGTCAGTGGCTTCGTGTCTACAACCTCTTAGTCCTCAGAGTCCTGGAGAGATAGAAGTAGGAGAGGCCAGAGCAAATGGAGTGAACCAGGCACGAGGGTCAGTCGAACAGACACAGATGAAAGGGTGCAGCCACCAGCAATAAGGTAGGACAGAAGGGGCTTAGGGGTCATCAGGTGCTTGGATTCCACCATCAGGTGCGTATTGGTCCAGCTAGACTGGAGGCTATCAAGAATGTGGGGGACAAATGGCAGAAAAGAGGCAGCTAGGATCAGGCAGGCCCTGGGTGCTAGGAGGAAAACAGAATGATGGATAGATCCCAAAGAGCTCAAAGTGGGCACAAGATCTGTGGTGGTGATGGGCTGATGTGCGTTCTGTTAGGGACTTAGGCAGATTTCTAGTGACAGAAGGAGCCACAGGGAGAAGGGAGTGAGGGTGTCTGTGAGCAGGGAGGGCTTCTGACCAGAGGAAGAGTGAGGTGCCAAAAGCCCCAGAAGGAACAGGAGATGAAGCAGCAGCAGGACCAGCAGCAGCTGGTTTTACAGCCCTGCACTCTGCTCTCTTGCAGCTACTCAGCCTAGATCCAGCATGGACTTGATACCAGGGCATCTTCTTCTTCTATCCCTCAGTCCTAAGCAAGTATGCAACACTGAAGAACTGGATAAACATGCCCCATAGCCCTACACACAGATGTATCCAGAAACACTCCCAGAAAGGATGAAATCTCACAGGTGCCTCAGTGTTCACAGCAAGTACCTCTGCCCTCTGCTCAGGGACACGTGACTTCTGCAGAACAGACCCTACAGCACCAACTCTCATTTCTCTGGGAGCACCTGGGGCCCAGGCCTGACTCTTCTGCAGCACCCAGTCATACAGACATCACCAGCATCACACCAAGAAGGCCCGCAGCAATGCCCCACACTCACTATGCACTGAACTCATGCAGCCAATAGCCTCTTAACAACGGAGAGCTGGGGTTTAAAGCCACAAGGATACTGCTGTTAAACCAGACTCGGGCACTAGGGGAAGTTTTGAGGCTCTCTTTGCTAGATTCCATTCAGATTACTGGAATTTTTCTACTTCTTCCAACACAGTGTCACACATGGACAATCTGTTAAAATTCTCTGTTGCAAAAATTGAGGTTCAGGAACACCCAAGAATGAAATCACTGAGAACAACAGTTGTCTTAGCTGTTGGACTAGTGAAATGTCAGTAACTAAAGTACTTCTCTGAGTAAAAGGACGTGTGTGTGTGTGTGTGTGTGTGTGTGTGTGTGTATGTGTGTTCTGAGACAGAGTCTCACTGTGTAGTCCACCCTGGACTTGAATCTACAGTATTCAAATTTCCTGCTTCAGTTTACCAAATTCTGAGACCACAGGTTTGAGCATCATGTCTGGCTTCTTCCTTTTCTTTTTTTTAAAAACAATATTTTCTAAAAAGCAAATACACATACATTTTGAGTTAAGAGTCCAAATCTTCTCAAGTGACTAGCTCACACACACACACACACACACACACACAGCCTTGGGGAAAAAAACTTGCTGAGTTACTGCTATGGCAACTGAGCTTAATATCTAAAGCAGAAATTCTTAACGTGTATCCAGTGGTATGTGCACCACGAGGCTCTGTGCAAAGCAGTTTCCCTGGAGACAAGTCTAGAAGCTAGACCCACAGTCCACCCAACACACAGCTACACAAAGGTGTCAAAGGCCCTGAGATGGCCTTCCAGAATAAACCTTCAAAACCTTGATAAATGATGGTGTCTCAGGTTATTTGACCATGTAACAGTCCACTTCTTTCACTGATTGCAGAACTCACTTGAAACAGTGAGCCGAACTGCCCAGCACTTCATCAGATGGGCCATATGTATTCAAATGTATTAACTGAGTCAAGAGTGTGTAAAAACATTTGGAGATTTTTACATTAAGAAGCCAAGTCGAGCAGGCCATGGCATCTCATGCCTTTAATCCTAGCACTTAGGAGGCAGAAGCAGGTGGATCTCTGTGAGTTTGAGGACAGCCTGGTCTATATGGTTAGTTCAAGGCAGTCAGAACTACATAGTGAGATTTTGTCTCAAGGAGAAGAAGAAGGAGGAGGAGGAGGAAGAGGAGGAGGAGGGGGGAGAGGAAGATGAAGAGGAGAAGGAGGAGGGAGAGGAGGAAGAAGAGGAGGAGGAAGAGAAAGAGGAGGAAGAGGAGGAAGAGGAAGAAAAGGAAGAAGAAGAGGAAGAGGGAGAGGAGGAGGAGAGAGGAAGAGGAGGGAGAGGAGGAGGAGGGGAAGGAGGAAGAGGGAGAGGAGGAGGATGAGGAAGAGGAAGAAGAGGAAGAGGAGGAAGAGGAAGAGGAGGAAGAGGAGGAGGAGGAAGAGGAGGAAGAGGAGGAGGAGGAAGAGGAGGAAGAAGAAGAGGAGGAAAATAGAAGCCTTTCTTGAGCCATGGACTCTTTTTCTAGCTGCATGGGTTTCCTCCTCCTGCTGGGCACTGCCTGGCTGCCCATCCTGGCATTCTATAATCCTACACATAGCCAGCCCCATTTATTTCCATGGAGAGAACCTCTGTGAAAGCATTCCACATTGGGTCCCTACTTCCAGCTCCTGCCCATCTCTTGAGGTAGAGGCCAGTAAGGTAACACTGCCAGGTAAGGCTTCTCCTCGCTGGGATGGGCATAGCCAAGGATGGGGGGTGGTCTACAGTTCTTGATAAGCCTAACAAGCAAGAGATGCCCCAGGGTTCCTTCTAGGGTGCTCATTGAACACATGACTTGCCCTAAGCAAGTCTTTGCAGATCTATCCTTGCCCCTGAGGGAGAGAGACTCACACAAACCTTGTTTACAGAGAAGGGGTCAGAAAAGACCAAAGAGACCTACCTAGGCCCCGCCCCCACAAAATCCTTGCTTTTGGACTCTGACCTGCCTGCAGAAAGCAAGTTGCAAGCCCCTCCCCTGGAATCCCATTGTTGCCCTGGCTAAGTTGGCTCTCTGCCCGGGCCCCCAAGCATGAAGACCCACAAGCAACATTCCTTCATTTTTCTTTTTAAAATCAAATGCTAAGGAAAATGGTTGCAGTAGTACAGTGGTAACAGCACAATCTAGATGGTTTCCATTTGGCTCTGGCTGCAGGTCTGGGTGCCGGGTCCTGTCTAAACTTCTGTGGTCAGGTCTGTTCTGTCATGTTGTGGGCCACCCCAAACTGGAAGAAACCTGGACTTCTTTGGAATAAGAATCACTTGAGCAAGAGTCCTTCACACTGTTTGACAGGTCCATACTTTCCCCTTATCCGAGCCTAAAATATGCTTTGCAGATGAACAGGACTTATTGCATATTCTGAGAGCGACAGACAAGCAAGCCTGCCTGCCTGCTTTCCTTCCTTCCTTCCTTCCTTCCTTCCTTCCTTCCTTCCTCCCTCCCTCCCTCCCTCCCT
>NW_021620620.1:3430151-3431575 GCF_004785775.1 Grammomys surdaster
GGGGGTCACTTAGGGCACTCCTGAAACTTTCAGCACTCAGGTCCTTAGGCGATTACAACAAGCAGGCGGGTGTTAGGGTCGGGCAAGTTTGGGAAGTGAAATAAAGGGATGTGTCCCTTGACCAGAAGGGCGCCTTTTGGTACCTCAAGGGTTAAATCAGACGGCTCCGGCCACAGCCTGTAGAGGCCGGACCTCGGCAGCCGCTGCTGTCCCAAGCGTTCAACTTTGGGCCCTCTCCAAGCCGGCTACATTCCAAAGCAGCTCCGCTCGCAGGTTCCGCAGCGACTTTGGAAAACTCTGAGTCAGGCCCCCTTAGTCCAAGTCTGTGACAGAGGCGGATGAGGAGAATGAATGGCCCGCCCCCCTCCGGGCGGTAAAGCCGCTCGGGCGTCGCAGGCGCTGGCCCGGTTGGCGTGTCGGGAGCCGGTCGGCCACTGCCGTGCTCCTCGGACTCCTCGGACCCCTCAGCCCGGTGCAGCGGTGGACTTGATGAACCTGCCGCCGGTGCCCACCGACCGCCCCGGATCCCCACGCTGCGCCGTTCCGCGCGTGCCCTCGGCTCTTTCCCGGTGTCCGGGAGTTAGGGGAGGCCCCGGCGAGAGTTAGAGCCCGGGAACCGCGGCAAAGCCGGGCAGGTGCGGGCAGCAGCAGGACGTGGGGACCGGGCGGGGGTTGTGCCTGCGGCTGCAGCGCGGCGCACGTGCGCGGCCGGAGTTACCTTTGGGCGCTCGCAGGTGTCCTCTCCAGTCCTTGCAGCAACACAGCCCCATGGCACCGCCGCTCCCCGGCAGCTCGCCTCCGCTCCCCGCCCGCGCCGATACCCCCGGAGCGGCGCGGCTGGCGCGCGCTAGCCGGTTGTGCTAGTGGAGCGCACCGGGACTCCGGTCCCTCTCTGGTCCTGGCGAACGCGCAGATCACACCGTGCGCCGCTTTTATGCTCAGCCAGGACGGCGCCCTCCCCACGGCCCGTTACTCTCCTCCAGCGCCGAGCCGAGCGCACCCAGCGGCCGCCAGGGGGCGCTGCGTCTATCACTACACTCTCCTAGTCGGCTTCAGAGCCCACCAAGGGCGGCGCGACCACCGAAGCCTGATCACTGGACGCAAGAGGATGAAGTGCCCTTGCGCAACAGGGATGGCTCCTCCCCCTCCAGCATCCTTTGAACCGTCACCTCAGCCTTCTGCAAGACTGAAAGGGGGTGTGGTCTAAAGCCACCTGGCTCTTTTTCACACCTGAACTGTGTGTACAGTCCCAAGAAAAAAAAGCTTGCACTGGGTAGATCGCTTATCCTACTGGGACTGTTTCTCCCTCTGAAAGATCACTTGGCTCAATGTAAATGTTACACACACACACACACACACACACACAGAGAGAGAGAGAGAGAGAGAGAGAGAGAGAGAGAGAGAGAGAGAGAGAGAGAGAGAGA
>NW_021620620.1:3431585-3461064 GCF_004785775.1 Grammomys surdaster
AGAGAGAGAGAGAGAGAGAGAGAGAGAGAGAGAGAGAGAGAGAGAGAATATAAATATACATATTTTTTTCTGTATTGAGAATGCTAATACCCTGGGACCCAGCAACTCCGTTCCCTAGTAGGTGCCCCACAAGAATTCTTGTGCACATGGCTAGGAAAACTATGTATAGGGGCCATTCATTGCAGCCTTGCTGGCAACTGCTTAACACTGGAGCCAGCAAAATGTTTCTCAGTAAAGGAATTTTCTAATACATGGCGACAAAGTGGAACATGATAGTCGGGGTGGATCTACTGAGTCGGACTTGACAGTGCTCAGGTAAAACACCACCAGCCTCTATTCTAGGATAGGCACTTGGGAGGTGGAAAACCAGGATTGCTTGTTTTCGGGATGGGGTGTGTGTGTGTGTGTGTGTGTGTGTGTGTGTGTGTGTGTGAAGCAGGCAAAGGAGATGTTAAGAGGCTAGTTTTCTTATGGGGGCCTTGTTTCCTTCCAGGAAAGTGTATTCATGTGCTGTGTAACACACAAGTGAGACTAATCATATCCTCTCGTGTATTTGCTTGGCACAGGTTCTGCTTTTGTGTGGAGCTGGGGATAGAACCCAGGACTCATAAGCCCAGCCCCCAACCTCCTGCCAAGAGTGCTCAGTTGTTGTTTCTTCTTGCAGTACCTACTAGCATCTGCCACTGCCTGGCTCTGATGCAGGGCTGTGGCCTTAAGCTAGACTAAGGACTTCTCCTTTCATCTCCCAGAGGTGTTCAGAGAGGGTTGTGTGGTACAGTGCGCTAGGAGACCAAAGCTGTCCACTGTAAGCAGAAGAGCAAAGCAGACCGGGAAGATTGCTGGCTGCGGCAAGTCAGGAAAAGATTTTCCCAAGTCTTCATTCAAAAGGGAGATTAACAACCAACAACAGCAGGCAGATCTCTGCCTCCCTCTCTTTGACTCCCTAGAAAGCCTGGGGTGGGGCTTTGGGAGAGTCTCAGGGTGTCCGAAGCAGATCCAGAAAGAATGTTTTCACTCAGGACTTGGAGGCGAGCTTACAAAGAGAGTACCAGAGAAAAGCCAGCCAGCCCTGACTTCTAGTTGCTGCCAAGTCACTTATACGGTGTTAGCACCAGGCAAGATCACTTCGTCACAGACAGCTTAATGAGGCCCCAGGAATTCCAAGCTGGAGCTCCCAGCATTCAGGGAGAGCATCCAAGGGGGAGCAAGCCCCTGGGGGAGTTGTTCAACGGCCAAGTCCTACATTTGGGAAGCAAGATTTAAAAGAAAACATCATAGTGGCCATTGGAGGTCGCTTGTTTATCTTTCTAAGAGGAAGTGGCAAAGCCGCATCGTTCAAATGAGCCTATTACTGAGAGTCAACGTCCCCATTGAACCGTTCAAATATATTTTGGGATACTCAACTTTTCAAAGTGGTTTTAAATACTAGCTCCTAGGCAGTTGGGCAGACAAATAGGAAGTTAGGAGCGTCTATCATTTCTGCCTTTGGTTTCAAACCCTTGAATTCTTGGGTATATATTGTTGTTTTTTATAGTTTTCCTGTTATATGATATCCTCAAGTGAAAAGGAAAACAGCATTCACTAGATACTTCGTACTATGTGCCATGCAATTCACAGATGTTAATATTTGTTAACTATAAAACAGCCCTACTAGGCACCTACTATAATATTCCATTTACAGAAGAAAATAGAATTGAAATTTGAGGAAGTAAAGAGACTTGCAGACTTGCTTATAGTCAGGGAGTCAAGAAAGGGGTGATCAGCCCAGTAGGTGTATGAAGGGATGTGTGAAGAGGTTGGTGGAGGGAGATTAATGGATGGGTTAGTGGATTAATGGTCAGATAGATGTGTAGATAGGTGGGTGGGTAGATGGGTGATTAATGGATAGCTGATTGAATAGATGAGTGAGTGGATGGCTGGATGGAAAAACAGCTGAATAGAAGGTTGGATGCATAGAGCTGACTATTGACCAGATGAATAAGTGGATAGGTAAATGGATGGATTAATAAGTGGATGGATGGCTAAGGGGATGTGAATGGAGATGAGCAGATGAATGTACGTTCGTCAATGGTTAGTTAAAAAGATGGATGGGTGGGTGGGTGGATGAGTGGATGGTATTTCCTAAGTTTGGTGCAGAGTTTTAGGCTATAATGGAAAAAAAATCGCATACTAAGCACAGAATTTGGTTAAAAATATAGTTTCCTGAACATAGTTTTGTACCCCAAATTGTATGATCCTAAACTCTCTGGAAATGAGCCAGTACCAGGATCACTGAAGCTGGTAAAGCTCCAGGCTCAATCCACTCCAGTGGGGTTGGGGGAAGCCCCTATACACACCACAGGACACAGGCACCTCAGCTAGGACTGTGAACTACAGGAGGAAGGAAAGATGACAGCTGGAGAAGGTGGTGTGCTATAAGGAGTTGCCCCATCTGCCCAGAACACCTCATACGGTTCCATTTTCCTGGAATCCAGAGGGCAATACCGAGCATGTACAGCTGTTTTTAAGATGGCTGAAGCTTCCAGGTTTTCAATCCTGAGCCCCTGGTGGGAGATATAGATTAGTCCATTCAGGAAGTTTCTTAGGAACTTCAAGGTTTGCTGGTTATAGCTCCCTACAGGAGTCAGTTAGTCCCTCCCAGAATACCCAAGTAATGATGCCATCTCAGGGTAGATTTCATTCCTGTCTAGATGCTGCCATGTTCCCACCTTGATAATAACAGACTGAACCTGTAAGCCAGCCCCAATTAAATGTTGTCCTTTATAAAAGTTGCCTTGGTCATAGTGTCTGTTCACAAGAGAAACCCTAACTAAGACATACAGCTCTATAGAAGGAGAGAATGGCTCTCTAGGGATACTGGAGTGGTCCTGAAGTGGGCAGAGGGTTCTCCCTGAAGAAGCTTAGTCTGCCTTGGGGTGATGAGCCATAGCAGGGTATCAAGGTGTGAGTATGATATGACCTGTGTTTCCCACTGCTTATCCTGGTGCTGGAGTCCAGCCAGGATTGTAAAGGAGACTAGGGCAGGGAGAAGCAAGAAAGCAACAATACAAAGCAGGTGAGAGGTGCAGGGGCTTAGATACAGCAGGTCAAAGGACGTAGCATCAAAGAAGGACAATTTGCTGACTGGATGGTCTCTGGGTCTCATGCCTAACTCTTTGAATTTGGGCTGTCCACACCCTGCTTAAAGAAGAGCGGTCTGGTGGCCAGTTCTGGGAAACCATCCCCTGTGAGCAATGTGATTGGGCTGAAACAGTGCAAGAAGCCCAGCCTTGCTCTGGATAGGCCACATAGAGAACTGAGTCAGAACAACTCACATGCCTGAGAGTGAGGCTGCCTGGATGTGCATCCCCCAGTGATACCAGAGAGAGCAGGAAGCAATGTCCTGTTAAACATACTCATACTGTGGAACAGTGAGGCAGCAGAGACACACCAAGCTTCATGGTGCTTTAAACGAATTGTAGAGTATTTGGGAAATTGTTTCCTCTTAAATCAGGAAGTATTTAGCTGAGAAAAAAAATCCTATCTCCAAGATGATGGGAATTCTATCCAACATGTCTATCTACTGCTGGTGACTGGCCAGAGAGAAGCAGCTGTGAAAATTGTCTGGGGTGGGGGTAGGGAGGTCATCTCTGGAGAGGGACAGGCCTGTCAGAGTGGGGCAGACGCTGAGAGCAGGCTCTGAGCTCTGCCAGAGGAGGACAGTGCTTGGCACATCTGTAGAGCCCATTCCCAGGTCTGGGAGTGGGGGCAGGGTGGTGGAGGAGCTGAGCCAGCTAGGCTCACCAGCCCCAACCAAGGGCTCTTCAGTTGCAGTGGACAATGGTTATGGGAGGAATGTCTTGCAGCTCTGAATTCCCACAGAGAAAGACAAGGGGAACAACGGTTGCAGAGAAATTCCTGGGGTACATTTTTTTGCTGTTCCAGTGGCCTGAAGCCACTGAAGTTGGCCAGACTGCCAAGGGAGAGATTTTTTACAAAGCCCATTGTCCTTTCCCAAAGTCTCACCCTCATCTGCTTCTGCCCCCACCTGCTATTTCTACGTTTCTTTCTTTCCTTCCCGACTCTTAGACTCTTAGGACAAATGGAGTTTGGGAAGAAGCAGGTGGCTGCAGCCACAGCTGCTGCTGAGAGGGTGCTTGCTTGCAGCCGCAGATGTGTTTAGCCTCAGCTCCAGACAATCAGTCTATGGGTCTGGCTGCATTTCTGTGTACCAGACAGATGAAAGGTGGTTTGGACAGCAGTCACACAGTGGCCTGTGTGCTTCAGTAATCAAAGTGACACATAACGAGCACCTACTGTGTGCCAAATACTGTTCTGAGATTTCTGCACATGTGAACTCATTAATCCTCAGAAGAACAGTATTATAATCCTGATTTATAAATGGGGAGATCAGACAAAAAGTGGTCAAGTGACTGATTGTCCCTGCTCATTTTAGTATCCATGATCCTCAGCTCAGGCTTCGTGGACTGAGACCACTATAACAGCATGTGTCTGCATTTAGAGGAAAGACGATTCTGCAGTCGACAGGACATGCAGACCTTTCAAGTCTGCAGCAGCACTCCCAGGACAGACACCAAAGATGAGATCCTTCACTGTGAGTGACTCCTGCCTAGTGTCAGGAACACTTACCAGGGTCCCAGTATTGTAAAGTGGTATGACTTCCTGCTGCTGCTGCTGCTACAGGAGGGATCTTGGTAACCACATGAGTCTCTGTCATGGGGAAGCCCTTGGGTTGGTACTTTACCTACCACAAGTCACTGATAGGGAAACACTGAGACCAGTTTACAGCATGCCATCGACAGTGCAGGGCACTGGACCCATTTTCAAGGTGGCTGGTATGCAGTGCTGTAGCAAGTGCCCCACACCCAACCTGATTGGCATCGTCCCATAAGGACTCCTTCCTGCTCAGGTCACCATTTCTTATGAGTCGCTACAAGGAGGGAAGGAATAGTACTGCCCCACAAAGGCACTTGGAATGGAATCCAGGCTCCTTTGGGACCTCACTATTCCTTTCTGGATACCTCTTCCTTTGCTCAGGGAGGCCCTCAGGAGATTTTAGGGACCAGTGCTGCCAGTGATGACTAGAGCTCAGGTGAGCACCAGTACGAAGGGAAGTGGGCCACCGGATGCCCAAGCCTGTGGTTTGAAACCGCTTTGCCCAGACCAAAGCTGATGCCAAAGTTAAAATCCAGTTGTCTCTTTACCTGGAGAGTAACTGGGACAGAAGATCCTGAGGGCTGTGAGTGCGGATGGAGGCTGACACATGTGCAGTGCCCAATACCCTTTGCTTTCTTGGCAGAACAGTGTAGAGAGCAAAGGAGGGAGGAGGGCAGGGCTGGGAAAAAAACACCACCAACACCCCACTTCCGCCGTGCATTGTGTTCCCTGCTGCCACCTAGTGGTGGAAGAAGAAAAGACCAGGGCAACGTTCCAGCATGTATCTAAGCCAATTTGTCCGATGCCCAGCAGGCTGCCTGGCAGAAGCTGCCCTCTGCTGTGTGTTCAGAGCACAGAGGCACCACTAGGTCAATGCTCTATCCCCTGGGGTTTTTCTGTAGTGATTCTCAAGTGTGTGTCCTGCTTTCTGAGAATACCTTAACGTTAATTCTACTCATTGGCATTGGGAATGGTGTGCATGAAATAAGGCCCTTCCCCAGCCATGTTTGGTACTAGCAGTGAGGTGATAGGGATGTGACGATGGGCTTCCCCGGAGGGACAGGATTGCCAGAACTCTCAAGCCTGACCTCCCTGCTAGACTGAGGTCTGTCAGTGCCCAGCGGGGCTCTCCCACACTATCTTCACTGTCCCCTACCCCAGGTAATCTGCATTAGGTAGGTTCACTCAGATTTTATTTTTTTAAAGAGTTATTTATTGATTTTATGTATATGAGTACACTGTTGCTGTCTTCAGACACACCAGAAGAGGGCATCGAATCCCATTACAGATGGCTGTGAGCCATCATGTGGTTACTGGGAATTGAACTCAGGATCTCTGGAAGATCAGTCAGTGCTCCTAACCGCTGAGCAATCGGGTTTTACTTTCCATAGCCTGGCCATCCCATGCCCTCCCAAGTACCAAGCCCAGGAAGCATTCTTTTATAGACTCCAGACTGGGGATCTGCAGGGAGGCATGAAATCAATTCTCCAGGACTTTAAATAAAAATGAAATGGGATGGGGGTGTTGGAGGACACAGAACCTAAGCACAGACCCCCTTGACAGCGTGTCTGGGTCTTGGGTTACAGGTAATGTTTATTTCATATATCTATATATCTATACCATGAAAATATTGTATTGGTGTGCCTCCTTGCTTCCAGAAACAAAACTCTGTGTAAATCAGTCCTCAGATTTTTCCTCCTTCCCAGCTCTCCTAGCTGATCACTCCTTTTTCTGCCCATAAAAGAAAAGAAATCCCCCAATCTTTGCTAACCCTCTCAAAAGGTTTTTTTTTTTGTTTTTTGTTTTTTTTTTGCAAACCCACCACCTATGGCCACAAAAGGCCCTCTATACAGGAATCCAAGGATACTGGCTATTGACTGGTCTTACATTTACACACCCAAGGGAGCCACTTAAGTGGCCCTTCACAGGACAAAGATCAGCTTCTCTGGGGTTAAGGGAAGAAAGCAACCCTCTGCTCTCCACATTCCTGCAGTGCACACCCTCACGGAAGGCTGCTTCTTGGGCACATCTAGGGGACTGCTCTTTGCTTCTGTCACATTCTTCCTGCTACAATCACTGTGGAGAACTACTCTGAACCAGGCATGGGAATTCTCAAGCCAGAGGCCCCGCTGGAGCTCCTGAGTATTCGAAGCGGAACCCCATCTCCCTGTCCACTGGTTGACTACAGGTCTGTCTTCCCTGACCCCACAACCTCCAGGTTGGCCTTTATGGAAAAAGTCTGGTTTTTCAGTGTGTTGGTGTGTTCCATCCTTCCTCCACGGGGCAATGCGGGTACTGTCATTTGAATGTGTTGTACGAAAGGTTCATTTGCTGGAAATGTATTCCCCATACTTGTATGTTGTGTGTGTCTGAAGGTAGAGCTTTGGGAGATTATTAGAATTAGATGGGGCTGTGAGGATGGAATCCTGGGATGGGATTAGTGACAAGAAAAGGAAGAAGGGCCAGGAAGAAACTCAATCAAGTATTTGTTCTGCAAGGCTGGGACCTGAGTTTGATTCCCAGAACCCACACATCAGCTAGGCACAGTTCTAATTCCAGTATTAAGGGGAGGTTGAGGCAAGAGGGTTTGGAGCTTGCAGGCCAGCAAATCTATCAGAATCTATGAGCTTCAGGTACAGTGAGAGTCTGTATCAAAAATTAGGCAGAGTACAAATAAGGAAGACATCTAATGACAACCTCCACACATGCATGCCACACATGTACACACATGTACACACATGTACACACATGTACACACATGTACACAAACATAAAATGGAAAAACAACATAGGCCAGAGCTGGCATACTGCCTCTGTCTCACCACGAGATGCCTTTAGATGTAGGATGCTGTGTGAGATCCTCACCAGAGGCTGAGCACAATGGTCACACACTGTCATGTGCCAATGTCAATTAGTATCCCTGGTCATCAACCTGACCTCATTTGGAATTAACGAAAACCCTCACATGGTAGGCATACCTGTGGGAGATTTTGCTTAATTTGAAGTAGGACAATCCATTTCTAATCTGGATCTTTGAGAGGAAAACACATCTCTAATCCAGATCTTTTGAGCTAGAAACACATGCCTCTAACCTGGGCCACACCTTCTGCTGGAAGCCTGTGTAAGCAAATGGAAAAGGGATGCTTTTATTTTTTTGTCTGCTTGCTCTTGCCTTACAAGCAAGTTCAGTCCTTCACTGGCATTGGAGCCTAGTTTTTTGGGATTGCAGCATATACTGGAAGATGAGCTGAAACATCCTGTCTTGTGAACTGAACAACTACTGGGTTCTTGGACTTTCCTTTCACAGCCAGCCATTGTTGCTGTAGCTGTACCACAGCCTATAAGTCACACACACACACACACACACACACACACACACACACACAGTGAGAGAGAGAGAAAGAGAGAGAGAGAGAGAGAGAGAGAGAGAGAGAGAGAGAGAGAGAGAAACAGAGACAGACAGACAGACAGACACACACACACACACACACAGATTCTTCTATAAATTCTTTCATGCCAGAGAACCCTAACTAAATACACACACACAGTCTTCCCAGACTCCAGAACCAAGAGCTAAATAAATACTGTTACCCACTGTACAACACTCAGTTATAGCACTGAAGGGACTCTAGCCAGCTCGAGCATGGCAGGCAAGGCTCTGGCAGGCCTTGCCTTTCCCCTGATTCTCTCTGCCTTGCTAAAACCCAGTAGATTACATTCCTAAAGCTAGCCACCAAGGTCTATTCCCTTATTTGGACACTTCCTCCTCCTGAGGCTGACTACCAAGGTCCAGTTACCAAAGTATTGAAATCCAGCAATGAGAAGCCCCCTTTGCTCAGCTGATTAACATGCCCAATTAAAATTAAACACCTCATCCTGACATGGGGTTTCCTCCTTTACCTTAGTAAACTACTATTTGCCTATGTGTCAAGGCTGTCTCCTGTCTATCCAGTATCTATTCACTCTGGGACAGACAAATACCCCTTCTCTCTCTCCCTCTCCTCCTCCCTTTTCCCTTCCGCTTCTCTCTCTTCCTCTATCTCCTGTCTTTGTCTCTTATTCCTTGCTCTCTGTCCCTCTGTCTTGAGGGTCCTGAGTCCCTACTTTTCCTTTCACCTCTGAAACAGACTAAGGGCGGCTCTCACACCCACTGAGCACCTGCTTTGTGCTAGGCTCTGCTCCACCCACAGCTCTGAACAAGCACTCTCAGATCATGTTGATCAATGAGGCTCAGGGCAATGAGCGGTGTGCACAGCTATGAAGCAGCAGACACTCTCATGGGCCTCTTAGATGCCGACATCTCTGCACCTTTTCCCAGTCCACAGGATCACAGGATGGATCCCAGAAGCCCCGAGTGGTGCTGCAGGCGGAATGATTATTAAAGCATGGCAGGAAGCACTGAGGCCCCACTATGGGAGAACAGCGGGAAGAGGAGCTGTGTCTTCTTAGTTTTAGTCTGTGAATGTGTGCCGAGGACTCCAAGGTCATGGTGTCTGAGGCGAAGTGCAATGTTGACAGCAGGAGCCATTCTCAAGTCCACTGGGGTACAGAGGGATGCCATAGTATGTACCCACACACTGCATGACTTAAAACAACTGACACTGTGAGAGGTCTGAAGAGCAGAGATCTGCAAGATGCCAGCAGGACCTGTGGCTTCTGAGTCTCTAGGGAAGCAGCCTTCCTTGCCTCCCACAGCTTCTCATGGCTTCCTACCTTCCTTACCATTCTTTGGTGTGGGCTGCAGTCTCTTTCTCCACCTCCAAAAGGCTTTCTGTCTCTGCGTCCTCTGCCTCCCCACAAGGATTCTAGGCACTGGATTTAGAGCCTGTCCAGCTTGGATTCAGTAGAGCTAATTGCATATGTAAGCACCCTACTTCCAAATAAAGGTGACAGCCGGCATGAATTCTGGGGAACGCTATCTGCCTGGGACAGCAACCTCCCTCCCTCTGCCACTGTGGCCCCATGTCCATTTGTCTAAAGTCAGCAGAAACAGAAACACTGGATGCCAGGTTGAAGAAGGTCTCAATCTGCTGTCTTACTGGAACTCAATTCCCAACATTCTCATACTCCAGAACAATGCTGCTCCCACTGGAAATGTTGAATTACTAGCATTTTTTTTTTTCAAAATTACAATCACTCACTCTTGGGCATACACTGCAGAACTTGCTTGGACCTAGTTGAAGAGCATGTGGTTACAAAGGGACTTTCCCTGTAGGGGCCTATACTTCTATAGATAAAGTCTTTTGTTTCAAAAAAGACATCTCATGAGCCAAACAAAATATGTCTGCAGGCCAAAATCAGACATAGGCAATGAGCCCTGGCATGCAGCTCAGCTTGTAGCTTAAGAGCTATGCTCCATCTCTGGTCACCATGTGTCACTTCCTGTACCCTTTTCTATTCCTCAATGGTTGCCACTTCACTGGGGTCCTTGAGGCAAATATCTTTCGAAGGTCATGGCGCCAGGCTCTGAGTGTACTGATTGAGTTCCTGCCCAGCAGAACTCACCGACAAACCTGAGGCTGTTTTCTTCTAAGCACTGCTTTCCAAACTCCCAAATCACATGACACATTCACAGCCTACTGTCAGCAGATTCTGTCCCAGGTGGTCTAGGTGTGCCCCAGGGATCAGTATTTCCAACAAGATCCCTGGTGATGTTGATGGAGCTGACCCACTGACCAAACCCAGGGGAAAGGTCTAAAGAGCAGCCTGGTCCATGAGTGCCTGGGCTAGAGCTTCCTAGATAGAGGACTCCTAATTTAGACTTGGGTCCCTAAGGTAACCTGGGTCATTCAACCCCCATCTACTAACTCTCTGCCACCTTCCTCCCCACATCCTAAATTTATCTAGGGCTTTATGTACATCTTCATTTTGAGCTGGCATGGGACACACCACCTCCATATGCCAGCCTCCACGTTTGGCGCCCTGTCACTGCTGAGAGCTTTGTCCACAGTCCTTATTATCCCAAGGTTGTGGTTTCCATTACTAGTCAGAGTTTCTGCTGGCCCCCTGCTAAGAGTGGTACCCTGGAGGGGGGGGTCTCACCTGGACTGGAGCCTCATTTTATACTGGTCGTGGAACTTTGAAACAGTGACTGCTCTGTGCTACAGTGCAGAAGTACTGATCCCCACCTCACCCCTGCCACTACCCACGCTCATGCAAGCAACCCTAATAAAACTCAGTGGTTCCCACAGAACCCGAGGAGTAGGAGGGGGACCGTTGGGAAAGAGAAGGGTTCCAGAGGGGGAAGAGGGGGCTGCTGAAAGGCACGTGGAACGAAAGCAGTTAAAATCAACCATATCAATGGATGGTTATGTATGAAATTTGCTTAGAACAAAAATATGTATAAAGAAAAGAAATACTGAAATTTGAGTGTCTGAATTGAAAAGTGCCCAAAGTGAAAAGTATTCATTAAATTTAGAAAGAAAACTAAACTATTTCAGTGGTGTCTGGAAGTTGATAGAAGAGATGCTAGTGTTCTCCAGGCTCGGGCTCAACCTCTAGTCTCTGAGTGTGCCCTCACTATTTTACTAATGTGAATCTCGTGGGCTAAATAAGGCATGTTATTAAAATACTTTTTACCTGGTATTATTCAGTTTCTTCTTCTGTGGATGATGGTTCCTAGCAAGCAAGTTAGTCACCAACCACAACCAGCTCATGGCTGTTGCTCCCAGGAACACTTCCCCAAAGGACATCCTCGGGAGTTTCCTACCCCACCTCCTGTGTTTAGCTGAGAAAATTTGAGCTTAGGGAGTAGGAGGCCAGACTAAGAAGCAGGAAAGTGCAAGCAGCCACTTCTAGAATTTGCTGATTCTTCTACACTTGCTGGTGGGAGTTTCTGATTTCATTTTTAGAA
Organism: Grammomys surdaster; assembly: GCF_004785775.1. NCBI lineage: Eukaryota > Metazoa > Chordata > Mammalia > Rodentia > Muridae > Grammomys > Grammomys surdaster. Next base: position 3,443,095 of record NW_021620620.1, read on the forward strand.
ATGATCCAGCTTCTGGTGCTCTTCAGGCAAGCTCTGTGGGACTGCACAGGGTCGAGCTGAGATGCAGGCTGACTGGTACCAGGTGCGGAGATAGGACCATATCAGGCTCCCTCCCTGCTCAGCCTGCCGCAGTGATCAGGGCTGTTCCTGGCATGTCAGACACACAGTATCACTCTCCTTCTACAGAGTAATCCCGGTGCTGGCTCCCTTTCAAGGTCAGGTCTTAGAGATAGCGGATTCCAGACCTCCGGTATATTCCAAACTGCTGGTGAGATCAGAACAGGCAGCTGTGAACTCTAGGCTGTTGGGCAACTCTTAGCAGCATTTAACCTCTCCAGAATAGGGCAGACACCTTCATGACCCCAGCACAGCTCCTGACCCCTGAGCAGCCCTACTGCCTGGTCCTTCCTTACAGCTCCCGTTACCTGGCTGACTCTGTGTGGTCCTCTAGCTTTCTTGTCAATTCTTCCTCTGCAGGCGTTAGCTAGAGCTAGCATCTGATACCTGCCCCTGGGACCTCCTATGAAATATGCTGAGCAAGGGAGACTTGAGAGCCTGGTTAGTTACCTGGCTGAAAGCCCAGAGTTCTGGTCTACATCCATCAGCCCACCTGCCTCCCCGTGGAATACTGTAAGGGAAAGGTTAGCAAGGAGTTTACAGTGCTTTACTGGCTACTTAATTCATGAACATCTCATGGGGAATGGCCTGCCTTATCACTCTCAGCCCAGTATGCCAAAGCAGATCCCCCACTCCTTGATCCTTTTTGGTGGGTTTAGAGGGAGGCCTAAACTGGGCTTAGGGCCAGACACCCACAGTGCCAAGAACTCATGAGATCAAGTGTGCAGAGATGGGCAGGACAGGGTTTGCCAGAATACTGCTGGGCCGAGAGAAAAGTCTACGCAGAAGATGCAGAGCCCCCAAGTGCAGCCCTTTTTGGAGGTGGGGGGACCTGGATCCTTCAGGCCTCAGAAAGCTGATCAGAGACAGAGCTCTGACCAAGAGCTAGCTCAAGGTGTAGCTCCTCTAGCCTCTGGCTCTGGGATTCTAGCACATGATGAGGCTTGTTGGAATGGAGGTACCTCACCTGAAATTGTGGAAACCATCAAATTTCAATATTCACTTACTGGGTACTTTGGAATAAAGGAGTTAGTACAGGTTAGTCCTGGGACTAGTGAGCTTAGCATGGCAAGTACTTAGCCTTCACATAAAGGATGCATGTACACACTAAATACTTAGTTCTCTGGCACCCATATCCTGGTCTAGAACCTCAGAAACCCAACAGATATCATTTATGAATCATGAAGAAGTCATGCTCATTCTGTTTCTGAGCCCTACTCTTCCAGGCCAGTACTGGGAAGATGAGAGGGCTCCCTTGTCTGTGTGCAGCTTCCAGGCAGAGTTCAAGAAAGGATTATGGGTCCAAAACCCATAGTCAACTGGTATTTTCACCTGCAGTCATCTACCTCCCTCTCCCTCTCCCTCTCCCTCTCCCTCTCCCTCTCCCTCTCCCTTCTCTCTTTCACACACACACACACACACACACACACACACACACACACACCCTGCCCCTCACCTACTTGACTGCATTGCATCTCCCTGGGTCAGGACCCTGCTGCCTGCCTTACAGTCAGCTAACTTCCTTGGTGCCATTGCATGGTCTGTGTCCTGGGATATGTCACCTTCCTGAGGCACTGCTGGGGGAACAGTATCTACTCTCTCTTTCCTTCACTACAGATTTGGTTGGGAGAAGGGTACATCTGGGGCGACAGTACCCTCTGAGAACAGGAGACCAAGGCAGTTTTCTGCTTCTAGTGGTAAAGGTGAACAAACTGCCATCTCTAGATGGATCCCACCTTCCTCTTCCTCTGTTGTTAATAATTATTGTTACTAACATATGGGTCACAGCTTTAATCACCGCACTACAACATTCTCTGGTTCACTACCCTCAGTCCTTGAAGATCGTCTCTCAGTCACCACTCCAGGATCTACCCACTTGGGAGGCAACTACAGGAAGGTCTCTGAGTTCTAGCCTGGTCTACAGAGTGCATTCCAGGACAGCCAGGCTATCCTGGAACTCTCTCTCAAAAAATTATCACATATATATCATATTCATATTTATGATAAAACACACACACATATGTATATGCATATAACAGTTAATTAGCAGTTAACCTAATGTTATGGTTTGTATATGCTTGGCCTAGGGAGTGGCACTATTAGAAGGTGTGGCCCTGTTGGAGTACGTGTGGCCTTGTTGGAGGAGGTGTGTCACTGTGGGTGTGGGCTTTAAGGCAATCCAAGCAAGACACAAAGTGCTGGCATCCACGTTTTTTCTGCTCTCCTGAATTTAGTAAGTGGTGACCCGAATGTTATTTATGTATACCCACCTATATGGTACATGGTATATTGGGGACATGTACCATAGCCAGACAGTAGGAGCCCTGGATTCATTACCTCAATGACACCTATGCCTTGCTCAGTGGCTGGATCTGTGGCTCTTGGGCTCTTTGGAGCCCAGCTGAAAGGGTTGCTCAGAGATTACAGTACACGGGTGTTAGCACTGGTAAATTTGTCCACTAGGTGGCACTCACACCATTGCTTTTCTTCCTTTTAAATCATGTTTACAGTCTTCACTTTCCATAGGATTGAAGGCTGCAATAGGATCTATGAACTAAGCTTAAGTAAACGATAATCCTAAGAATGATCACGTCTCCAAAGGCTGTCAAGTTTTCCTCCTTGGGCGATGAGGGTCCCCAGGGTAGAAGGAGGGACTGTCCCAGGCTCTGGCTCCTGCCAGAACACTGTCAGTGAGTCTGTCCTTTTTCCTGTCCTGCCATTGATTCCAGAGGCACTGGATCCAGGCTTCAGTATTAGGTGTCTTTCTGTCCTTTTCACTTCTCTGTGTTCAAGACCTGTCACTCTGGCACCCTCGGAATGGTGGGGAGCCCTACCCATACAGACCACCCCTCTCCTACCCAGACTTTCCTTCATGCACGTCAGCACTGGGAGGCAGCAACATGGACCCTCATAGCCATACTTCCTGTTTCTGTCCCCAGGTAATTAGCTTCATCCTACTAAGTTATTTCCCTTGTTTCAAGCTCAGGATGGTAACTGACTCTTGAAGGGAGGAGGTTGTGCCCTGCTCTCCCGAGGCCTCTGGAGGCCAGCTCAAGATCAGACACGTACCATGGGTTACTGAGTTTGGAGTGAGGCGGCTCGTTGACCTTATTATGGTGGCTCTTGTTTCAGGTAGGGTCACTCAACCTTCTCCTTTGTTCCTTCCTTCTTTGTCCATGCTGACCTAAAAATTGTAATTCTCCTGCCTCAGCTCTGTTGTAGTAGAGATCACAGTGCTTATTGCCATTCTATACCCCAACTTTTTTATTATTATTATTATTATTATTATTATTATTATTATTATTCCTTTTCTAGCCACAAGGCCCCTGGGTGGAGCCTCTGCTGGAATCTGTAGTGACATAAAGCTCCGCCTGGGACAGGCTGACCTAGGAGGTACAGGTTCCCCTTCTGACAGCTGTTTGACCTCAGGGTGGCTCACCTAACATCTCTGGGCTACCACACCTTCATGGGCTATAAAGGGAGTGGAACATTTCCAGCTGCAGCCAAATCCTCCTGAGTCCCTTGGGACTAGTTGGTAGGAAGTCCCAAGACTGCAGAGCCCCTGGAAAGAGAGGAAGAAGGAGAGCCACCCCAGGGCCTCCATTAGCACTGGTGTTGCATTCTCTCTTCACGTGGGTGTGCAGTGTTCGGAGTCCATGTTTTACCTTATCCACATCTTCTGCTTTTCCAGAGTAGCCCCAGCACCTCCCTGCTTCTACCTGAGGTCTTAGGAGGAGCTGTGTCACAGAAGCAGGACAGCAGATATCAGTAGCTCTGAGAGCCACACAGATCGGGGTGCTCAACCAGACAATAGCTTCTGTGCTGGGAAAGGGGTCTGAGAACAAGCCCCCAAACCTCACAACTGAAGCATAAAAAATATAAGCATCTGGACAAGGCTGAGAATCAGTTGCCTGTGCTTCATGGCTGCCTGTGTGGCTTGGGAAGCCAGGTGGCCTAGGTTTGGGCCTGCTGTGGTTTTAGGGTCTCCACCAAATCTCATGCTAAAATTTAACACACACATTGTGGGGTGTTAAAAGGTAGGCCCCAAAGAAACAAACGGGTCAAGAAAGCTCTGCCCTCACAGTGAACCGGTCCCCTCGTGGATTATCACGATGGGTCTGTCATAAAAGCTAGTTTGGCCTGCCACTTGTATGCACCACTGTTGCCATGTGATGCTTTGTCTTACCTTGGGCTTCTGCAGGCTTCTTGTTGTTGGAGACACAAAGGTCCTGGAGCCCAGAGATCACTCAGGAAAGACAGGAATGTTAAACACACAGGGCCTCTTCTCGAGGAGATAAAATGCCTGTTTTTTTGCCCACAAGGCTGGGAGTGGATTTTGTTGAGAACTTGGTGACCTTTTTGCTATCTGCAGAGGCAGACCTCACCCACCTTTTGCTATAGATTCAGACCTCACCCAAATTCCCCAGGATGGTTATCCCAGGCTTCTACCTCCCTGGACCTTTACTCATCCTTAGGGGAGATGTCACATGTACTTTATGCCGGGCTGACCTGTGTGCTGTCTCGGTGGGAGACCACACTAGGTTCTAGGTCTGTTAGCTGTAGAACACACCCTCATGGTCACACGTACTTTGAGGAGAAGTTTCGATGTAGTCACACTAAGCTCCAGGTTGAAATGATTGTTGCCTGGAAATTTTTTCCCAAATTGTTCTGTGTTTTAAATATATTGGCAATGAGCTGCCTGACATTAGACTTCCCGAAGTCTGATTCAGGCTGATGAAGTCAGTCTGAACTGGGTTTTCATTTTGTTCTCTTTGAGGGTTTGCTTCCCTGCCTGGATACCTGCAGGGTCCCCTCATCCTGTGTACAAGAAGATCCTTATTAGGTCTTGTAAGCTTCAATCTTCTGGTCCCCGGGACCATGATCTGAACATATGTGTGTATATATGTATGCATATGTGTATGCATATGTGTGTGTGCATATGTGTGTATATGCATGTGTGTGTGTATATGTGTGCATGTGTACACATATGTGTGTGTATGTGTGTGTGAACTCAGCAGTGAACATGCCACAGCATGCATATGTGTAGATATCAGAGGACAATTCTTCAAGTCAGTTCTCCCCTGTCACCTTATGAGATCTGAAGATGGCACTTGGGTCATCAGGCCTGCATGCAAGTGCCTCTATACACTGAGCCCACTTTCCTTCTTTATGAATCTCCCAATCTGTGGGATTTTGGCATAGCTACAGGAAACAGACTAAGGCGGAGCTTCAGCTCTGCTAGCCGGCTGGGCACAAGGCACAGCCACTAGATTAGACCCTAATCTTTAGGGTCTGTTTCTGGGAAAAAGGTATAAAGTAGGTTTTGAGTATTGTGATAGGCAGAACAATGGCTGTCACAATGTCTACGTTCTTACCCCCAGAACCTTATAAATATATTGTTTTATGTGATAGGTGAGATAATAGGTCACTAAATATCCAGTTCCCAACTATCAGGACCTTTAGAATATATTGCTTTCTGTGACAAAAGACCCATCCTTCTAGACAAAGAAATCCTTGCAAATAGCTCTGCCCTAGATTAGGAGCACGGAATTGGTAACCCTCCACTCATTCTTGGGGCACGTGTTCAGTGCCTTTCTGTCAATACTGACAGAGTGGACTGAATTTCACTATGCACTCTGGCCTTGCCTGGCTAGCTGCTTCCCAGCGCCAGAGACTGCACCTCAGCCTTGCCTTGCCCAGGCCCCTAAGTCCTCACTGCCCCAGGTAATATGGCCTCCCTCTTCTCTACCTTCACTGCAGAATATTTATTAATGTCTCACAGTGAACTAAGCCTTTCTTTTCTTGCCCAACAGAGTTTAATTCAAACACATAGAAGAATTTAATTGGACCATCTGCAGAAAAATGGATACAACTAAAGGTCACCATGTTAAGTGAAATGACTCAATTTCAGAAAGACAAATATATTTTCTCTCATTTATGGATTCTAGCTTTCACATAGATATAGAAAATCATATACACACACACACATATATATATAACATACACATATGTACATATATACTATATAAAATAGAAATGAGATTAGGGGAAAGGGGAGAGGCCAGGCCTTGTTCTAATTTGTGCCCCAAGAACAGTTTGCTTGTACTTCTAAGTGCAGTTTTAAATCCAAGCCTGGGATTAAAGTCATGTGCCAGCACACTCAGCTGAAAAGTGTGTGTTTGTACTTTTCACTCTGCCTATGCCTCTCAGAATCCCCAGGATGGTGGCCTGCAGATCCCTGGCCCCAGCCTGGGCCCATCTTACCCCTTGGTAGACAGCAAGAGCCAGGTCATTTCCTCTTGGGGTTTGTAAAGGTACTGGCTCACAGACTCCACCCATGGAGAAGTGTCTTGTTCATGTTCCCACCCCTTACAATCGTTCTTCCCATCATGCTGCTGGTCTCTTTTCTCCAGTCTCCGCAACTGTCCTCAAAGACCTCTGTCACAGACATTTTAGCCCATACACAAGAAGGGCCAGAAGTGCCAGGGTTAACCCCAAAGGGTGTATCTCTCAAGGCCTTGCAGGTAGTGGTTGGTAGGATGCTCCAGCCACCCATTATCTGGGTAAGACACCCTTCAGGCCCGCCCTGCACCATCTCAGATGGCCCCAGTGGGGCAAAGCTGGGTGTCATTGTATCAGGTCATTCACTAACACCCCTGGCTGGTCTGTTCCCTGTGCCCTTCCTCGTACTCTACGGGACCACCTCTAGAGTACAGTGGCCAGATCCTGTCTCAGGCTGATTCTGTGGAGGTCAAGAGAAATAAAAATTCTGGAAAGATCAGTCTTGCTGTGACAGGGGGCTCACATGACAGACACATACTTAGCTCAGCAAGGACCACACTGAACAGCCTAGAACTGCACAAGCCTTTTCTGTCACTGCTAACAGGACAATGCGTCTGTGGGAAGATAATTTCCCTCTAGTCTTACTGTAATTCTGCTTTGGGATTCACAGTAAGCCTCATGACGGCCTTCTGAATCGGTTAACACTTGACTGTGACCTAATTTCCATGTGTAGGTTTGCCGCCTCTCCCTAAGGCACTGATTCTCAAAGTGTGGGTTGTGACCCCCTTGGGGGGATCACATATCATATATTTACACTACTATTCTTAACGGCAGCAGAAATACAGTTATGAAATAGCAACAAAATAATTTTGTGGCTGGAGGTCACCACAACATGAAGAACTGTATTAAAGGGTTGTAAAGTTAGGAAGATTGAGATCCACTGCCCGAAGCCGTCTTTGTTTAGTCGCTCGGCTTTATCATGAGTGTGAAAACCAGCATTTTCTCTTATCCAAGAGCTAATTATCCAAATAATAAGATTAAAATTTCTAATTTCTTCCCCTCAGTTTTTCTAGCTTTGGCCCATATTTCTGCCTTAGCTTGAAGACAGTATCCATCCTCCTGTAAGAAATAGGATTCTGAGGGCAATGGGGCCACCAGGACTACCTCAGCAGACATGGACATCTTTGGCCTACCTGGCGTAATCTCAAACAGGTGCTTTCCTGGGTCCTCAGGGTCTGGAAGAAGTTCAGTCACTTGTGTCCCTTGTAAGGAAATAAATCCCTGAAATGGAGACAAACACAAATAAGAAACATGAGCCGGCTGGGAAAGGGCTCTTTGGAGTAGGGGGTGGTGTTAGGACAGGGCCCATCCCATCCCCTGGCAAGGCAGGCTATGTACCAGTGGGAGGGGTGTGTGTTCTTTCTGCAGCACAGACCAAGCACAGAGGAAAACCCCTTCCCCATCTGCACATTCAGCTAGGGGTAGGAAGGGCTCTTCCAACAAGGGGTGGGCCCAAGGAAGTGGGCCAGGACTTCCCAGTGTAAGACTAGGCAAAGAAAGACAGGGGCAGGGCAGGAGGACAGACTGGGTACTCCTGCTATTCCCCACCTCATTCCAAAGGCTCGATGTAAGATCCCACTCGTGGAGCACGAGGGGAGAGCACTGGAGGTGCCATAGGAGACAGGCAGCATCCCAGATCTATGTGAGTTCAGTCTGCCATGGCCAGGCAGGGTGAAGTTTTACTCATTTCTCATTTGATTTTATTTGTGTATTCGATTAATTATTAGGAGATTATTATTGTACTGCTGGAGATAAACCCATGGCCTCTCATTCTCTAGGCCTGGGCTCTGCCACTGAGCTGCATCGGAAGCCTGATGTTTTACTTCTTTACCTACAGAACAGGAGTCACCGGCATGCACAAAGTCACAGCCTAGACAGTGCCTAGCACAGCTGTCCCTTGGAATCCATGGTGTATTGGCTCCGGGACCCCTTAGATGTTGTCTCTGAAGCTCAGTCTACATGTTTATATAATGAGATAGTGACCCTCAAGTCTCAGGAGTGTTCCATAAGCTGGCTTTCTGCTTGGTAAGTCCTGCATGCAGTGTTGCTTCTCTCACCCACAGGCCAGCCAGAGCCATTTTTACTCTCTGGAGGATTTCCTTAACACCATGCATAGTCAGCTTTGCCAGGCTCAGACTCTAAGTAGCTTGGCTACACACGCCTCTATCTTCTCCACAAAAAAAAAACAAAAACCCACTCCTCCTCCTCCTCCTCCTCCTCCTCCTCCTCCTCCTCCTCCTCCTCCGTCTTCTTTTTTTTTTCGGTTTTTCAAAACAGGGTTTCTCTGTATAGCTCTGGCTGTCCTGGAACTCACTCTGTAGACCAAGCTGGCCTTGAACTCAGAAATTCACCTGCCTCTGCCTCCTAAGTGCTGGGATTAAAGGCGTGCGCCACCACTGCCTGGCGGAAAACCCATTTTTAATTCTATTCTCGCAGTCTGATCTTCAGGTTGAAATTCTGGCCAGCTTCAGATAAACCATCTCACATCTCTACCTCAGTTGCTTTACCTGTGCAAGCATACGAGTTCCTGTCCTTAGCAGAGATGGATGAGTACCTGGGATGTCCTGAGCATAGGTCCCGAGAACAACAGTGTGTCCTTGGTATTGAGACATGGTTTCACTATGTAACCCTGGCTGATCTGGAACTCACTATACAGACCAGGTTGACCTTGAACTCATAGTGATCTTTCTGCCTCTGTCTCCTGAGTGTCCATGATTAAAAGTGTATACCACCACATTGAGCTGAGAACTGTTAGCTAAGCAAATCTCTCCATTATGTCTTGGCTGCACACCAGGTGGGGGGACATATCCATGAGTCTGCATTTGCCCAGGTGGGTAGCTCAGCATCTACTTCACCACTTCCCATCCCCCGTTCTTGTGCCTCAAAGCAGACACTCTACTCTTGGGCCTGGACCATTTTAGTGTATCCGTATAATGTCCCCACAAGAGACTATATATGCTGTAGCACAGATAGGGAAGATAGGGGGAAGACCAGAAAGGTGGAGCATTAACCTGAAGAAGAGTCTTTTCTGGCAAATCCTGGCCATAGCAGGCAATGGGAGCCTTATGTCTGCTGGCCTCTGTGCTTCAGGGCCATATGGAAATGCCTCTTCTCGTTTAAGCAACATCAAGGAAGAATGGTATCTGTACCCACAGAGGCTTGCTCTAGGGAAATTATAGCAATAAGCCAGGGATCCAGCTGGTAATTGCTGTAACTGAATTACTGGTTGCATTCTTGCTAGGGAGCCTGGAGCTACAGGGAATAAATTAGGACAGCAGCCCCAGGATGGGAGAGTGAGCTCATTATAGGGTGTGGGCGAGGCCCATCACTGAATCTCGGCACATGCTGTTTCCGTAACTGACTCTGTGATGGGGTACTTTGCTGTATGTTTTCCCTCTGCTTCAAGAACTGTCACCCGCACAATGGGAGTAACAGTATCTTCACTGACATCACTTTCTACTGAGGCTAGAGGGGAAAGCAGAAATAGCTTCTGTTGTGGGAAATGGTACTATGTTCCTGGCTCTTAGCCTACATGATTGACTAGAAGCCCTGTGGGGCAGGTGCTGCTATTGCTACCTCCCTGCACTAGAGGATGGGGGTGAGAGAAGGCAAAAGGCAGGCTCCCATCTTTTCTGCAGGCAAGGGCAAGCTGGGATTTGAGTTGTCACTTCCTATCCTGCTCCCCTTTGTGACAGCAGCTTCCCACCAACTCAGCTTGCTTCTAAGAAGCTGCTGTGGGAGAGTCAGGCAGGGACTTTGGGATCCACAAGTCCCTTTGTACTTCAGGGATTCCCTGTGTGGCCTGCCCCATCACTGCAAAGGACCTTGACACCAACCTATGACTTCACCCAATACTGCATCCCCCAGCCTTCTCAAGGTCAGGATTGAAGCTTTGATCTGAAGGTACTGGGGTGGGGCAAGGTGTGGTAGTCCCAAGAAGTCTGATCTCCTGTTAGGTGGTGTGGTGTGTGTTGACACTGTAGTGAATGTGTCTGTAAGGAATCTGACAAACATTTTGGTAACAACATTAACCTTGCCTCTCAAGCTACCACAGAACTTGTTGGAACACAGAGGTGTGTGGTCTGACAATATAGAAGACAAAGCACCCAGTTTACATGTTTGCCATCCTCTGTAGTAAGCAGGTCTCTTTCCTTCATGGTCAATTTCACGATGTCACTGAATGTGAGGTTGGGAAGGCACTCTAGCGTTTGCCTCATGCCGTCACCTCAGAGCACTGGGCACAGTCAATGAAGACAGTTGAGAAGGGATTGCAGATGAATTCTCACCTTTGCTTTCACTAATTCATTTAACTGAGGGTTAATTAATTCAATTGTGCATCACAGGCCTGCTCATTCAGAGTAGCACCGGACTCCACCCTGGAGTTTTGAATTCCACAGTTCTGGAGAAAGTAGCCGAACCTGTATTTCTACTTAATTTTCTGATGTTAGTGGCTTCAGGAATATGCTTTGAGACTTGCTGGTCTAGAGTATTCAATAGTGGGTGCATTTCTATGAGTTTAGTCCTTACCTAAATTTGCTTCCCTGTAGAATAACTCCTTGGCCCACTGTGTCAAGGCAATGGTTGTGATCTTCTCCCAAGAGATGGGCTTTGGTTGAAATTCTATGCCCTAGACATGCTAGTCACAGGAACAATGTGTATCCGTTTCTATTCTCTCAGACAATGACACAACCATAAAGTTTTTGATATATTCCGGGGTGGAGGGGATGTCCTAATGAGTATTAGCAAGTCCTTGCTGGCCTTCTTAAAATAGTGTGGGGCAAGGGCTTGGATACTTGGGCTCTAGAAGGGGCCAGGCTCATAGTCTGCACTCAAATGGCTTCCGTTGTCTTAAGCCTTGTGGGCACACAGAGAGAGCACACAAGCCCTGAGGCCCTTCATCCTTTTCCTGGCTCTGAACTTACCATGGGCATTGACTGTTGAGAGGTTTTCTCAGTCTGCATGTCTGAGCTCATCCTTAAAGGCTGGAGCTGACTTTGCTCATCTCACCAAAGCACCCAGAATGCCTGATCAATTCTAGAAACTGCACACAGAGAACAGAGCTCCTGGAAGTGGGTAGGACAAGCCTGCTTTTGGGTGAGTGTATTTCATTGACAGCAGCAAACTGAAATGCTTACTTAAAAATCCATCATCTAGCTGGGCATGGTGGTGCGTGCCTTTAATCCTAGTACTTGGTAAGTAGAGGCAGGCAAATGTCTGTTAGTTCAAGGTCAGCCTGGTCTACACATTGAGTTCCAGGACAGTCAGGAATACATAGAGAGACCCTGTCTCAACCCCTTTCTCCAAATCCATTGTATATAAGACATATTAAATGAAAACTCCAGAGCAAGCCTCCCAAGAGCTGATGCCCATGGTAAGTTCAGACCTAGAGAAAGGAGGAAGGGCCCTAGAGCTTATGTGCTCTTGCTCTGTGCCCACAGGCTTTCAACAAATGGTGCCACTTGAGATAGACTATGAAGGGAGACCAAAGGGGAGTGATCTAATGACTAGCCTCACTCCTTCTCAAATGCCTAACCCTCACGATGGGGAACCTAGGTTGCAGTGTGAACCTTAGGGGCTGTTTGAAATGTTAAAAGTCTGCTATACCAGATTCTGTGCCTACTGGTTATCTATTGCTACCCAACACACCCAAAACTCAGTAGCCTAAAACTATAGTATTAGTTTATCAGATGACTTCTATAGCGTAGGAGTTTGGAGGTGGGTTAGTTGAACAGTCGAGGCTTTATAAGGAGACAGTAAAAATTCAGAGACCTGAAAACCTGAAGGAGACCAGAGATATGCTTTCCAGCTGGCTCGCTCAATGAAAGCTACAAACCTGACCCAGAGTCCTGAGGTACAAAGTAATATGTGAGCGACAAACACATCAGGGGGATCAGCTCTTCAGAGGAAAACATACTTAGTGAGCTTGAAAACAGGAATCCAGAAAAAAGATCATCTTAAAAAGGGGATACTTAAAAGATCCTACAGACTGAACTAAAAAATTTTTATTATTTTATTTTTATACATGTATTTATTGTGTGTGTGTCCATGTTGTGTTCGGAGGTTGGAAGGGAACTTGCAGAAGTCAGTTCTCTGCTTCCAGAAAACTTACAGATCTGATAAGCACTTTCAGTAAAGTTGCAGGAACAAAATTAACCTACAAAAATCAGTTACTTTTCTATGTACAAATAATAGACTTGCTTAGAAACTAAAACAATTCAACTATTTCATTCTTTTTGAAAATACTTATTTATTTTATGTATATGAGTACACTGCAGCTGTCTTCACATGCACCAGAAGAGGGCATCAGATTCTGTTACAGATGGTTATGAGCCACCATGTGGTTGCTGGGAATTGAACTCAGAACCTCAGGAAGAACAGTCAGTGCTCTTAACCTCTGAGCCCAGCCCTCAGCCATAACTTAAAAAATATAAGTCTGAGGGAGGATTTGGAAGGGGGCAAAGGAAAAGGTAAAAGGATGTAAATGCTGTGTATTCATGTATGAGTTCTTTGAATAAAAATTGTAAATACCTAGGCATAAACCTAACCAAGAGATGAAAACCTCTGCACTGAAACGTTAAGATAACGACAAAGTGGCTACAGAGATGGTTTGTTTGGTAATGTGCCTGCTATGCAAACATGAAGCCCTGAGTTTGATGCTTCAGAACTCACATAAAAAAAACCATGCATGGAAATGTGTGCTTGTCATCCCAGTGCTTGGGAGGTGGAGACAGGAAGATCCCTGGGGCTTGGTGGCCTGCCAGGCTATCAGAATCAGCAAGTTCAGGTGTAGTGAGAAGACCCTGTGTCAAAGCTAAGGTGAGAGCAGTTGAGGAAGACACTCCATGTCAACCTCTGACCTCTGCATGTACATTCACACACGTGAACATGTGTACACACACAGATATACACACACATAAGATACTAAAAAAATAAACTGAAAAAAAGTGATGATGGAAAGACTTTCCATGTTTCAGGATTAGCAAATAAGTTATCACATTGTGAAAATGGTTGTCTTGCCAAAAGTCATCTATAGACTTACGGAAGAACCCTGAAAATTCCACTGATAGTCTTCACAGAACTAGAAAAAAATCTGAAGTTTATATAGAGGGACAGAAGATCAAGACTAGCCAAAGCAATCCTAAGCAGAAAGAGCAGTACTGAAGGAATCACAACACCGGCTCTCAAATTATACTACAGAGCCATAGTGACAGAGACAGCATGGTAATGGCCATGAACACACACATAGGATAACAGAACAATCTGGAAGGCCCTGAAATAAACTCATAGAGCTACAGCTACCCAATTTTTGACAAAGCTGTCAAACATACACACTGGAAAAATAGTGTATTCAACAAACAGTGCTGACAAAATCGGATGGATATTCTTCTGCAGAAAAATAAAATTTGGTCCATATCTTTCATTCTGCATAAAAATCAATTCAAAATAGATTTAAGACCTTAAATATGAAACCTGAAATGCTAAAGCTTCTAGGAGAGAACACTTCAAAATATTAGTACAAGAGAGAACTTTCTGAGAAAGATTCAATTGCATCAGAAATCACTAGGGATTGACAACTACATAAAATAATTCTTTTTAAAAATTGTTTATCTATATATTTAGTCTCTCTCTCTCTCTCTCTCTCTCTCTCTCTCTCTCTGTGCACCTATGTCATCATGTGTGTCTGGAGTTCAGTAGGAACAAACAAAATGTTGACTAAAATAAATTTGCCTTAAATATAGTCAATGGAATAAGATGTATGCATCATGCTACTCTAACCAAGGAAGCTGGAGTAGCTAAGAATAGAAGGAAAGGGAGATTTCCATCAAAGAAGTACTCTCAATGATTAAAAGATAATCCATAAGACATGAAGGCACTATTTGTTGGTAGGATATAACAATGTTAAAAGTTTAGGTACCCAGTAACAAATCTCCAAAGCACATAAAGTTAAACATATAATAATAACACAACATTTTAGCATCTCACCCAAGCATGCGCCACCATGAATGTTTCTAAGATGGGAATATCTCTAGGTAGACGCCAACCATCCTGGGTAGTGTAGCAAAAAGTATGTTTTCTCTTACCACATCTGCTAACCATTGAGCTGGAGGCTTGTGTGGTATAATAAAGCAAGAAAAACAAAGAAAATCCATCTATATTGGAAAAGAAGTACTAAGACTGCATTCATAGGTACATAACTGTCTACATGTAAAATCTTTTAAAAGCTACTAGAACAAATATGTTCTTCAAAGTTCCAAGATATGAGATAAATCCAAAATCTAAAGCATGTTTCTATATAGTAGCAGCAAATAATTTTGGGCTCTGGAAATTGAAACTGTTTATAAACAATATTAGAAATCTGAAATATTTAGCAATGAATGTGATAACAGATATTTAAGATCTGTGCATTGAAAATCATAAGCCATTGCCTGGAGAAATAAAAGGCGAGCTACATAAACGGGAAGTATATTAAGTTCATTGACTGCAGGCTTTCCTGTTGGCAAGGTCTCAATACCATCCAAAAGGATTTATGTATTCAGTGAGGCTCCAGTCAAAATTGAAGTAGGTATTTTTTTTTTTTTTAGAAATGGACTAAATAATTCTAAATTATATAGAAAACCAGAAAGGACCTATAATAGGTAGATAACTTTGAAACAGAATAGCAAAATTGAAGATCTAAAACTATAGTGACACTTACTATAAAAGTACAATGAATGATCAAAATAAAGTACTGACATCAAACAAATCAACTGAACAGAGTAGACAGTTCAAAAATAGACCTGTACATATTTGAACAACTTTTTTTTTTCTGAGACAGGGCTTCTTTGTGTAACTCTGGCTTGTCCTGGAACATTCTCTGTAGACCAGGCTGGTCTCGAACTCACAGAGATCTGCTTGCCTCTGCCTTCTGCATTCCTCTCAGTCTGCCTGTTTATAGCATTAATAACTCTTCTAATAAACTCCTAAGTCCCCAGTAACCTGTCTCAGTGTCCTGTTGAGCCACCTGCCCTGTACATAGTCTGACAGTTGGGTCTTTTAAAAATCAATCCATTTTATGTAGAATTCAAATCAGAAACAAAGGATGTGCCAAGATGCCTATTATGTGACAAGCCTAATCTTGTATTTCTTTCTATCCTTTTTATGAAATTATTTATAAAAGTAGTTGAGGACAGCTGTACTTTTTGAACTATTTAATACAATTTGTGCATGCTTGTGAATATACTGTGTTTTGCAATGCAAAGATTTATTGATTTATGGCATTTTTGATTGTGTGAATATGTGTGAATGCATACATGTGTGCACATGCACACACACACACATACACACACATACACACACAAACTTGCCTCGGCAGAACATGTGGTGAACTGTATAGGGCACGTCTTCAGCCTCCATGTGGGGTCTGTGCTTTGTAAACAACCCCCCCACTACATCTGCGATGCATCTGCAACCTTAACTCCTCTCCAGCTCTCTGCATGGACTGGAACACATTCACTTGTTCAGGTGATTATGTCAGGGACATCTTTGAGGGGAGGCATCCTTCTGCCTAATAGAGTCTATTTGGACCATTGGTCTGTGAGTCTAATATATATATATATTTATATCTTACAAAATCTAACAGCAGCTCAAGTAGTTCTGTCTTTCTGTCTGGGGGATTACACTCTGCCCTGGGTATGCCGGGCAAGTCTACTACTGAATCACACCCTTACTTCTCAAACTAAGTAATTTTGATAAAAAAAAATTGAAAATTGTAAATTGTAGATTGTAATTGTGTGTAAATTGAAGAGCAGATTTTTAAAATGGTATGAAGAATGTAAAGGATCTCAATAATTTTATATGCCATCACACTGAAATAAAAGTATTTTGATCAGTTGGCATAAATAAACTTTACTATTAAAAGATATATCTCTAAAAAACATAGGCAAAGGGTATTAGCAAGAAATTCATAGCACCAGGCAGTGGTGATGCACACCTTTAATCCCAGCACTTAGGACGCAGAGGAAGGCGGATCTCTGAGTTCAAGGTTAGCCTGGTTTACAGAGTGAGTTCCAGGACAGCCAGGGCTGTTACACAGAGAAAGCTTGACTTGAAAAAAAGAGAAAAGAAATTCATAGCATAATAAATAAATTCATAGTGTAATGGTCTGAGTGTTGAGTTGTCCCCAAATTCCTATGTCGGAAGCTAGTATCTCAAACATCAGCATTGTGATGTGCAGGCTTCTGGGAAGTGACAAAAATATGGAGCCTTTCTGAACTGGGATCAGTTGCTTTTAAAGAAAAGAGTTTGAGGCCCACAGACACGCTGTAAATGAATGTTCACATTGTAGGATTTGTAAGACAGATGTACATCTTCCTATAGACACTAAACTGTCTCCGAATCCCCTATAAAACCCAACATAGTAGAAATGCTATGTAAACAGTTGTCATATAATGTTGTTTGTAGAATGAAAACAAACAAAAACAAAGGGCTCTACATGTTCATACAGATATAATCATCTGTCTTCTCGAATTACAGTCTGGTGAATGCACAGTCTTCAAATATGGAGGGTCAACTATATTCAGGAAGGGCACAGAATTCTTATACCTTGAGAGGGAGTGGAGAGATGCTATTTCTGTCCTACCCAGTAATATTTGCATCCAGATAAGAACATTTAAATAATACTAAAGTTCAAAAGAAGGCAGTTAGATAATTTGTGAAGTGCTGTTCAGGCCTGAGTAATGGGCTGTTGGCATTTGTCTTCCATCACCCACTCACTGCACATCTCCCTTTATGTATCTGGAGCATCCTGTCTGCAGTCTGGAATGTCTATCCATCACTTCTAAGCAGAGGGCGGTAGCCCCATCGTCTGTGAACATTTAGTGTGGAGGCCTCACAGCTCTCCTCAGACTGAAAACAAGTGGTAATTCCCCTTCCCTTCCTTTGACCAGAGTCTGTACAGTGGCAGAGCTCTGATGCCTGTCTCTAGCCAACTGTTTCATACTCAGGACATAACATTTGTGGAAGGCAAACAAGGATGGCACCTGAGATGGGACTCATGGAAACCTCCAAGGTTTTATCCTCACAGAGGTCAGATCTTAATATTTTCCCACTGCTTATTGATATTAAGCTCTGAGACAAAGTTTGCCTAGCATTTCCCTGTCTGTAGAATGTTTACTGGCGTCTCCCTCTAGACACCTCTGAGTATTTGATGGGAGGGGGTGCTCTGAGGACCTGGGATGGAGCTGGGCTGTTCAGGTGCCCAGGACCTCTCAAGAAAAAGCAGTACTGTACACTCTTATGACAAGCTTTGGGGTCACACTGGGCCTTCAGTTTATACCCACAGAGTCTCAGTTTCCAACTCCATAATGTGGGGGTGTTTGAAGGATGTCATGAGCTCTTAGACAGCTCTGGATCCAGAGAGAGTATTGTTGCTATTAGTAGGTCACATAGGCAAATTTGCTTATGATCAAATGCTGTAAGATGCAGAACACACACACACACACACACACACACACACACACACACACACACACA
>NW_021620620.1:3461074-3468521 GCF_004785775.1 Grammomys surdaster
ACACACACACACACACACACACACACACACACACACACACACACACACACATTTAAGGACTATTACTGGGGAGGTGTGGAGCACTGGCTGTTCTTCTGGAAGATGAAGGCTGATTCCTAGCACCCATAACCATCTATCATCGGTAACTCCAGTTCCATGGGCTCCAACCCCTTCTTCTGGCCTCTTTAGGCAGTGTATACATGTAGTGCACAGACATAAATGGAGGCAAAACACCCCACATATAAAATAACAAAAACGAAATAGAAAACTATTATGAGGTTTGTAATATTGTAGTATGTCTTACATGGGACTTAGGCAGGTGACTCCATAGGCTTAGGCCTGGCTTTCAGACCTTTAGACATAAACATATTCCTGTGGTTCTCCACACTTCATGTGTCAGGAACCAAGGTAAGAGACAGACTTGGGGAGTTTGAGATGGCGAGGACAGAGTCCTTTAGAGTTTAAGATCCTCTGCAGAGCCTAGGATGGTGGCAGCTCCTCAGTCTGCTTGGATCCTGGGGTTTGCTTTAGGATTGAAGTCTTTGCAATCCTAACAGTTCAATCTTAGCACAGGGAGCTTTCTGAGAAGTCTTCATTTTTCACCTTGGCTGTGTGAAGAAGGTGCTTCTGAAGTCCCTCTAAAGACAGTGAATGATAAGCTCCCCACAGGCGGCGTCTGGCAGGTTTGAAAGAACAACCACTCAGACTCCTTATCTGGTGCAATTCTGACGGGGCCTCAGATCCATCTTCAAAAGTTTTAGCCATCTGACACCTAGCCAGGAACCAGATATCTCTGAACTTGACATAAATAATACAAACCTGAGGGAATCTCATTGCCAAGTAGGGAAGGGCCTTTCCTCCCTCCTTATCATCCAGGTCTGTGGCCAGGAGCCATGGCCCTTTGCAATGCAGAGACCCATGCAAACACAGTGAAGGGCAGAGACCAATGAGTGCTTGGTCGAGGTGCTCACCTCTCCAAGGAGTGGAGGTGATTCCATTGTCTGTCTTTGCCAAGACTCTGTTCTGACAGTTGAGACTTCAATACGGACTACGAGTGTTCTAAATTGCATACTAGGACTGACCTAAAGGACACTGTTTCCCACTATGTCTTGTGTTTTCTCTAGAAAATCTTAGAGCTGGGTAGGGGTGTGCCTTAGGATCAGGGTCCTAAGAACACCTATGTTCAGAGGACATAGGGTTTTGGGTTCCCCACATGTTATAATTCCCCAGCTGGTCACCTCCTAGGCTATCCAGTCCAGTTATGAACCATTGAAAAATCCATCTGAGAATGATGCATGAGTCTAGACATGGGGCACTAGTAGAACCCTAAAGGATATTCAGATTTCAAAGCTATTAGTCTCTTCCAAAGCCCTAAGAGATGCCCTTTCCAAGGTGGGAAGATCCCTGCTCATCCTGCAATTAGTCATGTGACAAAACTGAACTCTAAGCTAGACTCCCCAAACTGTGTACCCTGACTCACTCCAAGTCACTCTGGGGGAATTCCCTGTAGATGGGGCATTCTCCTGGCTGTGGACGGTGGTGTACCAATGATCACAACAGGCACCCTGGGATTTCCCCCTCCTCCCTTGGTATGTCACTATGAGGGTATTCTAATGCCTATTGCCATGTTCTTGAGGTAAGATGCTGTTCCATGTTGGGAAGAGTCTGTATGGAGCCAGAGCTCCTAAGTTCTGATGTCCTGCCTTAGTGGGAGCCTGAGGTAGGATGCTGAGTGGTGTCCCACGGCTATGCAGCTAGTGGAGCATAATGCTAAGCCAGGGATTTCTTAAAACTCTTTCGTGTTTATCCTGCTTCTGCAGGAGGCGGAGAGGCAAAAGGGCATGCTATTGAGTAACAGGTTTGGAGAAGGTTCTAGTGTCGTCAAATCTCTTCCTACTATTGTTACTGAGAGGTCTGAGAGGTCTGAGGAGGGGACACCTGCTGCTAGTGGACCTGGGATGTATCGATGACAACACTAATAGGTCTGGCCCTTTCAAACATGCGTGTGACCTTTTCTCCTTCTCTCTCTTCTTCCCTGCTGGGTCAACCTGGGAGGCCATACAGACAGCTGAAGCCAAAGCCTCAGCCACAGCTGATGTAGTTTCATAGAAAGGTAAACTTTTGATATGTTTATCAGATGATCTCAGAGGAGGTTAGTGTTGGTTATTTTAGCTAATGAGATACTATTTTGAGAAAATAAATATTGATTTTTGTCTTGAACTACTTACTCATATACAACACGCACACAGACACACACACACACAATTATAAACAGTAGCACTATTAAGCACTGTATTTCCATATTGGTAAAGCTTCTTAGCAAAACCCTAGTCCCCTCTTGCTTCATGTCACCTTTTGCAGTTTCAGTCACATTTGGCTAACCATAGTCTGAAAATATGAAGTGGAACATTCCAGAAATAAGCATTTTAAACTGTGTGCTTTTAAATTTAATAGTTTGATGGAATCTCAAGTATCCCTGTTCTGTGCCATATAGCAGATGAACAATCTCTTCTTTCAGTATATGCATGCTGGATACGCTACCTTCCTGTATGACTTAAGATGTCTATTGCTGCAATCATGACCATGGCAACGTGACCAACAGCAACTTGGGGAGCAAAGGGTTTATTTCTCTTACACTTCCACATCAATCCGTCACTGAAGGATCTCAGGGCTCCAGGCAGGAACCTGGAATTAGGAACGGAAACAGAGGCCATGGTAGACCACTGCTTACTGGTTTGCTCACGGCTTTCTCAGTCTGCTTTCTTATACAACTAAGGACCTCAACTGTATACAACTGTTGTACACTGTTATATAGTTCTCATGCAACTGTACTACCCCAGGGGTGGCACTACACCCACAGTGTGCTGGGCCTTCCCACATCAATCGTTAACAGCAGCAATACCTGGAAGACTTGCCTACAGGCCAATCTTATAGAGGCATTTTCTCAATTGAGCTTCCCACATACCAGTTATTTCTAGGTTTGGATCAAGCTGACAGAAACCGACCAGCTCCTGGTAGTTATCAGTGGCTATATTAGTTCTAAGGTTGACTGGCATGTGCAATAGTTGGGTTCAAGAAACCCTTACTCTATAATGGCCTCAAGTGCAAAATTGCATCACAAAATGATATTTTTATCATTTGACTTTGTTTTCCACTGATATTAACCGATTAAAATGTTTCAAATGATTAAAATGTTTAAAATGTACAAAGTCAACGGACCTATGTCTGGTTCTGATGGTCTGCAGGATATGGCACAGGGTGGGGGCTCTGGGCTCCATCTTCAATGGTCTGGAGTGTCTCCAATTGCCTGACATTTTGGATGGGTAAACTGAAAAGAATCTGGTATGGGCTAACATAGGTTCAAGGTGATGTGATGTCTTTCTGATTTATTACAATGCTGATACCCTGGGATGTATGAGCTGTTAGGAGGGACACTACTGTACTATTCAGCAGACAGGTTAGTCAGAGACAAATCTGAAAAACAAAATTCCTGTCCCCTCACCAATCGGCCAGCCTGTGAGGGGCCGAGCTAGGGCAGTGGGAGGTCCTAAGAGTAGGAAAATGACTCAGCTTTCTTCTGGGATCACTGGATAAAGTGAAAGTGTTTGTCTCAAGTGAAGGTGCTGAAGGAACCTGAGCTTAGTCCCTCCTCCTCTCCATGGTGTATAGTGGCAACACCACAGTTGAGGTAGCTGAGTTCAGAGACAACCAGCATCCTCAGGCATCACCTCTGGACTTCTCTGGAACTGAGTGGCTCTTTACTGGCCATCATTTCCAGAATCTTCTCCGATGTGGATCTCAGGTGGACGTCAGAGTTAATATCTGTCCCCGTATTCTACATTAAGTTCTTCGGGGCCAGCATGTCGGGTTTGGGATCACAGCTGGGAGCCCATAGTAATACTGCTCTGCCCTTGTCCCCCACCATGAGTCACATGGGGACATATTCTCTCCATCACTCACAGATGCCCTGGGATATATGGTGTTGCTGGGAAGTGAGGCTACTGCATTACCAATGGACAGGCTATAATAGAAGACACACAGTACTTGTACACTGACCTGCCCAGCTGTACCATTCTGACTTCCTGAGCTGGCTGCGGCCGAGAGAACCTGCTACATTTTGCTGGGGCAGACAGACCTCTTCTCTAACTTTTGCAAACACTGCAGTCTCCTTAGGAAATGTTCTCATTTCTTGGCAGCCAAGAGAAGGCATCAGCTTGACAGAAGCCATCTCCAATCACCTACATTATGCTGATAAACTATAGTTCAGTAATCTACCAATGCATTAAGGGGCAAGAATGGCTGAACACCAATGCAAAGTAAGTTATGTTCAGCTAAACAATGAATAAGATACACTTTCCTGCTGCCCCAATGCCATTCAATCTGTTTTTCTGCCCAGTAATTGACAAAACTCATGATTTACCAGACAGCCTTCTAGCTATTACAGTAAATTAACTGGGTTCACCTTAAAGCCACAGAATTGATCTGTTGTAAGAGAGAGGCAGTCAAGGACTGGAAGTTCTGTGCTGAATTAAATTAGTAGACTAAGAGGAGCTCATTTCATAAATGAATGATCAGGGACACTGGAGGAAACGTGAAAGCTGGGGAGAAGTTTTGTTTAAGATGCTCTTGTGATGTAGCCCAGGCTAGCCTTGAACACTGTTCTGAGGTCAGTTTTAGATGACGTGGCTGCGTAGTGACAGTTTCCTTTCCCAGAGGAATGGCAGCATACTCTCATATAACTATTATTATAGCCATTGTAATTATTTCAATTACATGATTATAATCAGCATGTTCCCAGCTAGTCTCACTGTTGCTTCTAGAGCGTAGGTATAAGACACGCTTTAAGGCAACTTCATTCATGATTTTTCCTTAACATGATACAGGTAGTGAAAATTGTTTTAATTAAAAATTGTTTAAAAGTGAGTGCTGGGGTTGCCATTTTGACTTTAGTAAATATAACTCTTTTGATTTTTAACTTGTTTGACCAGAACTCAGATTTTGATATCTATAGAAGCAGAACTTATGGTCCTCAAAAGGCTGCAAACATCTAAAGAGAACACGAATTCTCAGATGCAGAGCTAAATAATTGATACTTCTCCTTTTATAAGAGTCTAGCAATTTTTCACAAAAGAGACATTTGAAGTTGTCTCCAATGGCATTTTAAGCAAGAGAGGATGTACAGTCTAATTTTCCTCTGCCGTGCTAACAGATACCTATCAGCAGCCAATTAACTCAAGGTCATGTCTGTGTCTCTGCCACTGCTGAGGTGTCCTGAATGGCAAGAGGGCCTGCTATGGATACTTCCATGCCTCTCCTTCAAGCTCCACTGTGCTCCTTCTGAGCATAGCTAAAACAATGTGCAGGTCTGCGGTAGGACTGTCTTGCTTGGGTAGACATTGCTAATTTGTTCATCTGCTGTGGATGGAGGAGGAAATCTGAACAAGTTCACTGACCAAATACGACTTACGGGAGCTGCCAGCTCCAATGTTCCTATGGTGTCCAGAATTGTTTTCCTTGGAGACATTCATCAGGCCTGGCTGAAGAACATGATGAGCACCAACAATTGGAATTCTGGGAAAGTGCCTGGTTTGGACAGACCCCAGAGCTCACCAGCTTTTCCCCTGGCCTCAGTTTTGACTCACACAGCATGTGGCTTTGGAAAATCCCTCTGGTTTCATTCCTGTGCGTTAAGTGGTCCCCACTCACCTGTGACTTTGAGAGCCAGAAAGGCCTTTAGAGACCATCTCTGTTTAACCCCCCTTCAAGCTACTTCATCAGCCCTGGGGCCCAGAGCTCACCTGTTCCAGTCTGCCACCCCATAGGAACACAGCCGTCATGAAGGGCAAGTTGGCTCATTTCTATGAGGCTGAATGCCTTATATGGTGCTCATCCCAGGATTTCCTTGCCTTAGGTGATATACTTTTTTTCTGACTCATGGGAGTTCACATTCTTCATCTGCACAGATCCCCATTCCTGCTGTACTGAAAATGCAGTGTTTGAGGGGACTATCTTTCTCCAGACAGACCGGATCTGAGCATGGCTGAGCTCAGCTGGCCTTCCCCCTCCTGTCATAATTTATGCGCATTTTGCAGCAGGACTCAAGGGTTTCATTAGATTTTTTCTCCAACAAATATCTCACTATTAGTTTCTACTAAGCCTTCAGCTAATTAAAACTCTTAATTTTGCCTCATTTGACTTTTTGAAAATGTGTATGGGCATGTGAGTGTATATCACATGTGTGCAAGGACCTCAGAGGTGAAAATAGGGTGTCTGATATCCTGGAATTGGAAATACAGGCAGTTGTTAGCTGCCTAATACGAGTGCTAGGAATCAAACTCCTAACTACTGAGCCATCTCTCCAGTCCCTGAATATATATATATATATACTCATATGATATACAATTTATATATTTATATTATCATTTTATGTTTATAATATTTGTAGAGATATAATTATATATAAATATATTATATATAATGTTTCTAATTAGATAAAATCAATATATAATATATTATAATAATACAGTATATATACATATGCATAGTCCACTATGTAGCTCATATTGATCTTGAATTCATGACCCTCTAATCTCAGTTTCTCAGGCACTGGGATTACAGGAATGTGCTCCTTCTCTTGGCATATGTTTTTAACTATTTTTAATTAGATCACTCCATTTTGTGGGATCAAACAGCTGTTTTAATCCAAAGCTAGGCCTTTCCATTTTTAACTTAACAATTTTCCATGAACCCAGCTTGTCCATGCCAGCTGCCAGAGATGTCCCTTGCAGCTCTGCAAATTCATTACCCATGTCTTTGATTTTCAACTACGTCATAACCACACACTGGAACAGTGATTGAAAAAGTTGGTTCTAGAATCACAGCATTTTCTCAGTTGTGGCCCCAGCACTTTCTTACTTCTTCTATGTGACATGCGTCTTCTCAACTGGCTAGAAGCGGATCTGCACATCTTGCAGGCCTTGGAAAGTTGGCATAATTATTTCTAAACTGTTATGCTTATTCCCTTCTGTATAACAAAGCACCCCAAAACTCAAGCGACTTGAAAAAAATGAACTATGAGTTTTTGGCAGAGCTCAGGGGACAGTTCTGCTCCACAGGGCATGGTCTAGGGTCACTCACACAGCTGCACACAGCTGGTAGCTGCTTGGGACAGAAGGTTCACCTTCTGCAGCCAGCAACAGGTCCCTTCCCAGAGTACACACAAACAGGCACAGCCACATGTACAGACTCACATACACTCACAGACATCCACACAGGGACTCACACACACTAACACACGGGGCACACCTCCACAGCAATCAGAGATGAAAGCAGAAGGGAGAGTCCGTTGTCCAGATGTGCAAGCCTAGAGGTTCTTAACCACTGAACTGACTGAAGAGCGTTCTCTCTCTCTCTCTCTCTCTCTCTCTCTCTCTCTCTCTCTCTCTCT
>NW_021620620.1:3468531-3523698 GCF_004785775.1 Grammomys surdaster
TCTCTCTCTCTCTCTCTCTCTCTCTCTCTCTCTCTCTCTCTCTCTCTCTTTCTCTCTCTCCATATATCTATATGCTCCACACCACAACCCCACCAGGCTGCCCAACCTATGGGAGGGGTTCAGTGTGATCACCTACATACTGTGCGTGGGACTGAGTAGGGAGACCTTTGTATATTGAGAGGGGCAGAGTGGAATAACCTGTGCATATTGGGAGGGGCTGAGTGGGATAGCTTGTGCACATTAGGAGAGGCTGAGAAAGGAAGCCTGTGTGGGTGGTTCTGTCTTCAACTGTTGTACCCAGCACCAGAGTGTGTGTCATACAGTGTGTGTCACAGTGCTCCATAACTGTAGCTGCAGAGCATGGAGGTGGGAAATCAGAGTCAGTGGAGAGAGCACAGCTGGGGAGTGAGCCTGCTGGTCCACAGTCAGAGGGTTTGGCATTCACTGCTCTCTGTCCATCAAACTGACCACCATGGCAGAGGCAAGGTTGTAAGGACCTGCTTGTCATGGACTCCTCTCTGCTGGGTGACTTACTAATGCTTCATTGGGTGCAATTCACTTAAGGAGGAAGGAATTTATTTTGGCTTACAGTTACAGAAGGATAGAGTCTACCACAGTGAGGAGGGTATGGTATGGTGGCAAGAGCTGGAAGGTGGCAGATCACAGTTTTCCTCCACACACAGGAAGCATAGATGAGGAGCAGGAAGTCAGGTGAGACTTTAAACCCTCAAATCTACTGCCAATGACATACTGTAGCAAGGCTCTACCTTCTTATGGTCAATAACCCGTCCAAAAAGGGGCAACAAATTCATGCTATGGGGGACAATGTGTGTGTGTGTGTGTGTGTGTGTGTGTGTGTGTGAGAGAGAGAGAGAGAGAGAGAGAGAGAGAGAGAGAGAAGAAGAAGAAGGAGGAGGAGGAGGAGGAGGAGGAGGAGGAGGAGGAGGAGGAGGAGGAGAGAAAGAATGTATGCCAAATGTGTGCCCTCACAGAGGCAACAAGAGGGCATGAGATTCCTTGAAGCTAGAATTACAGACAGTTGTAAACCACTTGACTTGGGTGCTGGAAACCAAACTCAAATGCTCTGGAAGAGCAGTGAGCACTCTTAACTATGGAACTATTTTGCCAATTTCCAACATTTTTAATTTAAATCAAAACAGATGTCTTCCCTGGTTATGAGCTAGTGGGCTGTGAGCCCAAGTGTCCTGGTCAACTTTAACTGTCAAGGTGGCACAGCCATGTGACAGGAGACCGTTAGTTGAAAAACTACCTAGATCAGACAGCCCCAGGAGCATGGATGAGAGGGTTGTTGTGATTGTTCCCCCAGGAGCATGGATGAGAGGGCTGTCCTGATTGTTAGTTGATGTGGTCCAAGGCAGGTGGTCCCAAACTGCTTAAGAAAGCTAGCTGAGTACAAGCAAGCAAACAGCACCATCCCTGGTTCCTGCTGGATGCCTTTGGCTGTAATGAAAGTTCCTTCCCAAGCAAAGTTCTCACTGAGGTTGTCCTGGCTTTTACATGCTATTGGAGCATCCACCATCATAGGCAAGATGTCAGGCCCCCACTTCCCTCATCTAAAAGTGAGACACTCCCTTCTCTGAGGCGAGGTAGAAGGGAAGGGCTCCCAATACCACCCCTTGAGCTTTGTTTGGGGTTGAAAAGCTTGCTAAATGATGGTCCCAGAAAGTGGACAACATTCCTTATGATTTTCAGGATATGGGACAGTCTGACTTACCTAACACCACATAAGGTTTCCTCCCCACCTTTTGGTAAACATTTCTTTTAATTCCAATTAAACAATGTACTTAGTTTACTATACATAACATATATTCAATATTACAAAGTTAAGATACTTTTTTTCCTGTCTTTTAAAATGAGTATGTGCCACAGAGACCACACAGAACCTGAACAAGTTCAAGCCAGATGAGGTTCCAACTCTGAAAGGAGGAAGTAAACATGGGAAAAGAAGTTATTTGCAATTGATACCTGCTAGCAAAGAAAACCAATCAATTTTCTCAGAGTATCACTGGGAATATCAACCACACTCCAGGGCAGGCCCCAGGGCCAGGAATAGTCAGCCAACACAAAACGAACTCCTTGTTTGCTGTGAGATTTAGTTCCATGTTGGCACTTTCTGTTTTATTGGTTTCCCTGACGATTTCTGATTGTATTAATGCTAACTTCCACTACAGCCTCTTTCTCGTCCATTTGTCAACCCCAGGCTTTTATGCTAAATTAAATCAAATATTAAATCAATTTTCTACTGCTCTTTGCTGCCCAGCCTCCTAACACTTACTATCCTGGAAAAGAGGAAAGAAAACAAAATAAACAAAAGAGGCAAAACAGAAACCCAGTCTGCCTGAAAGTGCCTTCTCAACTGTCCTAGCCAGAACCTGCAGGTGCCTGAGCACTCTAGTGTCCCTCAGAAACCAAGCTGTCCATCTCCACTTTCTCCTGCTATTTCCAGGTCCTTTCTCTAGGGCAAGAAAGACTTCCCAGCCCTGAGTCTTTTGTCTCTGCCCTCGAGTTCCTACTTGTGCAGCTGAGAATGGCTTACCCAGTGGCTGAGTACAAGCCTCTCAACCATAGCAGATCCCTCCCACACTGGGCAGAATGAAGAACAGGCTCTGGATTCTGGCACCCAGGTTGGGCCACATCCAATATCTGGCTAACAGCTGCTGCTTCTATTCTGCATGGAACTAACATCACACTTTGTCCTCTAGGCTCCTCCCTGAGGCGGGCTGCCACACACACACTATCCATGGCCTCTTCCTGACCCCACTACCTTTGGTCAAGGCGTGCTCCTCAGAGGCTATCCTGGTGTAGGACCGTGAAAGGACAGCACAGTTTCTGGTCAAGCACCGGCTAGAAATCACTGGAGATCTCAGGTAATCTTAAGGGACGGCATGCATTTCACCACGCTCCCAGACTCCAGGCTCCTGACATGAGGCCACAGACCTCCAAATCCTCACCTTTCAGGCACGTAGGACAATGCCCACTAGCCCCTCCACAGGTAGAGGGTGTGTCTACAGGCCACAGAGCCTCAAGACAGATCTGTATATTAATGAGATATCTAAAGGCCAGAGGGGCATAGCCAATTAAACATTCCTTCCCAGACCTTCCTCCTTGCAAAAGGTATTTAACCTCAGGCCTGCCCTGAAAATATCGGAGTATAGCTTTCATCTACTTTTTGCCATGACAATAAATATCTTAGGACCATAGCCTATTTCTCTTCCTTGGGACCCACCTCGGGGAACAGCAGAGCAGGCCTTTGTCCACAGAGCCGCTGTCTCATCTCCCACTGACGACCTCTCTACGTGTCCAGCCATGGAGGCCCAGCCACCCAAGCAAGCAAGCCGAGCAGCTTTGACCCAGCCAAGCGAGCCACCAAGACCGAGCCAAGAACTCTCATCCCCACTGGACTCCAGACTGTCCTGTCCCACCCCCAGCAGAGTCCTACAGCTTCACACAGCTCGATGTCTGCTCGGAGCCAGCATGGAGTGAACACCGGGAATTCCCGTGCCTCTGTCCCCACAAGAGGCCCTAGCCATGTGGAGAGACAGAAGCAGGACCCACATATCAACCCAACCGGACCCACGCACACTACAACCCAACATCATGGGACTCAGTGGTCCTTGGTAGCACCTGGTGACTTGTCTAGTCTCCTAACATCCCTTTTCTGATTATCTGAAGAACACTCTAGGCCTGTGGCTCTGTTCCATTCTTTCCTGTGATTTCATTGTTTTCTCTCTTGGTTAAGTTAAAAATCTTTAAAGAGGTGAATGTGCATGAGTACAGTCTGCTGTGAGAAACCAAAACAATACACAGAAATCTCAGTTGGCGTTATCCTCACAGGTCATTCCCAGGTCTACCCCAAGCTTTACCTGGTGGCTTTGATTTGGCTTATTTACAGCCTCAAAATCCATATTAATTACTGCAGTTTTATTTTACTAACTTCAAAGAGCAGAGTTATTCAAGGAATAAAATTGCTCTCCACAATTACTGCCCCAAGACAGTAACTCTTTCCTCCCCTGCCACTGTCAAAACCTGCACTTTCCACTGTCTCCTTAATGGGATGGTCTTTCTTTTTCCAAATGCCATGACTATGGTACTGTGTGTTGGTGTAAAGCTTTAGGCATTATCTGCAGGGTTCCAAGCATGGCCAAGACTGTCCTTCTAGTCCCCTCACCCTCTTGCCTGCTTCCTGCATGCTCCTACTGCCTTCTGCATCAACACACCATCCCCAACACGCACTTGCACTGAAAAGCTTATCTAGTGTTTCTCTGAGGACTCAGCCTCTGTTTTTTCTCCTTTCCCTTTCTAGAGATTCTGTGTAGACAGGGGTTGTCTACCATGCTTCTGTTCTTTTCTTCCTCTTCCTGGATGTCTCAAGTTGGAAGCCTCATTTCTGACTTCTTATGGGAGGCTTTGCTCTCTGTGCCTCCTGTGTTTATACAGCCTCTCCCAGAGGATGGAAAAGACAGTCCCCTATTACTGCGATGTGTTAGCAGTGAACTCAGGGCCTGGCACATGCTGGTCAGTGTTCTACCACTAAGCAGATGTCCAGCCATATTTTTACTTTAATAAGTTTGAAAATGGGGCTCACTAAGTTGCCCATGCTGGCCTTGAACCTGTGATAGTCTGGCCTTAGCCTCTAGAGTAGCTAGGATTTCAGGCCTTGCAAAGAATTTTAAATATGGGGTTTCTTGCTCTAGTATTTTCTCTTTGTATTCCTGATACCTCCTTCTCCACTCCAATTCCCGTGATCCTCCTGTTTTTGCTCCTACTCTTGCTCTTGCTCCTCCTTCTCTTCCTCCTCTTCCTCTTCCTTCTCCCTCTCCTTCCTGTTCTTGTCTGTGTTACATTTGCCACCCAGCCCTTTACCTCTAAGGTACTTCGTTCCACCAGGGCCATGGCCCTAGCAAGCCCTGAAAGTTCTTCACTTTCCTCTCTGACCATGGAAAAGTCTGCTCCTAACTGAAGGGCCAGAAAGCTAAATATGAGGTGAATGCTGAAGCGAAGGAACATAGTGCTCTCACTTAGAGCTGGATCCTTAGTCTGAAGTGATGCTCTGCCTACCACCTTTTCCCAGGGAC
This sequence comes from Grammomys surdaster, assembly GCF_004785775.1. Taxonomy (NCBI): domain Eukaryota; kingdom Metazoa; phylum Chordata; class Mammalia; order Rodentia; family Muridae; genus Grammomys; species Grammomys surdaster. The sequence goes on from NW_021620620.1 coordinate 3,473,628, forward strand.
TGAGTGTGTGTGTGTGTAAAATCTTACACATAAGTGCCACTCAGGAGGTCTAATGGGTATGAGTTTTATATATTTCTGTGTACATGCTTATGGATATGTGCACATTTGTATGTGTATGTGTTCAAGTGTCTAAGTGTATGCTCAGGTCAGAAGCTAATGTCAAAGGATCTTCCTCAATCATTTTTCACCAAAGTTTTTGAGAAAGAGTCTTTCACTGAACCAGGGGCTAGCTCTCTGCCTCAGCTGGACTGTCTGCCTAGCCAGCCCCTGGGTCACAGATGTGTGCTGTTTTTTTTATGGCAGTGCTGGGCATTGACCTCAGGCCCTCATGCTCCTGTCACAGCACCTGACTGAGCTGCTACCACAATCTCCTGATAGCTTTTGAAGCTGACTCTCAACCTACGTCTTTGCTCCTCTTCCTCTGTATTTAGTGCTTCCCATTCCAGTCTGTTGGGACGGGTCTGCTCTGTAAGCCAGAGGCTCATGTGCAGCCCTCATCCCTTCCAGGAATCCGGGTCAGCTGGTGATCTCAGCAGCTTCTGGCCAGCCTGCTCCAGCAGCAGACTGTCTCCCTCCTCTTCACTCTGGCCAGATGTATTTGTAACTTCTTAGGGAAGTTTAGGGAGTTGAAACAGCCAAATTAGATTGCCTAAATCTGTTGCCCTCACCTAGAAGGTTTGATTTTACTTTATCTTTCATTAGCTAGGAAGGAATTTTGAAGTGTGCATTCCTACCACAAAGCCTGGTTTTTCCAAATGCTCAGTTTACTTTCTTTTTTGTTCAAAGTAACTGGTGCATATTTTCCCCATTCTTTTGCTTGTTTATTCTTCTCATTTTTAAGCGCAATATCACTGAACTTCCAGGCATTTACAAGGCAGATAAATCTAGTTTATCCTTACTAATTATGAGTGCTGAAATGCCAGCACCTGCTCTTGCTGTCCTGTGGCTTGCTTTGGACTCTTTCTCCAGTGTCACTGGTTTTCTCATGCTTCGGAGATTTTACTTTCCATTTCCATCCTGGTCCATTTCTACTCAGTGCCAAGAAACTCGCAGTTAAAAGCCTTAGACAACTTAATAAAAAGTCCTGGTTTCAGTATGTTTGGGCCAGGGAGTGGCACTATTAGGAGGTGTGGCCTTGTTGGTGGAAATGTGTCACTGGGGGTGGGCTTTGAGACCCTCACAAGCAGCCTGAGGAGTCTCCTGTTTGCCTTTAGAACAAGATGTAGAACTCTCAGCTCCTCTAGGGCCATGCCTGCCTGGATGCTGCCATGCTCCCGCCTTGATGATAATGGACTGAACCTCTTAACCTGTAAGCCAGCCACAAATAAACATTGTCCTTGTAAGAGTTCTTGGTCATGTCATCTGTTCACAGCAGTAAAACCCAAACTAAGACACCAAGTAACGGAAATGGATGGAGGTGGTCACCAAAGCAGGTGAAGATGCTTCCGACCATGAAAAAACATTTCAAGCAGAAGTAAATTACACACTCAAAAGAATAAGAAGAAGACCCTCGACTCCTTCACTGGACAGACTGGAGGGTCTGCCTGCTAGAAAGCCTCTGGGGCATGTTCTGGGGAAGGCTGGAGGGAAGCGAGCAGATATGAGGCTCTGCAAAGCACCTTTTTTGTCTGAGCTCAGGCATGCCCCTTGCCTCATCTCTATGCTGTCCATGGCTGGGCTCCCTGGCCTGAGAAGGGCAGAGGAGAAGAGATCAAGGCTTTAAGAGAGAGCAAAGACATGGGCTATGACTGATGCTTATCATGACTCCTGAGCTCTGGGGAACATCACAGACGGTTGGATGTGCCCTTTTCTGACAATTATAATAGCTGATGCAGGCTGTCTGCTGAGGGGGTACTGACTGCCGGGCCGCGCTGTCACTATGAACAGTGAACAGAGCATATTTCCAGGAACCAGATACTGAGAATTAGTCTATTACATGTACTTCATGAAATTAGGTAGAAATCTGTGGATTGATCATGACAGCAGTTTGAGATCACACTAAAGCAGCTAAATGTCACATTGGACTAATAGTGGCCTTGAGATTGGGAACCTGTATAGCAGAGTTTGTTATGGAACAGTGGTTAGGTGTATGATAATGTCCCAATTCCTTGGAAGTGTAAACAGACCCAGAGAGTCACAAGAGGAGATTTGAGGAGAGGCTGGTATCTGTCAGGGTATGGTGGCTCCTGTCACAGATGTGTCTTTCTCTCTGGAGATGAAGGACCTGGTCTTTCCTGGGTTGGGTATAAGGGCAACTGATGCATTCAGGTCAGTGACTGGGGGATTCGGTTACCACCATTTAATTAGCTGCTCACATTAGAAGCTATCAAGTTCTGGAAGAGATGGTAGCAATGGGGAATTCTAAGACAGATATGCTCTAAAGCTATCTGATTGGAGGAAGGGTCGCCCGCCTACTATAGGGCTCACTGCAAGGAACACATAGGGGAACTTGGAGCAGAGGGATCTTCACCCAGGTGAGCAACCTCAGGGCTATCATCACTTAACATCACTTGCACAGTTTCCAGAAGGAACTGTTGCAGGCCGAGCAGAGCAGAGGATGGCGGCAGGAGCCCAGAGCATGGCTGGGACATTCTGGTCATTTTTGTCATGATGTCAGAATGATTGTTCATGGATAGGTCAATTAGGAAACACTATTGATGTGTCAAGGAAGCCAGAAGGAAAAAGGTCCTGTGCTATGTCCCCTGGGGAGAGGGATCAGTGGGGCTGGAAGTGGGGAAGGTGACAGAGCTATAAACTCATTGGTTCAGGTTTAAGTATTCAGTGAGGTGAGATAGACCCCTTGGTATAGAGCTGTTATGCAATTTAATCCTAAGCTCATCCCTGCCATGTAGGCAATATTGCCCCATTTTGTAAATAAAACCTAGGTTGAAAAAGGATAAAGTGGCTGCCCCAAGTTGTACAGTTAGCATGCTGGATGGAATTCAGACTCATTTCAGATCCATAGACTCTGGAGTTTTCACCTGCTTCACTAAACTCAGGACATGTCTTCCTTTTTTATAAAGCTGCATGAGACCAGGATTTCCTAATTTGCACTGGAACTATCTACATCCTATTAACTGTAGTTTTGTCCTCGCTCATGAGTTTTGTCTGATCCAGTGTCCATTTGTGCTGTCACCTATGCGGCCACCTTCCTAAGGTAGTTCTATTTATTTGTACATTTATCTTTATTGTAAAATTGGCATGGCATAAAGTGTACTGTAGTAGCCATTATTAAAGTACATAGTTCAGTGGATTAAGCTCATTTACATCACTAAAGCAATACTTTTTCATTTTGGGCACAAATATATTTCGGAAAGGCAAGGTAACATAACTACCACAGAATAGAAAGCAGAATTACCCTCCATAAATGGAGGTAACTATCGGAATGCCTGAAGTACAGGCATCAAGTCTAACTTGGAGCTGACTCCTTCTGTCACAGCAGGCTGTGACATGAAGCCTGCCTTCACCCCTATTTCTATTAAAGCAAGTGTTGGGGACATGGAAAAGATACAAATGAACCAAACCTACAGTTCTCACATTCTCAGAAAACTTCATACAGGTGTGAAGAGTCATTTTCTTACTTTGAACTTGACATTTTCCTGCTCCCAGGTCCACATCTTGCTTGCATGAAACACTGTCATCCTGAGGCTGTGGGTACCAGTGAAATGCACAGTCTCCTGTCCTACCAAGTCTCTGTGATCTGACTTTGAATGAAAAAGTCTGATTGTCCTTTCCAACTTAGAGCACTGATAGGGAGTTCAGCTTGAGACACGGTTTCTACTATCTCGTCTATACTCTTCCCCCAAGAAGTATAGTGTTTATCCCACACTAATACAGGGTTAGCTCCTGAGCTCTCTATAAAAAACAAAATTCCTGGTGTAAAATGACACATTTATTCACATGTAACTTTTGTATACCCTTCTATAAATTTGAAAGGATCCACAGGTTTCTTATAATACTCGGTGCGATCTAAATGTAAATAGTTATTTTATAGTATTCTCTAGCAGTTAATGACAAAAAAGAAAAGAAAATATAAACATGTTCAATATAGATATAATAAAAAAATACTGGTAATCAATGGATGTTCAATACACAGGCACAGAGGCCAGGGTGACAGCGTTCTGAATTTACTTTTATAGGGATTAGATTGTCCTAATCCTACTCACTTGGAAGGGGCTCTGCAGAACACTCTGCTTTGGTATCTAAATCATCTGTCTTTGATGAGGCCATGCACGACAGACGATGCCACTAGTTGCTCTGAGTGAGTGAACTTAGTCATGTCTTGGTGGAAGGGCAGACATTTTGAGCATGCCTAGGATAAAAAGGTCCCTAGTAGCACAGAGAGGACCCCCCTTTGAGGCAGAGACATGAGATATAAAGCTTCACCATGATTCAGATTTCAGTGTAAGGTCAGATTGGTGTGGAAGCCAAGTGCCCGGATAGTGGAAATGAAATATGTGCACATGTGCTTTAGTGGAAGTAAAGCGCTGAGCAGAACGTGGCAACTATTGTTTCTTAAGCCAGGAAGGGATGTACTTTACCAATGTTCAAAGAAAACATTTCATTTCGGAAGTTGGAGGTGTCTTTGGAAAAACAAGCTGTGATAGGGGAACACACGTGGAATTAAGGACCAGACTTGAATACTGGTTTTCCTTCCATGAACGCATAGAACTTACCCTCCCTTACTTTCCCAGCACGATACCACGGGGCCCGGGGCCTTCGTGCCTCACCTGGGGCTTGCTTTCATCTTTGTCTTTGTAGTAGAAGAGCTGATCTCCACGTAGCACAAACCATCGCTGCTGCCAGTTCTTCATGATGCTCCTCTGCTTCCTCAGCCAGCCGGCCTTGAGCACAGGGCCCAGCTTGTGGGGGACCAGGGGCCTCCCTGGGCTCCGGCTCTGTTCCCCCATCACCAGGCTCTTGGAGCGAGCTGGAAGGCAAGAACACACAGTGAGTGTGGAGACTGAGGTCAGTACCCCATTCTGGCACCTCAGCTACCCTGGCACCAAGGCCCAGGGCCCAGGCTGGCCATGCAAATTAGATTCACTTTCCCCTTGAATTTCCAGGGTGTATGCCTGAACAACTCAGAAGTAGCCTGGGTTGATGCACTTGGAGGGAGATATATAACCCTCCTTCATTAGATTCTGCTCTGTTGCTGAGATGCAAGATTCTCTACCTCTCCAGGTTTATTCCCTATGGATAAGTCCCTTCTGTGAACTATAATTCCTTATGCCTGGCTTATCTTATATATCACTCCCCTACTAGCTCAGACATTTTATTTTTCATTTCTTTCCCATTCAGATCTTGGCCTTGGTTGCTGGTGAATTCATATTCTATCTTTAAGATTCAATTCAAAACTGCCATCCCTTGGCTATTGCTACTGATTTTGCCAGCCTTGTCTCAGTGGCATTTGGGCTTATTGAATAATGGGGCTGTCTCCATGCTTGCCTCCTTATGCTAAGAAAGAATGGTGATCCAAGACAGCAAGTTTCTCCAGAGGAACTGAAGAGACATCTGAAGAGTGCTTAGATGCAGCACAGCTTAGCTCCTTCCCGAGACACAGCCACTTCTGACTTCTAGCAGCACTAGGTACAGAGCTGAACATGTATTGTTGTATTTCAGATGAATCTGCACCCTTCCTATATGGCTGTGGGGCCTGGCTCTCTGTATCACTTGAAGCAGAATCAAATTCTCTTGATCAAAGTTTAAAGACAGTAATCTGTCTGGTTATGGATTTGCCTTTCCTGAATGTAATGCTTCTGCAAAAGCCACCATCTGTGGACATACAGAATGCCTTAGCCACTGTCATGATATTCCACACAGTATTGCTTCTGATCAAGAAACTCAGCTCAGCCTGAGAAGTGTGACAATGGGCCCACAATCACGGAATCCACTGGTCTTACTATGTGCCTCACCACGTTGAAGCAGCTGGTCTAACAGAAAAATGGAAAGGCCTTTGGAAGACATGGTTAAGCCAGTTATAGTGTCTACTAGATGGTAGCAGACTGGGCTGCTAGAGCAGAGAGATAGAGCAGGGTTCTTTAGAAGGCAGTATGTGCTTTCAATCAGCATCCAATATATTGTACAGTTTCTCCCATCCCCAGGATCCACACATCCAAGCTCAGGAATCAAGGGGTGGAAAAGAAAGTAGTTCCACTCTCTGTCATCCTTAGTGACCACTAGGAAAATTTTGCTTCCTGCTCCTGCAATTTTAAGTTCTGCTGGCCTAGAAGTTTTGGTTCCAGAGTGGGGGAGCCACAAAACATTCCATTGAACTGAAAGCTCAGACTTCCCCATGGCTACTTTGGGCTTCTGATGTCCTTAAGCCAGCAGGCTAAGAAAGGGATAACAGTGTTAGGTGGGGTGATTGATCCAGATTACCAAGGGGAAATTGGATGGGAGGTAAGAAAAATTATGTCTGGAGATCCTTTAGGGTTTCTCTTGGTGCTATCACATCCTGTACACTCCTCAGGTATCTTTTCAGCCTAATCCAGGCAAGATGACAAAGGGCATAGACCCATCAGGAATGAAGGTATGGGTTGCTGCTCCAGGAACAGAGCCAAGACCTACTGATATTGTTGTTAAGGGTGAAGAAAACATAGAATGGGTAGTAGAGGATGGTAGTTATAAATACCATGTGACCAGCTGCAGAAATGAGGATTATAATTGACATGAGTATTTCTGTCATATTTTGTTAAAAATGTGTTTGTACAGATATTTGTTTTCTTTCATTGACTTTTTAAAATCACCTAATGTAACATCAATAAGGAGAATATCAGTGGTTATCATATTTAAGTTTGAGTAAAAAAATGTCACTCAAGGAACATTGGCACATATCCTAAATTTATAATGCATTTGTGGCTGTATAAGTGATAGTTATATCAAGTCAGGGGTAATTATAACCTGGTTAAATATATAAATCCATTTGTAATTCTACATGGGATAGTTATATCATGTTTAGACATCATTATGAGCTGGTGATACTTCCACTTGGACATTAATCATGTTATAGGAGATATGATTCGGTGTCAAGTTGACAAGGAGTGGACTTGTGATAGCTATTTTTGGTTGTCAACTTGACTGCATCTGGAATTAACTCAACTGGCTGGGCACATCTGTGAGGGATTTTATTCTTAATTAAATAATCTGAAGTGGACAAGAAGACTCACTTCTCATCCAGATCTTTGAAGTGTGAAAATAAATCTTTAATCCAGATCTTTCAAGGTTAGAAGATCTACCTTTAAATCTGGGTCACACCTTCTACCCTAAAACTATATAAAGAATATGCAAGAAGGAAGCTTGTTTTATTCTTGCCTGCTTGCTCTCACTCTTGATGGACAATCCATTCCTTCACTGGGATTAGAGCATACTTCTTTGGGATTCTGGAGTATACTAAAGATGAGCTGAACCATCCAATATCACGGACAGATCAACTACTGGATATTTGCACTTTCCATTGGTAGGCAGCCTTCATTGGAGTAGCTGGACTACACACAGGCTGTAAGCCATTCCAATAACCCTTTTCTATATATATGTAGATTCATTCTATAAGTTATGTTTCCCTACAAAACCCTGACTAATACAATGAGGAGAGGCATGGCAGCAGGAGCTTGAGATAGTCAGTCTCAGTCACCTTATACTCTTAGTCAGAAAGCCAACGCAATGGATGCTGGTGCTCAGCTCAGTTTTCATTTTTTACCTAGTCTAGGACCACAGCCCACTGAATGGTGACACCTAGATTTAAAGTTGGTCTTCACACCTCAGTTAACTCATCTGGGAACTCCTTCATAGACATCTATGTGCTCCTAGATCTTGTAAAGTTGACAATTGATGTTGCTCATCAAAAATCCACACCTTGTCAACCTGACATCAAAAGATATTCTGCTAATATAATCTCCCAGCCCTCAACCTCATAGGCTCACGGCTATCTCATAATGAAAAATGCATTCAGTCCAACTTCAAACATACCTTTGCAAGAGTTCTAATACATCAAAAATGTAAGCACAGAGTATCTTCTGAAACCAAGGAAAACAAGTTACATACTTCCAGTGCACAACGGCACAGAATAAACATTCTCAAAATGGTGAAGTGAAGATATAGCAAGTAAAGGCTGGACCACAGCAAGACCAAAACGCAGTAGGAAAAACATTAAATCCTGCAGCTTCCTGTCCAGTGCTGGGACTCATAATGAACCATCTAGGCATCAAAGGGCATGGAAAGCCTTGTACCTCAAGCTCTGCCATATCTCTCTTGGCCAGCTTCAGTCTGTGCCTGAACTTTTCCTTAACAGATCTTCTGTGGTCCTAATATCTCCAAAAAATCCTCAGATCTCCATTTCAGCATAGGTTTAAATTTCATAGCTCCAGACAATGGACTCTCAGAGCCTTAATACAGAAGCTACAACCTCTTCCACACATTGTGTGGCTTCAGCAGCCATCTGGAACCTCAGCACAAACTTCCAAGACACCCTCAAGCAGCATTTTCAGTTCAGACTCTCTCCTCTGAAATTAATTTAGATTTGCACAAGAAGTCAGAGCCTCTGATATATTATTGTTCTAGAATAAAGACATGGTGATATTTTCAACAACCATAGCTACTTTTCAGCTCCTGATAACCTACAATTTTACACTTTCTCCTTTCCCTGACAAACAGTACATTTTTTGTCTTTCCCCACCCCCGTACTCATTTCTCTCTCTTCCTATAAACCTGGAGATCAGTGAGTAGTAACCATGATAAATCCTGAATTCTAGCCTCTCTTGAAATTTCCTCCATCAAACAAATCAGTCCATTATTTTTTGTACTCAGCATCACTGAAGTTCTCAGGATATAGGCAGAGTGTAGCCAGATTATTTTCCAGAATAGATCCTGGATGGCTTCCAGCCCAGTTCCCAAGGATCTTATTCTCCCTAAAAAGCACATTGTGTTTCTCTCAGCATCTGGTTTTCCCCCACCCACCAGAATCACCCATTAAGCTCTCATCACAACATACTAGGACTTTTCTACTCCTAAGCCCTAAAAAACACATGATGAACTTTATCACAGCAACAACACCACTCCTGGTATCAAGTTTCCATATTGCAGTCCCACTCCTGGTACCAAGTTTCTGTATGAGTTGCTTTACTTGTTGACAAGGAGGAAGGAAAGTTACTCTGGTACACAGTTTGATGGTATAGTCAAGATAAGTCAAGGCAGCAGGAGTCTGAGGCAGCGGGTCATATTGCACCTGCACTCAGGGAACAGAAAAAGGTGGATGCTGGTGTTTATCTTGCTTTTTCCATTATATTCAAGCTAGGATCTTAGTCAGTAGAATGGTGCTATTGACATTTAGAATGGGTTTTCCCACCTAGATAGAATTAAGTCTGGAGATGTCATCCCAGACATGCCCAGAGATTTGTTGAGTCTAGAACTTGTCAAATTGATAATAGATATTAGCAATCATGCCATGAGGTCTAGTTGAAGAAATACAGACTTTGGACAAAGACTTGGGTTTACCTCATGGCCAGCACTATTATCTCTCCTACTGATCTACAGGTCAGTAACTCCAGTCTATATAGAACTATAATTCCTGCTGCATAGTAAGTGGGAGGAGGAGAAGCTGTCAGGGAAGAAGAGAGATAACCAAGCCCTGCTGAGTGCTTGGCACATCAACTGGCCTAGTGACTGGTAACCATAGTGATGATGATACTGATAAAGGGGATAGTAGGATGAGTGCCTCCATGGATAATTTGTTTCCTGAATCTGAGCAACCAGCAGTAGGCCCATAGAGCAGTAGAAATCTTTCTACGGCTATTGGCACTTTAAACGCCTTCATAGGCTGCTTCCTCAAAATGGAATTGAGTAGCTATATTTTACCACACAGGTGGACTGGCACACCACTTTCCTCATGCCCACCAGTTCTGTGGATCAAACTTTGAGGATTCATACTTCAGAACTTAGTAGATGCAAAATGATAGTATTAGTTCTCCTCTTCTAGATGTTTAATCAACTGGGACTCCTTGCTAGGGTTTTGCTACCAGTAGGAAAGACCTACTTATTCCATTTGCCTATCTAACTCATCACTGTTGATGGGGAGAGCAGCTGCAGTTCTGAAGTCTTAGCTCTCATGGCCCTGGAAAGGTGCCTTTCTGTTCCCTGACAGCTGGTGCATCTTGTCTGGGGTCTCTGCATTACTAGTTTAGTGGTCTTGCCTTGGAGGACACAGACCTGGAAGAAATGTTTGTCCAGTTGGGGCTGGGCTGGGCCCCTGATGAGGCAGAAAGAGGTTGTGCCTGGTAGAATTTCATCAAACTACCAGGAGGGACGCTTCTGTCCTCGTGGTTGCCTTCTACCCTGACCTTACGTCAGCTCAAGCTGACCAGGTATAGCAGGGCTGGATTAGACAGACACTGGCTGATGTGGCTCTGATGAGATGACAGTGATGGTCATGATGAGAAGACAGCAAATGTGATGTCAGTACTCTGGTAAGATCTGAGAAAGGACCCAGGAGCAGAGGGGACAGGGGTACCCCTCTGGTTACTGAATTTTCTTTTCAGGGTCTCAATTTGATCCACATCTCTAAATATTTTTTAACAACTTCCTTAAAATTAGGTCATCAAATACATACATGGATTTTTGTGTTTTGATTGCCTGATATTTCTAACTAAGGGCTTGACAAGCAATGGTGGTCCTGTGAGTGAGAATTCTCTGGTGTGGGTGGGTTGGTTGGTCTCCACTGTCCATTTTGAATTCTTTGTCTTTTCAGGTAATCTGCAAGAAGCACTTAAAACCTTCCATACTTCCATAGAAGATGGCATAGACCCCTTTGGGGCCTGCAGGAGGGACTGAAGCCATGGAATTTCTTAGGGCTGTATTCATAGGGCTCTATCTTTTACATTCTGTTATAGCAGAACCTGATGCTTTCTCATTCAACCAGACATATACCTTCTCTTCCTACTCTAGCATCCTGGGCAGGGCGCTCACAGCAGGGACTCAACAGTCTCAGGAGCTAATCTGCATAGACGGACTCTCTTGAGTATACTGGACAAGGTCTACAGATTCCAGATGGCTTCTCTGGGAAAGATGGACTCCCTGGGCAGAGGCCCATGGATGCTAAGCCTGGCAACATTGGCAATAAGTGGTTGTGTGGCTGACCATGCATGCTGTTGGCATGTGTGGCCCTTGACATGTCAACACAAAGAGAGAGAGAGAGAGAGAGAGAGAGAGAGAGAGAGAGAGAGAGAGAGAGAGAGAGAAGAAAAAAAAGAAGAAGGAGGAAGGGGGGGGGGGAGGGAGGGACGGAGGGAGGGAGGGAGGGAGGGAGGGAGGGAGGGAGAAAGAAATTGATTTACCCTGATTGTCAAGCTGTGGACACCAGCCATCAGGTAATGGACAGCAGGCCTTCCTGAAGCCACTTTTGGAGAGGGGGGACCGACTCCAATGCCCTACAGTTTGCCGGAGAGGCTCATCTTGCATAGGCCACGATCACTACCAAACCGGCACAGGTTTTCCCCCAGATGATCAATCATGTAGACATTACTTTTCAGACCCATGGAGCTTCTCAAGAGGAAAATGGCCATGGGTATGATTTATTAATAATCATTGTTCTTGTCTTCAGCACTTCCTTTAATCAATTTGTTGAGTTCTGCAATCAGGCCTTGAATCAGGCAGCGCTGAGAAGCTAAGGCTTCAGAACTGACTGGAGTTGGAGAGCAGACCTGAAGCATGCTAGGCCTGGGGAGGATGGTAACCTTTACCTCCTTAAAGTTAGGGGCTCTCTACTCACAAGAGGGCAACATCCCCTCTCTTTCCCTCTCTCCTTCTGTCATCCCTCCCTCATAAACAGAGTCCTCACAAGTACAATGTAAAATTCTGAGCTGATGTTTTCTGTTGGAGTCTCTGACAGTTAAAAGGAAGGAAAATTAAATGAAGGTGTAGACTATTGGGGTACAGACCCCTGTAGAGCCATCAGGAAGAAGAAAAATCTCTGTAAAGCCAGTTGGCCAGGCTTTGAAGGGTGACCAGCATGTGAACTCACCTCAGGTCAGGGCAGGTAGGACTCCTGGTTTTAAGGAGATCGGCACAAGCATGGTGTTGTTATCCCTTTGGCTCACCTCAGCAGGTGTCTGCTACCTCTCCTGGGACAGCCCATGCAACTGTTTCTTACTCTCACCTCACTTTGAAGTGACTTTGAAGACTTTGGCCTCCCCCAACATTGCACTAATCCAACCCCAAAGCTGTGGCTCCAGCCTCCATTGCCATGGTAACTTGGGCACCATCACTGTCCCTTCCAGGAACCTGTCTTTTCTCTACTCTGAAGTGCCTTCCTGCTCATGGCTGTCTCATCCACTGCCTCTGGGTTTGACTTCTTCTGTACCCAGAGGCTCTCCCACTGTCTTCTCACTGGTGCCAGGTTGTCCCAGCTTCCCTCTTCATGAGTCTTTTATTTTTGAGTGTCAGACTTCTGTGTCAAACCTCCTATGGAAGTACCATAGAAGATCTCATGTCTTTTTGTCCCAAGTGAGAAACTCAGTGTGAAACTCTCCCAAGTCTCCTCACTCTTCTAGGACTTCACAGCTAGCTAATGTCACATGTTGGGGTGCTGTTGCAGCACCTCCAACCTCACTAAGCAATTAATTTCTAGACTCAGCTGTTCCCTGCTCTCTCCTTTCCTTTCACCTTGCCCCCTTTTACTGAATCAACTCAAATGTAATAATTCTCGCCTGGGCAACTACCTGCAGGCCTCTCCCCAGTGCCTGTGCAGTGGCCAAGGGAACACTCTGCTTCTATCTTGAATTCTCCCATTAACAAGTCACATTGTACTGTTTGCAGATGTGCAAACTGAGGTCTTCAGAGGCAGCAATAGAGGTTGGAGGCTGGCAAGCAGCACAGCCTAAGACTCTTAGTTTTGCCTGGTTTCATGCCTAAGTACCAGCCTCTTCATCAAAGTACTGTGGTTCCCTAAACTTAGGCCTAAGAGTCTTGTCCTCCCTCCCAATGCAGTTATGATCTTGTGGTGCACATAGTAAACCCATGCCTGCCCTAGGCCATGAGTCACGGCACATCCAGCATAATCACATATCTTCCAACAGAACCACCTGCCCAGCTAACAACTGCTGAGCTCTCTCACGCATTCACCGTGCATTAACCACATGCATTCACCAAGGTGTTCAGGCACCCATCTCTACATCTGCTCAACCTAAAGCTTCTGGGGCAAAGGGCTTAGACACTGGATTTCCTGGCTGCTGAGACATCTGTAATAAGGTTACTACTCCAGGCTTATGACACTGTAGGAGCCTGATTGTCCACTCCAAGTATGGCTCCTTCACGAGGTTCGTCAGATTCCTCCACAGAAGGTCATCCTTTTCCCACTTCACCTTTAACACTGTGAATAACAGTCTTCTGTGTGATATTGCTGTCTGTCTGCTCAGCTAGCTACTGTCCCTTGGGGGCACATGCATGTTGTATTCACCTCTGCAGCTGGAGATGACCAGAGGATGCATTTCAGTCCAAGAACTAATGGGGTGTGAGCAGAGACTTCTCACAGTCAGTAAGTCTAAAAAGTGAATAGTCAAGATGCAGAAGAGAACAGGCCAAAAATTAATGGGGACAAGGAGAGGCATGAGACTCTGTCACCTGGGCAAAGGAAACTGCAACAGTAGGCATCCTTTGCCTGTGCAGGCAAAGTTTATAAAGTTTGGAAGTATCATCTAACTTACTACATAGCAGAGAAGAAAAACGGTTTGTGGAAACTATACACCTTGTATAAGTCTGTAATTCTTCCTCTCCCAACAAAAAAGAACCCCCAATCTAGGGCTGGTGGTATGAAAAAGTGCTTGACCCCATCTGAAAATGCAAACAGTCTAATGATAGACAGTAGGACATGGCCCTTACAGGGTGGTGGGTTCCTCTGTGTCAGACCCACGCTGGAAAGAATTTGAGATGAATGGACTTGTGCCACTGAATGTTCATCTGACAGTTCTATTCTCACAAAGTAGGAGTTAGACTCTGTCCTCTCCTGTCTTGGCACCCTTTTCTCTCATGGCCTTTCCATCTCAGTCAGTGGGAACCCCATCCTGGGGCCCGCCATCTTTCCTCAGCCATTGCTGTCCTCTTCCCATGCCTCCTGGCTCTGCAGTCATCTCTTGCAGTGGGCAGTCAGGAGTTTTCAAAGACGGGATAAAACTAGATATCCAGTGGATCCCTGCGGGATCCTCACCATCACTGTGACTCACAAGGGTCCCAGGGACCCAGCATTATGACTTCACAGCCCTCCCCTAGCCCCACAGTGTCTTCTGCAGATGTGGCTGTGTTCAGTCCCATGCCCTCCCCTGATACCACTGGGGCTTCCTCAATGTCTCGGTTCCCTTGCTGCTCATTTCTCCCATAAACCCTTTCTTCTGAGGTCAACACTAACAGGCAAATGCTTTACCTCTCTCATCTCCCCCATTACTAGTCACACCTGGGACTGATTTGGGGACACGCTGTGTATTTCAAACCCCTCAGAGGCTCAAGTCCCTCATATAAAAAGACAATATCTGCTTATGAGTTACACCATCTTCCCAGACACGCTCGTTCTTCCCTAGATAGCTCACAGTACCCGGCACAAGGCAGATGCTCTGTCGATGGTTGATGCACTACATCGATCAGGAAACGACGACAAGACAGAATCTGTCCTGCTCAGCACGGATGCGCTTGTTTCCCTCAGTCTGCAGCTAGTCGCATCTGTGCATACAGAACCCATAAATATGGATGGCCACTTATGCTTAAATACTGTTGTTATGGAACTCAAAGAAAGCAAGTTGCCGTGCATTATAGGAAGCATAAACTCCACAAAAGGGGAAGAAATCACCAGCCCCAAACAAAGACATCACAATGTGTTTGGGGGTCTAGGTTTTATATGGAAAAATGTCTGCGGAGGAACATATCCCACCTAACAGGTCGTGTGTGAAGGGAAGAATGGAGCTGTGGTACAACATGGACAAAACCAGTTACGTAAATTATACTGAAGCATTTTAAATGAAAGTTGCTTAGAAGGGCACTGGATCCTTTGGGATGTCTAAAACATCAGTGAACAGATCACTACTTCGGTAATGTAAGTACCAATGGGGAGGTACATTCTGTAGCAAGTGCCATGCTCTGCTGTAACCACAAATAAGATCTGCAAAGACCCAGTCACTGCCTGTGGGAGGCAGTAGGCAGGGGCCAGGCTAGCATCACACACATCAGGACACAGCCAGCACACATGAGCTGGAGGAAGCCTGAGCCTACAGACCTTTTAAGGACCACAGTTAGGGGGCTTCTGGTTGTAGGTGAATCCTTGTTGGGCCTGGGTTTCCTTCAGCCTGTAGAGGGCCTTAGTGTGGGCCACAAGTTACTCACCTGGGGTGACTACTGAAGCTAAGGAATTCTGAGGATGCTCAAAGATGCCTTTTAAATTGTGAGGTGTAGCAGCTCTGCCTGAATTCTCTTGGATTCCTTTTCGGATCTTCATGGTCCCCTCTTCCAGTGGGTTTCAGTTTAGACATAGTCCATTCCCAGGAGGATTCTGAGGATGGCCAGATTGAGTTAGAACTGGCCTTTCAGCTGCTAGAGTCTGGTCGACTCGGAACTGGAAAAACTAGAAGTACCTGGGAATTTATGTCATCCTCAGCAGGTAACCCTTGGTCAAAGCTGAGTTCCCTGGGGCTTAGGCAGAGATGTCCTTTTATGGCTTGGATCCTCCTTGAGAATCTTTCCTCTTCCCTGACTCCATCACATCTCCACCAGCCTCTCTAAGTTCGGGACCTTTTGAAAAGGCTCAAGACAGCCCAGCTGAGCAGCCATTGACCTGTGTGCTGGGGTTGGGTGCCCTGCAGCAAGCCTGGGGTAGTAACTGTGTCTGCAGCTGTGTAAGCCCCAGAGCACTGAGCAGCAGCGGCAGGAGGAGCAGGAGAGCAGAAACATAAGTGATTTATGAAAGTCGATGAGATTTTTAAAGCAGGCTGGGGAAACAGCAAGACGAATCTCAGAGCTGAATTGATTTAAAGGATAAGTATTGAGGTCTACAGATTGATTGAGAGAAGAGGGGTGAGGTAATGGAAGGGCACTGGGATGGGGCCAACGGGATGTTTTTATAAAGTTAATGCAATTTGTAGTCAAGGTTGAGGGGCTCAGCCAGGGTCCTGTGCTGTCCCAGGAGTGAGCTGAAACGCCAGATGATTTATTGCATGGTGGCTCTGAGTGTGAGTCAGTCTCTCTCTCTGTCTCTCTCTCTGTCTCTCTGTCTCTGTCTCTGTCTCTCTCTCTCTCTCTCTCTCCCTCCCTCCCTCCCCCATCCCTCTACCCCCCCCCCCCATCTGTCTCAGTGTTCTTCCTGGGCTCTGTTTACACATCTGCTCTTCCCTGGGTTCTTCATCTTCCTGAGGTGTGGAGATCCAGCCAGGCCCTCACAATGGGACTCACTCTTCTGCCTGGAGAACTTGAAGGTAACTACATAAACCTACTCTCCAAACCCTGCCAATGGAAATCTTAACTTTTCAAACAGTAATGAGCCAGTCCAGACATTCTGGCAACTTTTCTTTCTTTTCCTTCCTTCCTTCCTTCCTTCCTTCTTTCTTCCTTCCTTCCTTCCTTCCTTTCTTTCTTTCTTTCTTTCTTTCTTTCTTTCTTTCTTTCTTTCTTTCTTTCTTTCTTTCTTTCTTTCTTTCGAGACAGGGTTTCTCTGTGTAGCCCTGGCTGTCCTGGAACTCACTCTGTAGACCACACTAGCCTTGAACTCAGAAATTCGCCTGCTTCTGCCTCCCAAGTGCTGGGATTAAAGGCATGAGCCACCACCGCCCGGACTGGCAACTTTTCATAAAGATTTTTTTTTTTAAAGATTTAAAGAGTTGATATAGAAGATTGTATTCTTAAAAGTTATCCTCAGCTGGTTTTCTTTTCAGGGAGGCTGTGTGGTGCAGAGGCTAGGGGATACCTGATGCTTTCTCTTTACTTCTTTCCACACAGGTGTGCCCCAGGATTCAGATACACATAGTGGTCATTTTCAGTTATCCAATTGTTGAATTTAGAGATCGTCTATGTGTTCAGGATGGGGAGACTAGGGAATGATGATTGCTAGGCAGAGCTAAGCAGGGAACAAACACTGCTGTTATCCAGGCACACACAGAGGAAAGGGCAGCATGATGCAGGCGACGCTGAGGTCAAGGTAGGGGACAAGGCATCTGGAGGAGGCAGGAGGCCATAACTGAGGAAGAGGGCCAGGCTGAGGAAGAATGAGTGGATAAAGGAGCTGTACACAGGGAGGGCCAGCAAGTGAAGGGAACTGCCCAGCAGGAGGACATGAAGAGATGGGGAGAAGAAGAGGGTCCATAACCCAGTACATCTGGTTGGCTCCTAGGCTCTTAGTCCTGACCTTGGAGAAACCATTCCTGAGCCCCCATCAGGATTCTCAGTTGGACTTCTCCTACTCATAGGCTTTAACCACACCATGCAGAAGTCAAGTACACAGTGAGGTTTGTGATGATCCATGCGCAATTGGAGATTCAACAAACAGGAACCTAGAAAGATGGAACTACGGGTTTCTACCATTTTCTAGCTTGGTAGCTCAGCGGAGCAGCCCCAGACTTCCACTCATAAAAGGGAACAAATTGCTAATCCTGATGACTTCCTAGACTGGCAAAGATGGAAGAACCAACTGCCCACCAGTGCTTAGAGAGCAATGGTGTGTTTAGCGCTGATCCTCAGCTCTGCAGGCCGAACCACTTGAAGCTCCCCCCACCCCTCTCCTGAACCTTGTCTGGGAACTTCTGGCCCAGGAGCCATCAGCGCTGACTGCTTCCATTCCCACTCACCCATTCACCAAAAGCCTACAGTTGGTGAATCGATGTGATTCAATATCAATTATAAATTTTGTTTTCTGCCTGCCTACAGGCCATTAGCTCAGATCAATACCGTCTCTACTCTTGCCTCAGCCATCACTGAGGTTGTTGATGATTTCAGCAGCAGCAGAGCATGGTCCCAAGCTGCCTGGGTCAGGAAGTCAAGGCAGCATTCCAGACCAGGCCTGAGCCAGTTCAGGTCCATCTTGCAAAGAACTTACTGTCTTCTTCAAACTAGGTCATGGCCATTGGCTCAGGTTGTCTGGGGCCTCAAGGCCAGGCTGGTATCCCTCTGGCTTTCATCTGGCAGTACATTTGTCCTGAATGTCTAATATTACAGACGTTGGTATCTTCTATGTGGGAGAGAAACCTATTTGCTTGACAGCTTGTCTGATGTATCTTGGAAAGAGAGGTGGAGGATGGAGAGGCTTGAGTCTCTAGTGTCTGACTACTGGGCACAATAGCCTGCCTTCTCTCCTGAAACATGGATCTTAGGCAGCATCAGTTCACAGGCCAGAGGGAAGGGTAGGAATCATATGGGAGTGTATGTCCTTAGCCTATGTTCTTAAATAATCTAGTCCTTAAAGACTATGCATTGGTTATGGCACGTTGGTTAGCTGCTTCCAGCCCTGCAACTGGCAGCCAGGACATAGTGTGCAGATGCAGAGGAGCCTGGCTGGCTCAGGCCATCTGCTCTGAGAGTAGCTCCCTGACTCTCTCATCTTTTGTGCATGATACATGGGAAGCAACACTGTTCCTTTAAAGAAACAATGGAAATAGTGGCCTGGTCTTTGCTTGTTGCAAAGTAAAATGATCCCAGAGAATCTCATTATCCAGTACTTCTCGAGATGGACATGGAGCCTACCAGGCATGGACAGGGAAGGCTGGTCCCAGGTCATAGAAGGCACATGTGAAGTCACTTTCTGAGATATGTTTGCTCTCCAGTCATGTAAGCTCTCCAAGCATCAACAGTGGGTATTACTATCACTGTAAGCTTTGAAAGTGCTGGAATTCTCAAATTCGTGTCCAACCCCAAATGCAGGTAGCAGGGGAAAGTTCCTGAGTCTGTAACATCTAAGAAGGTTATACCCATTTTCTCCCAATATATGGAAATCAATGTAAAATAGCCGTCAAAGTTTGGATTCTTCAACATAGTCCAGGTGGATGACACCAGGGCTGCTTGCACAGGCCACACAGTTTTGCACCCATGACCAACACTGCTGGACGCAGCCTCTCATTGCCACCTGGGGAAGCTGTGGCCAATCCTAAGCTTGATTCTTTTTAGCCCATGGCTTGGTGGTAGTGCCCTCCACTACAGCCCATCTGAGATAGCCAGGTTAAAGTGGGTGACATGACAACACTAGTGCAGAAATAGAAGGATAAGCAACTAAGTCCCCATAGGAGAGAGCAGGCACTTGGGGGGTTGGAATCAACAGCTGCTGAGAGATCGTTTACCTCCACCCATCTTTAGAGTCCTGGATTGAAGCTCAAGATGTCATGGGTGCCCTGCCTTGTGAGCAGTTAGCTCCACTCTCTCTCACCTTCTTAAGGCTGACAGGAGTGAAATGAGAGATATTCATGTGAATGGACAGCTCAGACATACCCAGCACATTCCAAACCTCTAAGTGTTTCTCTCCTTCCATGAAAGAGAGAAGCAAGGTGATGTTGGTGTAATGCGACCAGGGGGTCGTACTCATAAGTCCATCCATTCAAAATTTAAAGTGACTAAAGCAAAACACTTCATGGTGATAAAATCAGAAAACAGTCACCCTGGGAAGACATGGGAGGGACATTCTTGAGCTAAGGAAGATACACCCTGTGTTGATCTGGATGGCAGTCATTGAGTAGACATTTAAGACAAGAGCTTTGCTTTGTGTGAGTGCCTCTTTATCTTCAGGGAATAGATGGTTGCCCCAAAACACCAATGCTAGTGAGACCTATAGAAACTCCATTTTCTTCTGTATGAAAAGATATCTATGATAAAGTTAGTCACCTCTACCTGCTCACCTGGCTTTTCCATGACATTCTAATTTGCTTAGTATCACCACTCTTGTGCCTTAGGGGTCATTATTCAGCAAAATAAGGATTGTTTAAATACAAGCAATGTGTAACCATGGCTACCAATCGGCTATCCAGGATGTCTTCTGAGTTACTAATGGGGAGACAGCATTAACAGTGTGGACACACTGGACAGAGGAATAATTCATGTCCCAAGTGGGACATAGTGAGAAATTGTATCATGCTACAATTGAAATTGTTTATAGTGCACAATTTAAATATGTCAATTCTTTACTTATTTTTTTTTTTAATTTAATTTTGAAACATTGTTGATCCCAGGTAACAGAGCACAGAGAAAGGGGAACCATGTATGGAAATTGTGTCTCAGTAGAAACAAACAAACAAACAAACAAACAAAATAAATAAATAAACAACAAAACTCTAAACAATAGTTTAAAAATCTATTTAAAATGTACTTTGAGCTGCAATTCAAAGATCCTAAAATTGGAAGCTTTTATTTTCTATAATCACATTCCCTGGGTTTGTTCTGAGCCCTGAGCTCATCCGAGTGCTTCTGAAATTTCATATTAGCTCTGGAAGGCACATTTGGGGAACAGAGTATTCTCTGTGTGAGGTAGAGGATCTGGGTTTCAGTGGAAGATGTATAGGCTTGGGCACTTCTGTTATCAGGGTAGAATTAGCTACCAGCAGCAGCGCCAGGGCCTGGCCTGGATGTAAGGTCACAGCCAGGTGAAAGAGACCCATGGGCTCTCTTCTCTCCTTTAGGATCCCAACCATAAGGTCTCCACATTTGACTGAACTTTGGCCTGTTTCCTGTGTCCTGTGTCCTGTGTCCTGGTTATCTTTAACTGTCAACTTGACACAGCCTAGAGTCACCTGAGAGGAAAAGCCTCAACTGAAGTGTTGCCTGGATCAGATTGGCCTGTGGGCAAGTCTGTGGGTGATACTTATTGCTACAGGAGGTTCTAGCCCATTGTGGGTGGGTTTGCCCTAGTTAGGTGGTCCTGGTTTATTCAACAATGCTATCTAAGGATGAACAAGTCAGAGTGAACCACCGAGCAGCATTCCTTCATGGTTTCCTCTGCACTCCTTGTCTGTTAGTGACCTCTCTGGTTAGAGGTAACAATACCCCAGGGAATAGCAAGTAGCTATGCCTTCAGTTTCCTGTCATGACTTCCTCAATGACAGATTGTGACCTGGAAGTGTAAGAGGAAATAAACCCTTTCCTCCCCCCATTGCTTTTAGTTAGAGTTTTACCACAGCAACTGATTGAAACTAGAACACTAGACCCTCTACCCACCTCAAGAATGGCTCGCATGAACCCTCCTTGGCATAGCTCACTGAACCCTCTGGTGTCTTCCCACCCCTCTCTGAGTGAGATGCAGGCACAGCCAGATGCTGTATCACCTATCTGACTGATTATGTTTCTTTGTGGTTCCACTCTCAGACCATGAATGCGATCTCTCCTAGGAAACCCTCAGTGTATTTGGCCCACTTGGGCACATTCGACCTGTGGTCTTCATGGGCATTTTTTGGAAAGGCACGCCACTCAGAACTCAGCAATCAGAGTGGGCTATGGACCCACATGATTCCCTTAAGGATGCAAACCTCCAGGATTTGGAACAGTTCCCTGGCCACCTGGTATGAATCAGGTGGCTCCTGGGTTATCATTCCCTGGCAGCATCTGGAGGAAACCCACGAGCCTCGGGCATGAGCCTACATCCTCACCGTCTACCCTTACCCAAAGATAAAGCCACTTTCTCTCTCTGTATAGTCCTGTGCCGCACAATAGTCTGGTCACAGAGGGATCACATGTAGTGGTGGTCTCATGATCCTATAAAGATGAAAATTCTCAAAGCTAGTGACATGGTAACATCCATACAGTTGTACAAAACTTATTGTTCATGTATTTGTTGTGATACGACTATTGGCCAATTTTGTGATCAGTTGTAAAAAATTAGAGGACATGCAACCATGCACGGTGCATTATATTTGACAATGATTAAATTGCACTGTGTCATTTGCATACTTAGTGTCTATATTTCTAATCATTATTTTAGAATATATTATAACTTATTTATCAAAACAGTTAACTGGGGGGTAGAGAGCACTTGCTGTTGTTGCTAAAGTCCTGGGTTCAGTTTCCAGCTCTCATATGGCAGCTCACAAATGCCTGTAACTACAGGCCCAGGGATCCAGTGTCCTTTTCTGGCCTCTGATGTCACTACACACATGAACTGCACATACATACATACATACATACATACATCATAACACACATACCTATATATATATTAAAAAGTTAGGTGCAAATCAGGTAGAACTCAGTGGTGTTAATAAGCCCACCCATTGTAGGCTGACTTGTGTGACTATGTTAGTTTTTGCTTGTAAATCCTTTAATGGCCACCCCACCCATTCAGGACTATATGCTAGTTTTGAACAAAAAGTCTAGGGTACACAAAAGTTAAAACTAGAAAAAAAACCCTTATGCAACAAGGGTACAAAGAATATTCAGGTACAGTTTTAGAATACATTTGTGTTTAAAGCTGTCAAAGAGGCTTGAAAAGTTACAATTTAAAAAGTTTATAAGGTAAAAATGCCCTGGCAAGCTAGAGTTATTTTACTATGGAAAAATAACCTGGTGTTCGGTGATACACAGGGACATCTGGGCTTCCACACTCACCCCCAGCCTTCCGCTGACTCACCCAAGGAGACTTCAGTCACGACCCCTCCATGTACCTAAGTGCTCGGGACAGCTGTGGACTCTTGCTTTTCACAATATATTTTATTATAGCTTTTTGTTCTTAGACATGTGACTATTGTTCTTTACCACAATAGTCTTCAATCATATGTAAAATGTTACATAATTTTGTGGCCCAGCAGCAATAGGCTGAGGCTGTGCCATGCAGCCTAGATGCCCACGAAGCGGGTATGTGAGTAGGTGATGTTTCAGAACGGTTACATCACCTAACGGTACAATAGGACACATCTCTGTCACCTGACTATAGGTTTCCCTCCTAGCGGTTACCATATTCTTAGATAGTATTCATTTTTTTCACATGTTTTGATTTTTCATTTCTAAGTGGTATCTATTGACTTTTTAACTATGGAAGAGGATTACACACAAAGAGGATTACACACACACACACACACACACACACACACACACACACACACACACACCCTCCTCATTGTTCCATACAATTACATCATAAATTGCATTAAATCAATATATAGAACTTCCCTCATTAGTGCCCTGTGACTGTCAGTCCCCTATGAGCTGTTTTATACCATCAGTATTTTTCTCTTTTTGAATATTGCTCTTTGTTTTCTTGGAGTTGCTCAGTTCTCTGCTAGGTCTTGTTTTTCCCAACCTTAAACACTGTATCAGTCGCCTACGTGCAGTCTTTGTTTGTTCAAAGGCTGTAGGCACTTTCCTCAACTTCACTGCATTTTGTAACTCTGTAGCTGGAGGCCTGCAGAGTGATTTGCAGAGATCTGTAAATAGTTTGGGTTAAGGACAAGCAAATGACTTAGCATTAGACAAACATGAATGTCACTTCCATGATGCTTGGTCAGGACTCTGATGATTTTCTTCCTGTAACTTTCAAAATGACAGCAAAGGAACTTAATTTTAGTGTAGCCATGAGAACTGAGGAATTACAACAAAAGTGCCTGCATCCTTGAGGGAATTTAATAAATATAAGTTTACTCTCTCGGGGAAAAAATCCTAAGAACAAAGTCACAGAAAAGCATCCATCCCACCCAGCAGCTGTCACTTGTCACCCCGCAGCAGACAGGCTCTCCACTCACGGGAGGTCCAGGGACTGATGCTCTTTCTTAGGAACTTAGCCACAGCTACTGCAGCCTCTGAAGAAGGGAGCCTCTTGGATAGACAGAAGTTTACCCTGAACCATTCCAAGCAAAGTCAGAAGCTCATGAGGAAAATCATGGATGGATCAGTGACATAAAAACTTAGAGACATCTGAACAACAACAAAAAAACAAAAACAGACTACTCATATACAACTCAAGGACAATTGTGGACCGGGTAAATGTTTGTAACATACAACTCAGTCAAGGGTAAGGATAGATTTTCCTAAGAACCTCAATGAGTTAAAGAGACAAGTTTCAAACCTCCTAAGCTAATGCCTCCCCATGATCGACCAATTCATTCATTTATTCACACATTCAAAAATATGTTCTGAGCATTATCGGAGACTGAGGGAGTAATGTTCAAAAAGAAAAGTGGTCCCCAACCTCACAGAGGGTCTAGTCCATCGCAGGTGACATACTTAAACGTCACTCTCAAAAATATGTAACTGTCTCCTTTGGGTAGGAAAGACTGAAGAACAAAGGTGAACTGAGCAGCCAGCAGGGACCCAAATTGGAGGAGGGTGGGGCAGGATTGCCCTGGAGGGAAGAGTTGAGGAGGAGAGTGAACAGAAATTAAAGGAATGTGCGTGCTTGTGCCTGTGTGCATGTTCAAGTGCGTGCATGCGTGTGTGTGTGTGTGTGCATGTCTGTGTCTGTGTGTGTGTGTGTGCGTGTGTGTGTGTGTGTGTGTGAAAATGAGTGTAAGAAGTCCAGAAGGAATTCATAGAACACAGAGAAGTGGGAAGAAGGTTAGCATATCTGGGACTTAGTGAATGAGAAGAGTCTGGAAGTGAGCTGGGCCGTGAGGGACTCTCAGCCATTTGAAGAACTGTGGGTTTTAATAAAATAAAAAGCAGTGGATATTGTGCTAAGATCCCTAGTTGAAGAGTGGAAAAGACAGCTGGAGAAGGGTATAATTCACATTTTGGATGATGGCTTTGGCCAGGTTAGAGGTTATGATGGCTACAGAGGACTTGGCCTGAGAGGGAGGGGATGGAAAGAGTGTTCCTCAGACCTGTATAGTGTGACGGCGTTCACGGGTGGGCCTTAAGGAAGCCGCATCAAGACAGGCAAGACCCTCAAGACAAACCCAGTGACAATGGTGTTTTAGGGAGGCAGCAATCCTAGTAGGACCAGGACAAACATCACAAAGTGTGGAGAGACAGGGATGAAGCAGACACATAGAAGGGCCCAGGGCTGCAGGCAACTAGTATTCACCATGGCATCATGATGCAAGCTGAAGAAGGAAGAAGGAACACAGTCAAGGTGGAGGGCGTGAAGATGGCTGTGAGGGGGCAGCTCAGCCTGAGGCTCCTCCTGACTATTCAAGGCACCCCATCACTCTGAGGGGAGGGGCCCTACCTTGTGTTTATTTTTCTATCTTAACAAAAATAACTATTCTATCTGTGTCAAAGAGCACATGGGCTTGTGCCCTGTTGTGGACATTTGCAAATGCAACTTGGTTTTCTTCTGTGAAAGCTGGAATCTCTGTGATTGATGTTCTCCCCAGAGAGCCAGTCAGTTATGGTGAAAGTGGGTGATGCTGTGCCTAGCACTTCACCTCAGCTGCTCCCAAACCTCCTGCTTCTACACACCTTCACTCCCCTGTCCCTGAAAGCCTGGCTCTAAGACACTTCTTAGGTAACTGACAACCAGGCTTCTCCTGAGAAGTTCTTAATCCTGCTCCTCCTGCTAACTGATGGTGAGGACTCCCTTCAGGGTGATGGTCACCTTTACCTGTGTCTTCAGGGTTGGCCTGGTTGAAACTTGCCAAAAAGTTAATGGACAGTGTAGTTTCAGAGAAGGGATCCCAGAAGCCCAGATATCAGCAGCCCAGGGAAGCAGCTTTTCAGACAGACCCCAAAGACCTCTGGCCCTGTTGTCCAGGTCTGATTTTTTTTTTTAAACTTTCCTAAAGAGGAATCCAGGTCTTTTTCAAGTGACACAACTCTTGGGCATATTTCCACTTAGGTGTGGTCTGCAAGCGTTCAGATAGTGGTTGGGGGCTTTGTGTTGTAAAGGCTCCCAGAGGGTCACAGAGACCCCCATCATAATCCTGAAAGCTTTAAATAAGGGTGCATTTTGGTGAAAATTCTTGCACCTGCTAGAGCCCAGTTTCTTTGAGGCGCATGAATATATATTTCTGAACATGCTGAGAGTCTAACCTGGTTCTTGGCCTGATTGTGGTCTCAGGCTGCACACATGCCTCTCCTGCTTTCAGCTCTAGCCTCATTGGTATGAACACACACACAAGCACACACACACACACACACACACACACACACTGAAAATGAAATGAGATGCTCCCCGCTCCCACCCCAGCAGCATGCTCGGCCTCTCTCTGCCATCCTGCCCCAGATCAATACCGGGTCATTCCTCAGCTTCCAGATGAGAATCACAGCTCCCTCTGGCCACCTCCTGGTACCTGGTGACAGCAGCTTCATTTGTAAGCCACCCTCTCAGAATGTCTGTCTCAGGATTTATGGTCAGACAGTTTTGTGGGCAAATGATTCCTATATTAATGTCTGAAAAACTACACTAGAAACTTAATCCTGTCACATATTTAACCAGATGGTATGGCCCAGTAGAGAGGGCTCTCAACCTTGGCATTTAAGCCCAGATAATTCTGTGTCCTGGGCCTTGTCCTAAGCACCGAGGGAGGGTGTGTTTAGCAGCATCCTTGGCCACTACCTACAGGATGTCCATAGCACCCTTGTTTAGAATGGTCAACAGATGCTTCCAGACATTTCCTAATGTTTCTGAAGGGAGGAAGACTTGCTGTGAACGGAAAGCCACGGATCACGAATATTTAAATGAAGTTGGATGCAGGGAGGGAAATGGCTTAAAAAGTGCTTCTTGTCATTCTAATATCGAGATCTGAGTTCAGATCCCAAACACCAAGAACAAAGCCAGCCACACAAAGTGGTGTATATATTTGTGTGCCGAGGGTGGGGCAAAGAGGTAGATCCCTGGTCAGCCAGTTTCGCCAAATCAGGGAGCTCAGTGTTCAGAGAGAGACCTGTCTCAAAAATTAAAACGGAGAGTGATAGAAGGAGCCAGCTGAATGTGACCATGCAGGCGCACACTTGTGTATACGTGTGAACACACACACACACACACACATGCACACACACACACACACACACTCACGCACATACACATAGAGTTTGGGATTTCATAGACAGGCCTGTTTGCTGAAGCACTGATCTCTTTCCAGACCAGCAAGATTTTAGACACACACACACAGACACACACACAGACAGACAGACACACACACACACACACACACACACACACACAAACATGAATGAGCGTGTAGGTCATGGAAAAAAATCCAGTACCCAAACTCAGAGCCAGAAAAAGGGGAAAAGTGAATGAGATAGACTTTAACAATAAGCTTCTTTAACCCACTGTAAGTATTGTCATTTCAGCAAGTTATCAGTCTAAAATAATTTTTAGTAGAGTCATTAAAAGCCTGGGTGTACTTTTCTCTTTGGTCCAGTTATATGCCAAGTGCTCATTAGCCTCATGTGACTAGTGGCAATGTGTCTTCAGACAGAAGTACAGGGAAGGAAATGGCTTGACTGGAGGGGTCTGGCCTGGCTCACCCCTCCGTAGTCTTTAAAATATGTCCCTACCTCTTAGCAGAGCCAGGCAAGTCTGTCTTTTACTCACCAGGCTCCCAGGTTACACCATCCCAACAACCTACAGAGGAGCCACTGAACACGCTGGAAAAGTCACTCCTGCCTTCAGTATGTTACTGAAAGGAGGCATCCAGAGGGATCTCCCCTTCCCTCCCCCTCCCCACACAGCAGCCTCCAAGGAAAACTCCAAAGTCCCGTGCATCTCCAAAGACTCATCGTTGTTCTCTGTGCTTAGAAAGCCGGTTGTCACCAAGCACCGATCATCTGAAAAGGCCGTTCCATCTTTCTAAAGACAGATGTTTTCATCTGAGGTAACACTCCTGGCCAAGGAGTTGCTGCCTGGGGGAAATGCTCTGTTTGTTTTTCTGTCTAGTGCCTGGGTCCCCAGGCCACTCTGCTGGGACACAGGCTGATGTCCTGGACTACAGATTCCTATCTCTTGTTTTATTGGACTTTTAGTATCTGCCCCACCCCCACATCGACTCTCCAACCATGCTGTACGGGGTGGAGGGTGGGGGGTCTTGTTCTGGCACAAAAGTAGGTGTGAGACACTCCACCCCTGCTTCCCTGCTGGCTGTGGGGGAAGCTACTCCCAGCAGGCGGGCCTCAGACTTGACCCAGACTCTACAGAAGCCTGGGTATTGCTAACCCCGGGAGGCTCATTTCAACTTTTATAATTTTTCCTCCAGTTGCCACCTGTTTACTTATAACGACAGAGCATGAAATGTAGGGTGGAGGTGCTCACCACCTACGCACTTTAAATACCTGTGCAGTAGCTGGGCGACCTCAGATCTGATGACGCCCCCCCCGCCGGGCCGCCCCCCCCCGCCCCAGTCAATCTCACTGAAACTGAAGATACATAGGCTCATGCAGACGCTCACTGTCCAGAGTGCCTTCCCCACCTGGTACCGGGCAGGACAGCTCCCTGAATGGCCTCGCGTTTGCCAGGGAGGGAACACGCTGTGTGCCTAACAATCCGCAGGAAGTTGGACTTACCCCTCCTGGCCTGTCTGATCTTTGGGCTCAGCATGCTGCAGCCACCTGGCCAGACCCTCTGGGCCGATCATGCTGCCATTCGCTTCCCTTTTCTCTTCTTCTTGGCCAGTGGCCCTTCATGCCCAGTTCCTTCGAGCCCTGGGACCACCGGCGTCACTCCCTCGGCTCCCTTTTCTGGCTCCGTCTTGACTTGGACTACATAAATCCTGATGCATTATTTATCCATTCCAGAATTAATTTTCATCCAAGCGGACCATTAAAGCCTCAGTGATCTTTGGTGATCAATCACGGGCCAGGGCGGGGCCCGTCTGTCTATTCAGTTCGCGCACGCGGGGCTATCCATTCCTGAAGGAGGAGGCGGAGTCTTAGGCTTCGGGGCAGGCAGGTGGGCGGAGCCAGCTGCAGCCCAGTGGAGATTCCCTCTGGCTACAGGTCCCCTGGTCCTGGCTGTGTGTGCGCCAGCCAGCAGAGGCCACCAAGAGGGAGGAGGACACATAGCATCGTGGTTGGCTGATCCAGCTTATCCTACTAAGTCGAGTGCAAGGTTGTCAGGCAAGGAAGCGGGGAGACAACTCCAGGACAAGCCCAAGGGGATGGGCATCTCAGCTCCATGCCTTTCTTGGAAGGAGCTGGCATTCTGGCGTTGCTCACAACTATCAGAGTCCTGCTGAGTAAGTGTATCAACCACCTCCTTAGTAAAGTGACAGAAAACAGTGCCTGAACCGGGTCACAAAACTTTATGGAGTTGAATAACAGATCTCTGCTATGACCAGCATAATTTTAAAGGATACATACTGGGTCTTGGTCGAGCCGCACATCAACACCCTAAAAATCACTCTACAAATGCAGTCACAACAATAGCTATGAGTTATTAGGTACCTCCTTTGTTCCATTCCCTTACTATTGAGGAGGATGCTGTTATTAAGTGTTCACAGGAGGAAAACGAATGTCAAATGACTAACTAGAAGTCACTAGGTTGCCTAGTGGCCCGGCTGTCATCTGCACACAAGGCTGACTCTAAAGTCATGCTTTGTTGTTGCTGCTGCTGCTGCTCATTTCTGTTTTGTTTTGGCAGAGTCTTGCTATGTAGCCCAGGGTGACCTTGAACTCTTGATACTTCTGCCTCACTCCCTGGAGTGCTAGGTTATAGGTATGTCCTTCCATACCCTGGCTATAAAATTAAGCTCTTCTATGAAGCCAGTCTCTCAAAATATTCCTGTTGTGGCCACTGCCTGGTAATAGCTCCCACCTTGAGAGAGGTCCATGAACTTGTTGGATTGTGACCTCTTCATTCCTGCTCTGAACACCACCTCATGCGTCCTCTTGACCACTGAACCCTAGGGTTCGGTTATTTCAAGCTGTGTTATAACATCCTGCCTTGAATGTCTGCTGTCCCCGTTCCTTCATGCAGCCATCCTCAGCTTTCCTTCTTTTTTTAAAAGATTTATTTTTTTTTATGTAAGTGTTCATCTGCATGTACACCTACAGGCTAGAAGAGGGGATCATAACTCACTATAGATGGTTGTGAGCTACCATGTGGTGGCTAGGAATTGAACCCAGGACCTCTGGAAGAGCAGACAGTGATCTTAACCTCTGAGTTATCTCTCTAGCCACCCCCCCACCTCACCCTCAGATATCTATGTGCCTCTTGTCAGTGTTAATCACTTTCAGCAGCTTGAGGGGAAGGAAGGCTCCTGGAGGCAGAGAGGATTGACTATTAAGGGGCAACACTGAAGGATGAGTTAAGTCCCACATCCAGGTTAACAGGCCCGCAGAGAGCAGGCAGTCTCAGTCAGCTGTAAGCCTGTTGTTCTTCAGTCTTAGCTCACTCCTCAGATGGAGGCGTAGGTATCCCAACATGGCGTCCAAGGCCTTTCACAGTCATACCTTCTCCTCTGGCCTTGCTGCCGCCGAACTTGGCCATAATCTAGAGACGTTTCTCCTGTGGTCCTCTGTATGGGTCACACGAGGCCCCTGTGTGTTCCCTTTCATACGCAGCCCCTGCTCCCACTGCCTGTACCTCTACACAGACAGTGTCCTGCCTCTGGAAACTTCCCTGCTTCAGCTCCACAGGCCTTGTTATGCTTTTACCACATGCCTATGAAACTCTCCTGATCCTACCAGTTGGGGAAGACACTAAACACTTTCCCTGAGCCCTTACACACCTTCCTAGGAATGACCTCGCTCTCCTAGACATGAGCCCCAAACTACCTCATAAAAATCCCCATGCAGGATACTGTGCATAGAGGATGGGGAGGTGGCCTAGCGGGTAAAATGCCTATCATGCAAACACAAGGACAAGAGTCTGTATCATTCGAATCCATGCAAATCCTGGGTGAGCATGTAATTCTAGTGCTTAGAGGTAGAGATAGGGGATTCTGGAAACAAGCTAGTTAGCTAGACTAGTTGGCAAGCTCTGAGTTCAAGTGAGCCTGCTTCAGTATAGTAGTTGGAGAGTGAAGACAGCCAATGGTGACCTCTGCCATCTACACCCAGGTACATACACGTGTACCCACATACATGGGAATGCAGATACATAGATGTGCACTAAACACATACATATGCAACACATACACACATACACACACATGAAATACTATGTATGGACAGATCAAGAACACCATTGTATAGCCTACTCCTTTAAGGCCAAGTACAGCCCAGATCAGGCAAGCACGGAGCCCACCCAGGAAGGATGAGAGAATATGGAGCTGGACAAATCACATGTTGACACCAGGGTCACAGGGCAAGTCCCATGGCTGGTGACAGCATCTTGAGTAATCCGGAAACCATCTGTGAGTAATACAGCCTGACCAGTGTACCCCAGAGCCAGGCCAGCAAATGCCAGAGCCTCGGCCCAGAGCTACTCACGATTGTTTTGCTTAAGAAACCACCTCCGGGAGCTTTTCCTGTGCAGCTGCTTCCCCAGGACTTTAAGTCACTGCTCTCATTGCCTGCTCTTCTGGCCATTAGAGTCTGAGGAACAAAACCACAGGCTCTGGGCTCAGGCTCAGACTCAGGAGGCAAGTCTGAATGGCAGGAGCTGATGTGATTGGGACCATGGGGTCAATGGGTGGAGAGCAAAGTGGCTGCTCTTTCATTCTTTTTGCCCTGACTCCAGACTGTTTCTAGTCCTTCTGATGCAGAATTCACAGGCAGTAGCTGGAAGGGGCTGTATTGCCTCACTATGGAGCAGTGGACCCCAGAAGCCTCTGGATCCTTCCAGGGCTAGAGGGTGCTGGTAAGGACAAGAACAGAACTAAGGGATTTGTTGAATGTGATGACACTGAATAGCTTGTATTTGAACAAGCAGTGTTATTCTTCTAGGTGTAAGCTAAGATCTGCAAAGGACATAGCTGGTGAGCAAGCACGGCAGCCAACACTGGGAGCTGGGAGTCATCCTCCCCGCCTTTCCCCCAATCCCCAAACCCCTGCTCTGTCTCACAGTGTGGCCCTTACCCCAACCCCATCACAGCATTGTGACCCCGCTTGCTCTGCTCTGCCTCTGCCTCTGCCTCTGCCCCTGCCCCTGCCCCTGCCCCTGCCCCTGCCCCTGCCCCTGCCCCTGCCCCTGCCTCTGCCTCTGCACCTCTCGTCATTCAGCGTTTTCTAAGTGCTGCTGGGGAGCAGGCCCTGAAGGGGTGAGGTGACTGAGTGGAGCAGAACTCTCCAGAAACACCTGTTAAATGCACATTTGTTGATGGAATACTGGTCCATCAACACAGTCAGTCCAGAGCCAGGGCGTTTCCGTACTGTGGCTCTCTCCCTTGGCTGCACCCTACAGACTTTGCAGAAGAGTCCCTGTATACCTCACTACTGCTCTTCTTAACCAGCACGGGATGCACAGCCATCCTAGACTTGCAAAATTGTGACTTCTATGCAGCCAGGAGAAAGAACCACTGCCCCACATGCCTGGGGCAAGGCTACCAAGGGGACCTTTACCTGCTGCTGTCCTGAGGGAGAGGACTTCTTATGGAGAGATACATGTGTCAATCATATATCCAGCTAGGTAGAACCCCACCCTCTAATGAGAAAGAAATTCCTTGTATATAGAGCCACTGGTGCTGTTGCATAATCTGTGCAGCACACAGAAGTACCCAGTAGAGGGCGTGGGGTTGCGGTTCGGCTGGACCAGCAAGCATCAAGGGTAGCAGCTAGGAGGAGGAACTTTTCTCTAATTTTCACAAAGATACCAGATGGACAGTGGATCCCTGCTTCCCTTTTCCAGAAGCTTCTTGGCTTGAGATAGAAGCATGCCATGCAAAGGCCAATGTGGAAGAGATGCTGACCTGGTTCTCCACCGTCTGTCCCCAGAACCTCAGTTTCCTGTCAGGCTTCTTAGAGTACCCTCTGTTCCCTGCTGTGAGGAGGCTGTTGCTACCTCCTTAGCCTGTCACTTGGCCAGGCCATCACTTCTGTCTCTCCAGCTGCCTATCCATCCAGTGGGGTCCCAGCCAGCTAGCTGGTATTAATCTATGAGGAAGCTGATGGTCAAATTTTTAGTAAGCTTGCAAAGCCAATAGTTTAAGATGGACACCATCAGGAATTGAACAATATAAACCTGTAATTGAGTAAATTGTGTTACAAAACTTATCACTTCCTAATCTATTTGAGTCATCTGTATGGAAATACTATATTTTCCTATTGCCATGTGAAGGGGGTGGGTCCGATGCTAAGGTTCTGTTCTCTAGTTGGTTCTTGATTTGTCAGAAAAGAAAGCTGGGGCCAATTGTTGGGTGGAAAGTACAGGTAGGACTTCCAAGTCTCAGGAGGAAAAGGAAATGCAAAGAAGGAAAAGAGGATCTTTCTGGCATGCTTTGGAGGAAGAACGCAGCAACCCTGTGAGGTCCTGGAGGGAGCAGGGGCCTGTGGCCTCCACTACAGGCAGGTAGTCACAGATGTTTGGTAGGGTCTAGGTGGGGGAAGCCACTGAAATTTAGGGCAGGTGGAGAGATGGAGATAATAAATTGGTACGGTCTTACTTTTCCAGGCGGGAGACAGTAACGCCCAACAATTGTGCCAAGAAGGCAAATTGTAAAAGAACAAACTATGTCTGTGTCTTTTATCCACAGAGCCAAGGGAAGCTGGGAGGGGTGTAGTGTGGTCACCACTCAGAGCTAAAAAATGGTATCGCAAAAGGGATGCTGGGTGGGGGCTGGTAGAGTGACTGATCCTGGAGCAAAAGCGGTAGCATAAAACTATCCCCAATAGCCATGTGGATCTCATCAGTTCAGTGCTATTATTTGAGGAGTATTCACAGCATGGAGATTAGGCAACACTAATCCAGAGCCTAGGAATCGCCTCTCATTTCACGTCCTTCTGATCCATGCCAGAGGCCCCTAGGGACCTGCTATAAGGTAGGGGGGCATACTCTTCCTGCCCAAATGGGTACACCTCTGCCCCCTTCTCTACCACACTTACTGTGTGATCCAAGCAGTGTGGAGCCCCTGCTCTGAGTGGAGAATGCCAGGTCTCTACCTGAATCAGTCCTCTCTTTCCTCTGGATGGGATCTGTGTCCACCTGAATGGATGCTCTGTATTTTCAAGTGCATTTCCATTTTCTGGTCAACTAGGATTAGGACACCCTAGAAGGTGGTAAGGGCCATGCAGTCTGAATCCCGCACAGCCACATGGACTGAGCTCCCACTGCTAGCCTGTTGCCAAGCTCTCACTGCTAGTTCAGAAACACCCCACATGGATTTGAAAAGCAGAAGTTAATGTCCATCATGAGGGTCACTGTGTGGCTGGCCCTCTTTGTTAACACAGTTGACTTTCCATTGGATCTATGGTTTCATCAGTCCTTTGCCTGTGAGAGTTGGAAACATCCTCCAGTGTCAGCTCCTTGTTCATCAATGAGTAGGGTGGATCACCCATCCCTGA
The DNA here is from genome assembly GCF_004785775.1 of Grammomys surdaster. Lineage (NCBI taxonomy): Eukaryota > Metazoa > Chordata > Mammalia > Rodentia > Muridae > Grammomys > Grammomys surdaster. The sequence continues at coordinate 3,507,873 of NW_021620620.1, forward strand.
GGCTCCAGGGACCTGGGATGTATGAGTGAGTGAGTGAGTGTGTGTGTGTGTATGTGTGTGTGTGTGTGTGAGAGAGAGAGAGGGGGGGGGGCTGGAAATAGACTGTGAACTCTTCCCGACTCTCTTCTGTAATTTAAATACCAACTTCACACAAAACATCAGCCTAGACTAATGCACTTTGCCAAGTCCAACATGGTCTTAGTAGGGACAGTAAGACATGATTCCTGCCCCTGGGACAGGGCTAGCAGGTGTGGGCCTGTTGATGGCTGCTGTGGCTGTAAGGCTTGTTTATGTAATAATGTACATATTTTACATTTCTCCTTCAAGGAATGCCCACCCTATTAACACTAATGACTCCATGATAATCAGAGACAGCACGAGTCTGGAAGGCAAAGGTATGGCTAATGTCTCAGCAAGATGGTAAAGCTGGGACCTTTAAGACAGTCTGTAAGGCTATGGAAAAGGACTCTAAAATTATGCGTTTGAAAATACATAATTTCTGAAAAAAAGTAAGGATGCAATATGAACTGTATGAGGGGCTTCACAAATCTAAGGGAACAAAAGCAGCTGCACCATGAGCCAGCCTGTCAGAAAGACACCAAGGAAGGAGATGAAGAGACTTAGGGAGTGGTGGTCGCAGGAGATCCCACCCCAGCTAAATTTTTTGTTTATGCTTACAAAGGCAGATTCCTGAGTTCAGGATCATCCTGGGACAGGGCAAGGTTAGGCCCAGGTATGGTAGAAATGATAATTTTAGGATGTGGTTCTACCCAGCTAGTTATCATCTGTGCTTAGCAAAGGTAGACAGATCTCTGAATGCTTTTGCAATATTAAAAGAAAAATGTGTGCTTGCTGTCTCCTAAAATGTAAGGGGCCGAGGTCACAGAATGATAGGATACTTAAAAGGAAACCTGGAGTAAATGACTAGATTAATAGGTAAAATAAAAGACTGGGCTTATGATCTTTAAGAGATGAATTTATCCAGAGAATGGGAATGAGCAGAAGATAGATAGATAGATAGATAGATAGATAGATAGATAGATAGATAGATAGATAGATGATAGATAGATAGATGATAGATAGATAGATGATAGATAGATAGATAGATAGATAGATGATAGATAGATAGATAGACAGATAGAGCGAGCTGTATGGAGATCTGCAGAGAGAACAGAACTTGGAGAAAGCAATCTGGAAAGCTGTCTCGAGCAGAATATAGGTTGTCAGGTTGGACCCACGATTTGACTTCAAGTTGCTTGTTTTGCTCTTCCCAGACACTCCTTCCTCAGAACCCCTCTCCAAGCTGAGGCTGGTTCTTGGCAGCACTCTTTCTATATTTTTAAATTGAGAAACTGTGTGGGATTCGTCAAAGGTGAACTTTTGTGCTACTTTGGTGGTTGTGCTTTGATGGTACTATGGATCCATCCTCCATCTCTGTCACCACCGAGAGGGTGGGAGCTGCAGGAGCCTACTCCAGTGGGGCAGGCCTTTCTCCATGACTCTCTCTGACCACAATCCTGTCATCATTGATCTTTTAATTAGTGTTGTCTGTGTGTTGCAGCTCATGGTGCACACTGTCATCCATAGCCAGGCCCCCCGGAAGGATTCAGTCTTAGATTCCCACTTTCCATGGAGTGGTCTATTTAGTGTCTTGTTATCCAGGTCAGGATAATGATACAGAATCTAAAATCAGACATTGAAAATCCACTCAGATATACCAGACCAGGTCAAGAGCGAGAAGCCCAGAGCAGGAAGGCTTCCTTACAAAGCCCCCAAGTTACACTGGTTGATATTTATTGTCAACTTGGAGTTACCTAGGAGACGTACCTCTGGACATGCCTGTGGTTTTGTTTCCAGAGAGGATAAACTAAGGGGGGAGGATGGAATCTTAGTATGGGCTAAACTATCTCATGAACTGGGACCCCAGACTGAATAAGAAGGGAAAAGGGAGGACACAGGTGTGTGTTAGCTTTTATCTCTCTGTGTTACGTGATCTGCTCAGATGCAAGCAGGCTGCCTCTTGCCATCATGGTTTCTCTGCCTTCCATAAGTTGCCTTTCTTTAGGTCCTTTGTCCCAGCAATGAGAAGTTGTAACTGATACAACTTGATCTGTGTCCTGGTGACACCTGTATCCTTATTCCCCAGGAGAGGAGCTTAGGTACACCAATCTGATTGAGACACAATAGCTTGTCACATGTCAACTACATCTTCACAGCAGCATCTCTGCCTGCTGGGAGCTCTAGGGAGCTGGGCCACTGGGTAGATCTGGCTTTGGACACAGGAAGTCAGACCTGTGTTCCACAGCCTTGTGTTGTCATTATGAGGTCTTCCTCAAGAACGACATGACTTTAGCTGTTACTACTCTCCATGGTCATTGGCTGGGAACATCCCAAGGAGAGAAAAGCACAAAGTTGACTGGAAACCTGAGTGTGGTCATTTGGATGAGAATGGCCTTCATAGGCTCATGTGTTTGAATATTGATCCTCAACTGGTTGAACAATTTGGGAAAGATTAGGAGATACAACTTTGTTGGAAGAGTTTGTGTTACTATTGGGTGGTCAGGGCAGGGCTTAGAGGTTTCAAAATCCAGTGTCATTCCCAGATAGCTCTCTCTGTCTCCTACTTGTGGATAAAGATGTCAGCTCTCACCTACTGCTCAGCACCATGCCTGCCTGCCTGCTGCCATGCTTCCAACCATGATGGTCATCGACTCACTGTCTGAAACTGTAAGTCCCCAATGACTCTTCCATATTCTCTTGGTCATGCTTTCTCTTTACAGCAGCAGAAAGGTAACTAAGACTCTGAGGCTCACCCCAAGAGAGCAAATAGATAACGGCAGTTAGTTCATCCTACTCCTGCCCCCAGGAAACAAATTCTTTCTTGAAGGATGCTCTGGGTAGAGCTCACACGTGTCACTTTTAAACTTCTGTAAATGTCAAGTTCAATACTTGATATTGCTCCATCTAAGAGTCTTTGTTTAAACTGGACAAGTACCTGCGACTCTGTTGTACTGAGTGACTTTCAGATTAAAAATAAATTCATTCAGCTGTAAATTTGGTGAGTTTTTCAGTGAGTTTCTCAGAGAAGTTTCTGTCAGTGCATGTGTGGGTCTGGGCCCCTAAGGGAGGTGGGAAGGGAGTGGCTGGTCCTGTAGGATACTTATGGCCCACACTACTAGTCAGGCAGAGTCCTCATCTTCTGTCAGTCTGGGACTGAAAGGAAAGAGGGACACATGGTTTCTCTATCAGATCAAAGTGTTCCTGGTCATGGGACAAGGATTCAGCAAGAGTCCTCCTATGCTATGGTAGCTATGGTCACTCCTGAAGCAGAGCGTGGCAGAGAGAAGGAGGGTTGTCACTATGGGCTGCCTGGAAGCTAAGAGTAGCCCTTGATCTCATAGGGGTCCAGTGAGGGTCTGAAGTGACTTCTCCTCCTTGAAAACAAGGTCAAAGGTTATGTTTGAGAAAACAAAGATTGACTGTTCTGGTCAGTTTTTCATGGTTGCTTAGCAAGCATGGTCCCTGGTACAAACACCTGCCTGCTGAGGAGAGGCAGTGCCGGAGCAGAGGGCAAGAGTGGACTGTCCCAGTGTCCCCCCTCTGCATCCACTCCTCTCCCACAGCCCCATTTCTTCCTACTCACATCTTCTAAGAGGAAGCCTCTCACCTTGATACCTCTGTCTGCTTCCACTCGTTCCCTTGCCTTTGGCATTTTTTTTCTTTTCAAGACAGGGTTTCTCTGTGTAGCCCTGGCTGTCCAGGAACTCACTCAGTAGACCAGGCTGGCAACAAACTCAGAAATCCGCCTGCCTCTGCCTCCCAAGTGCTGGGATTAAAGGCGTGCGCCACCACTGCCCGGCCTTTGGCATTTTAAGTCCATCCCTTGCTGATTCCTTTCTCAAGACCACAGATATCTCAGTCTTTAGCTCTCTGGGTTAGAGCTTGGTTGTTCTGGACAATATCCAGTCCATCCATGAAACTCCCCATATCCCTCTTTGTCTGACATGGCTATGTGACTCTGGCCCAACTAACCTGAACAGAGTCAAATTTATAGCCTGCAGCAGGGACAATGCTCTGCAGTGACAGCAGCACCCTGCAGTGTGGGGAGACGTCCTGCAGCAGGGTCATGAGCATGTCAGTCCTCTACAACCCCTGCCAACTTCTGACCAATTTCCAAGCCTGCTTCAAGTCCTAAAGTCTTGTAAACTTCCAATACATTCCCTCTTCTGCCTTAGCTGCTTTGGTTGCCTTCTCATTAGAACCCGAAGCCTACGTACATCTTTCCCCTCAGTCCAAGCTCGCCTGTTCCTCATCTCTCTGACCTTGTTATCTTCAGAAACCAACACAGACACACAGTCTCCCCTTGTCCGTTCTCAAACTGAAGTCATTTCCTTCCCTATTTTCCTGGTTGTGCCACAGGCTATCTTCCCAGACCTGGCCTCTCCAGCTCTTCATTTTGTTTCCTCATGAGACTTTTGTTGGTCAGGACTGACAGGGATTCCATTCACCAAAGGGATGCCTCCAGGGGAGGTCCTCCTACCAAGTGACTTTCCTCACAGTCTGTATTTTATCTCGATCTTTTTTTGAAACCCAACTGTGGGTTGGCTCTCTGCCTCTGTCTCTGCCAGAATCTACTTTCCACAAATTGCTTTCCTTCAGCTGGTTTCTGGGGACTATCACGGTCCCTGGCCGTCAGCTGGTATTCTCCAAGGCATGGTCTGTAATCTCTGTGGTCACTGACATGTGACTAAATGGTTTTCTTGCAGGTCATTGATGAGCAGCCACATAACAAATCCTCTGAGCACCCATTTTGATAACAAAACAGGAAGCAGAGACTTGTAGCTTGGTAACCTCATAGCTTCAGCTTTCACTCAGGCCTAGCATGGTATCTTCATAGCTTCATTCAAGCCCAGCACTGGTCTGCATGGTTTTCCACCATTGCCCCATCTGCTCTCGTTTCCTGGATCACTAGAGGAGCAAAAGAGGCAACTTCAGCCAAGCAGAAGTGTCATTTTTGCTGGTCCTTAGAACCAAACTGGTCTCATGGAGACCTGTCCATGGGGTGTGGTCTTGACCACAGAAGGACATTAGGTGGAGAGTTGAGAAGAGACTTGAATATAAGGAAGTCATTCAGAGGAGAGTCTCGGCAGAGGCTGTAACCGTAACAGACCACCAAGAAGAATGTGAAAGATAAAAAGAAATCAAGAATGGACTCTGAGAGTCCCCACACCTACAGACCACCAGAGGAGGGGGTGGGGAGTTAGCTAAGTGTCCTAACAGCATAGACAGAGAAGCAGGAGAACCCAGACAGGAGACACAACAAGGAGCGCTTTCCTGTGCGGCTCACTGTGTGATGTGCCGAGGAAAGGCCGGGGAGGGATAAGACAGTGTGCAGACCATCTGGCCTGCGATGCTGTGTATGACCCAAAAAGTAGACTCCCTGTACGAGAGAAAGAGGCCAGAATTTAGCCATTACCTGTAAATTCCAATCCTGGCAACGTTATGAACTTTCTACCCCTTAGACAGTCTCATGGAAAAACCAAGACAAGACACAAAGACTTCCAACTAAAAACATCGAATAGAGTATACAAAATGAGTATTTAAAAATAAACAGTGGAGGTGAGTTGGCTGGGGGGTGGGGGTGGGGGAGGAGGTTAGCATGTAAGATGAAACTATGATCTCCATGCAGGAAGTGTCATTTTCCACAACGAGTATATGCCAATTAACAAAGAAAGAGTAAATGAACGGATAGCTGGGAAGTGAAGTGACAGAGGAATTTCATTTAGGAAGGAACATCTTCTCCCTTACATCAGCAACAACAATTACAACAGAAGCCTGCAAAAGCTGGCAAGGCAGCATGTTAGAACTATAAAAATTAATGAGACACCATTGGCAGTTCTTCGCTACCGGGAGACGAAGGGTCAGTTAACTTACAGAAAGTAGCCCCTGATAAGTCTGCCACACCCTAGTGGTAGGCCACACCTCCCAGAATATGTGGGCAGCAAAAACTGGCCTTGATGGAAAGGGAAACACAAAATTGGGTGACAAAGGCCTATGTGGTGGGTATGGGAGAGTTAGGGGATTGAGGGTGAGGAAATGGGATCAAAACTTGTATGAAATCCTCTAAGAACTAATTATATAGAATAAAAACTAACCTAAGCTTGCATAAATTGTGGGAAATCCTTAATTAGAACCCTGGATCAGGAGATCAGGAGGCACAGGTGGGTGACACTTGGCCCACCCAACTTCAAGGCCTGTTCTAGTTCTCTAGGTCAGAGAAAAGCTCCCAGAAACCTTATGTGGCAGCATCCTCGCTGCAGGGAGTGATGACTCTGCTGGAACCTTGTCCTGATCTCACTAACCCAGGACTCTCTCATGCTCAGCAGGGAGCAGGACTTCCCCTCAAAAATTCTCAGAGGCACATGTTTTGGTTATTGGAGCTTGAGGCAGTAGATAATATATGTAAACCCGTGGTGTTTTTGCCTCGTAACCAAAATGCCCAGTAGAAACAACTTAAGGGCTAAAGGTTTATTTCAGCTCTTGGTTTCAGAGTGGTTTCAGTCTGTTCTGGAGAAGGCATGGCTGTGGGAACTCAAGACAGTGATGTTTACATAAAGGCAACCCATAAGCAGAGTCCACAGATAGAAACCAGGGTATAATTTCAAATCAACCTACTCCCACTTCCCAGACTCTACCCCCAGGAGATGATGGCCTTCAAGAAAGGGCTGTAAGCTGGGGAACAAACACTCAAAACAAGTCTGCAGAGAGTACCTCAGATACAAACTGTGACAACGTTCGAGGAAGCCCCAAGATGTCACCTCCCTGGTCTTCAGATTCTTCTCTGCATAAGGTCTGGAGCAGAGTGGTCAGCTGTGGAGCAGAGTGTGGGAGGAGCATACCAAGACACCACAGAGACTAGGAGAATTTCCTTGCAGTGTTTAAAATCTCTGTTCAATCAGCAATTAGCCTTTGAACAAGTGGTATAAACAACAACGGCCACACGTGATGAGAAATACGCCTCAAAGTAGTTCAGAAAAGCCACAAGCCCAGTGAAGAGGAGCAGTGAGGGGTATCCACATATCCCAGAAAGGGAAGGAAAGTCCCAAAATGGTCACAGGGAGATGGTGATTATGGCCCAGCACAGGCGGCATCTTGCTGTGGGTATGGATGGCGACACCAGACTTTGTCAGAATGTCTGTGGGGAGAGGAAGGCTATATGGTGTGTTCGTCAGACTCTGTCCACCACCTCAGTAACAGGTTCAGTATCCCTCTCTCTGTCACTGGCCTCCCAGACAGGCAAGATGACTCCACTCAGGATATAGGGATGGTGAGCAAGAGAGTGGGAGTGGTTTAGGCACGATGTGATCAGAGCCCCATCTAAAGCAAGATGGGGCAATGGGCATATAGTTTATGGTACAGCACTCTGAAGCATGTCCAGGCCATGGGGTTCCAGGGTGCCTTAGGGACAGATAGCCTGTAAGTTGAATGTCAGCAGACCATCCATGCCTCCTTAAAATTAGGCTCAGGGCAGAAATACCAGTTCCATGTATGTGTATGTGTATGTGTATGTGTATGTGTATGTGTATGTGTATGTGTATGAGTATGTGTATGTGTATGTGTATGTATATGTATGTATATGCACGTGTGTATGAAATTAAACAACTCATTTTTTATTTATTTGCACTGGTATTCTGCCTGCATGTATGTCTGCTTGTTGGATTCCCTGGAACTGGAGTTATAGATAGTTGTGAGCTGCCCATCTGGGCGTTGGGAATTGAATCTTGGTCTTCTGGAAGAGCAGCCAATGTTCTAACTGCTGAGCCATTTCTCCAGCCCCTATATTGTTATTTTATTAAATTTTAAATGAAAAGTGGAGAAAGATTTATTCAACATGTTCATACTAAGAAAAGGAGAAAATAAAGAGGTCTAGCGAGCCCGCCAATCTCCATTTTTGTAGATGCTGACACGTGGTTCAAATTTCAAGAGCCAACTTCATTTTTAAAAGAACAAAAGCTTTTGGGCCTGGGGTGGCTCTTGCAAACTATGTCTCAGTGATCTGAAGCAGGGACTTCCAGCTAGGTGACATAGTCTGATCACCTCTGGGGACTGTCTGAATCCTGTTTGGTTCCTGGCAATGAGGTTGATATGCCCTTTCTTCACTCAGCCATCTTTGGATGGATGTTCCGATGACCTTCAGGGTGGGGCTGTTACTCTTCCATCCAGCAAGGGACGCAGAGACCTGGGGTGTTGCATGGCAGAAGGAGGACTGGCCAACAGCAGCTTTGAGTGGGTGTATTTGTATGCCCAGGACTCCTACTGGATCCCTTAGGAAAAGATATTGTATCATAATAATTATGAATTAAGTGAATAAGTGCAGCATCTCAGGCCAGGTCTCTGGGGTCCAAGTCTGGCTTCACCTCTCTCCTTCCATAGGCATTGGAAGGAAGAGGGTGTCCTGGATGCTTTAGAAATGTGGGCCACAAACCAAGCTCCTGTTAACAGGTTAACAGTCAGTCACTGCCACAGTGTCCACAGGCACACAGCCCTGACGAGAAAGCCAGCACAGCAAGTCCCTGGGACTCAGCAGCTCTCACACCACTCAGAGGAAGTCAAAGTGATCACAAAATGCCACTTCTTGAAACTATTAGTGGTTAGGGTGGCTTTTCTTTCTCTGTGTGAAACAAGATTTTTTTTCACTGTTGGGCCACGTGAGCAGCTTGCAGTTACTCATCATGAGTCAGTACTGACATCCAACACCCTCTGGGACACTGTTGAGCATAGCTCTACCCTGTCCATGCTCCTGTTCCCTCTTTAAGATGGGGATCTGAAGACCGTCTAGCAGGGTTGTGAGGATCAACTGAAAGGAGTCTTGCCCATCCTTTCTCAGGCAATGAATGCCCTAAGAAGAATGACTCGAGATGAGTCTTTATACTTGATCTCTAGCATGGCTGTCCTTGGAAGCTCCTGAATGACAGGAAGCAGGGAAGGGGAGCCCTTTGCCTTTCAAAGACTCCTGAGTCTTTAAACACTTTTTTAAATTTTTGTTTATTCGTGTGTGTGTGTGTGTGTGTGTTGCACAAATTCCATGCATGCATGGGAGGTGGAGGGCAGAAGACAAGTTTGTGGAGTTGGTTCTCACTATCCATCTTTATTTGGGTTTTGGGGACCTAAATTCAGGTCATCAGAATGGTGTGGCCTGGCATCCAAGTCTCTGCTAATGCAGTGATTCTGGGAGAGTGGGGTCAAGTTGCTAGATGAGCCAACTAGGTGACTAGTTGAGGGGTGGGGCTGGAGATCAATTTAACCATCACGATGAGTGTCTGATCTGGTCAGTTATACCTATGATGTGAGTATAGAGTCCTTCGATGAAAGTTCCTTCAGGGAGCATTCAGGTTGGCTCTGGGTACCTGGCATATCCAGAGGATGTGTGCCAGCTCCTACCTCCACCCCTCAGCCCTGCCTCTATTGTCTCAATGATTAGGCTGTCCAGGGATGTACCTGTTACAATAGATCAATGCATTCTTGAATTTCGTGAGTCATCCCAATGAGTTATTGAAGCTGAGAGGGGTGGAGGGAAACCTTGAATAAGGAGCTGAGAGGACAGAAGCTTAGGTGGCCTAGGCACCTTGTGATGGGCACTGGGAGTCAGGGCAGTTCTGTGAGTCTGAGTCTAGGCTACAGTCCCATAGGCGATGTGCTCCCGCTGGATAGTTCAGCACAAGAATTGAACTGGATTGTTGGATACCAGAGAATCTGAGAATGCAAGACAGGTGTCCAAAGACAGCTGTCATCTTTCAAACAAGCCAGCTCTTGAAGATGGGGCCAGTGACCACAGCAGGGTTTGGAGTATGCAGATGCTATGTGTGGATCAGGAACTCAGGACTGTGGAGAGCTGGGTGCAGAGGAACAGTGACGGCTTCTGCCATAGCAGCCTGATCCTCTTAACAAAAGTTTAATTCTGCATTTCCGTGTCCTCTGATATGCCAAAGGGCACCGATAACTTCGGATTTAATCATCGTAAGCACAAGCATGAGCTGTGGGCCGAGCTGGGTGCTGTTGTTCCTGTCTACGGTGTGAATGGCTGAGGGGGTACTTGGGGCATCCTTCAGGCTACCAGCTTCATTGATTAGCAAGACGTAATGCTGGACATGAGGTTGGCTCAGCCTGGAAGAAGGAAGAAGGGACCTCTTGTCCTTCATAAAAGGCCCTGTTTGGACTTGGGGTGCTGGTCCTGCATGTAAATTACTGGGAGACTCAGCCTTAAGGAAAGGATAGACAGTGTACTCTGACACAGAGGAAAGGAGAAGTGGCTGCAGCTGAACTTTGGTTCTTCTCTCTTCCTTGCAATGGGTAAGCAGATTGCTATAGAGCATCCTGGGACAGCAGATCCTCATTATCCCTGGGCACAGGACACTCCTGCTTTCCAGAGACATACGGTATAGCCAGGAGCACATCGTGCCTGCTTGGTTGTGTCTGCCCTTAACAAATGCCACATTTGTTTAAAAAGCACATGCCACACAGTAGGAATCACTATCCCTTATCACACGTGTAACAAACTCTCGTTACTTCAATATTAGAGAGGGAAACGAGGCCCAAAGAGTGTGTATGCTATATGAAAAGTCAGGGCTAGGAGGTGACTACACTGGCATCTCAGACCCAGCCTGCCAGTTTGAGCAATGCTAGGAGGCCCCTGACTGTCTCCATCAGGAGGACAAGGCCTTCAGCCCCACAATGCTGACCTAGCTCTATGAGGAATTTCTTACTTAAGGTATCCCCTCTCCCAAAGGATTCAACGTTTATGGCTGGTCTTCCTGAGGCTATAGAGCTCTCCCCTTCTTGCTCAACACAGGACAATCATAAGCCCATCTAGCACCAGAGCTACAAATGGTCAGTTGAGTCTACCCTGTGCCTGTGTTTCCATCCCTGACCACCGTGCCAAGGCCCCTGCTATATCCATCTCAGTCCACTCCCAAGGCCCAGGCTTCTAAGAGCCTGCAGGCTCAGTGAGCAGCAGGTACTGCTGAAAAACGGGTACAGCGTCGGATGCAACGCACAGGGCTTCAGCTGGCTGCCCAGCTCAGACGGCAACCATTCACTTGCATTCCTACTCTAAGAGGAGAAACACACTTTCTCAGAGTCCTCTGGAGATGGAAGCAGCTATTTCTGCCTCCCAGCATGGGAGTTTGGAGTGCTCGGCACTCCCCTCTGCTGCCTGAATTCTTTCTATAACCTTGCAACAACTGGCAGAAGGTGTGCCAGGCTCTGGATGAGTCCTCTGGTTCTGAGTCTCCACTGTTCCACTCTATTTTTTTTTTAAAGCTGCAAAAGCACTTAGGAGGCAGTCAGGACTCGGGGCATAGCTTAGCTCTCAAAGTGCTTGGCTTAAAACTATGTGGACCTGGGTTTTATTCCCAGAATTCATGTAAAAAGCTGGACATGGTGGTGTGTGTGAGAGGTGGAGACAGACAGGTCCTTGGGGCTCGCTGGTCATGCAAGTTAAGTTACTTGGAATATGAGAGACCTTGCCTCACAAAAATGGGTGGCTTTAGAGGACAGACACTGGAGGTTATTCTGTACATAGAGCAACACACACGTACGCGCAAACACACTCACATACATACACTATAGCTCTCAGTTAGAGATTAACAATGGTGTTTTATTGTCAGAAAGGAACTCCTATGAATATTCAGGGCTTGCCCTGACCCCTGTAAGCTTATTAGATACTCTATTCTCACCATAGTGCTGTACAGGATGGTCCAGCACGGCATCCTCTTTCCCCCTACATGGGCAGCATAAGGTGAAGGAGCAGGCGTTAGTGAGCTGACTGGATGGGGCGATGCAGAGGGCGGAGAGCAGAAGCCTTGGCTAGCTGTGGTTTTCATCTCTCCACCCACCACAGGGGTGTTGTTTCCCCAGCTGTTCCCGAGGGCAGGAACAAGGATGACCACAGGAAGCTGGCTCTCTGAAAAAGCTGCTGACTCAGCCCCCTGGCTCCCTGGAGGGCAATTTGCCTGGCATCGTATCTGTCTAGACATTTGCTGAGGGTTCTGCCAGCATTGTTCCTTGGGCACAGGCTCCTCGTAGCTCTTCAGAGCTGAGACAAACAAGGGTACTGATCCCAGTTCCCTTCAAACTCATAGGATGCAGCTGCAAGTCCCAGTGCCTCAGAAGGTGGCTGCTGGAGACAGGGGTCTTATAGCAGTGGCTAAGTTACATAAGGTCATAGGGTGGCTCTAGTCCAATTTAGAGCCACCATATGGTGGCTTTATAAGAGGTGTCCTTATAAGAGGAGCATGTAAGAACACAGCCATAGATGGAGGGATGATCACAAGAAACATGAGAAGAGGCAACCTGAAGCTACAGAGGGCTGCTGCAGAAGAAAACAAGCCTGCCTACACCTTCATCGGCTAGCTTCTGCAACTGTGAAGAAGGGCGTTTCTTCTTAAGCTGGCAAGGCACACCACTCTACCTCTCATAGCCCACTTTGTGAGCAACGGACTTCCAGGCTCAGGAAAGACTTCCCAGGGTGGGCTTCCGGGGCTGCCTTGAGACAAGGTACTTCACTCACTCCTGGACCCCTCTCTCTGCCCACTGTTTTCTCTATCTTTTGCACCAGACCAGGGTACCCTGAGCCGTTCCATGTGTCTGGAGCTTCCGGTTCACACAGTGTCCTACACTGGATAAGGGAAAGATTCCTGGGTTGGATAGGTTGTAGTTTCGGCAAAGCATAATTGTTTATGGCTGTGCCTTTAGCTAGCTCTGGCTTCAGTTGTGGTTATGAGTTCCCTGTTGAATGAGATGACTGCTGGCTTCCAGTTTCAGGCTCCTTCTGAGCAGTGTAAATAGATTCTGTATACTGGGGGGGGGTGCTAGGAAGTCACCCTTCTACTGAAGCGGTCCATCTACTGAAGGTGGTCCAGGCTTCTCCAGAGTCTCTGCAAGGGGGCTGATGGTACAGAAATGGTCTCCCCCATCCTCCGGTGGTGGCCTCCATTCTTCTGGTCATTCTTCAGCCACAGTCCTGCTTCCCAGCTCATCTCCCCAGTATACCACATCTCCCTTGGCCCTTGTTTAAGATGTATTTTGGGGGGACCCACATTTACACCATTTCATTGCTTCCTGTCTGGGTTTTGTTTCCTCACATGCAAAGTGGAAAGATTGCTATCTCAGGGCCAAGTTCACCCGATGAACTGAATTTGACACAGGATATGATGACTCTGCGGCTCTTATCATTTTTAGTTTGGTCGAAGCATAAGAAGTAGAAATGAAGGGAAAGGGGGAAAATCTACCTTCTGACTCATCTCTTACCAAGTGAGCCTCTGGAACTGAGCAGGTGATGACAGTGGTTTTCTCTCCCCACTCCCCACATAGCCCCAGAACTTGCCAGTGGCTTTCTATAGAGGGCTACCAGGGGCTGGGGAGGCAGTTAAGTTACCAAGCTGTGGTGCCTAACTTTGATTTCCAGCACTAGTGTTAGAAAAAAAAAAGCCCTAATATGGTGGCATGAGCTTGATAGAGACAATAGGATTCCAGAACTGACCAGAGAGCCAGTTTAGCCACTGAATACCAGGTCCCAGAGAGAGACCTTATTTCAAAAAACAAACCTGGAACTATTCCCAAGGAATGACAGGTGAGGTTGACACCCCTCCGTCTCCACCCCTATCCTAGCCAATTCACCTAAACAGCATAAAATAGCAGCTGGGGTCCATCTCCTGCCCTTGTTCTGCTTTCTGTGTGTCACTATAAGGTGTCTCTAACCTAGGCATGCCTGTGTGCATGTGTGCATAAGTGCGTGTGTGTGTGTGTGTGTGTGTGTATGTGCACATGAATGAGAGAGCATGCATGTATGTGTGTGTGTGTACATGTGTGTGTTTGCTTACCATCACTATGAAGGATGCTGACTTCTGCAGGATGATCTTACATCACTTAAACTAACCGGTCCACGGCCCAGCCGGAAGCCCCAGATGCCTCAGTAGCTCCTTGGTCCCATACAGTTCAGTGCTCTGCAGTGTTTTTATCCCCAACCTTTTTATTCTTATTCAGGGCCTCAGCAAGGTCACCTGACCAGCATTAGTCTTCATGAATGAACCCTATGCTGTTCATTCATTCATTCATTCATTCATTCATTAAATCACACATTCACTCAACAGTAATTAAATGCTCGTGTGTATCAGGTACAACTTCGGTGATCAATCATTATGCCAACAGCCCTAACCAACTGTTCCTCTTCCCTTCCTTATTCAAAGTGATGTTTGCATGAGTACCTATGGGGTAGCAACAAAGCTAGAGGATGGAGCCTTCATCCTAAGAGGAGAGCAGACTCCCAGGGAAAGCCAAAACAAAGAGATAGGAGGCAAGACTCCCAGCTACAACTGGGACATGCAACTCTAAAGCTAAACAAAACCGACGGACATAACTGACTTTGAATTCCAGGATATTACCAAGTGCATGAAAACCATCATAAAATGGTTTTAGGGGGCCGGAGATGGCTCAGCAGTTAAAAGTACTGTCTGCTCTTCCAGAGGACCTGGGTTCAATTCCCAAGACCTACATGACAGTTCAAAACTGTCTGTAACTCCTGTTCCTGGGAGTATGCTACCCTCATACAGACATACAAGCAGTCAAAACCCAATGTACATAAAAATAAAAAATAATTAAAAAAGAAAATACTATTAATTGAAATAACTGCTGATCTTTTGAGAAAGATCAATAGAAGTCTGTGGTTTTCTTACTTAGAACTGCTCCTTTGCCTATGGCCTCCAGCTCAGTTCTTAGAGAGGTTGTACCAGGATGGAGCCATTACAGAGAGCAGGAATGGTTTACTCAGTTTTGAGGGTCAGCAGCAGCCACACACATCAGGCAGCCTCTGTTGTCTTGGCAGCAGGGAATTAAAAAGATCACCACTCCTGCATGGGGTGTATGTTTGTGATAAGACTATGTGCACCTACCGTGGATTCCACAGAGGGCCCCAGTTCCCAGATGTTCTTGCCAGAATTCAGCCTGACCATGTTGTTGACATGAGAGCTAGGTAGGGTCCTCTCTCCATTGAGAGAATTCTCTGCCCTCCCACAGATCTGTGACAGAAGAGTCAGCTACTGCTGATTAGTAAACAACACACATGTGGTCTCCAGCTGGTAGCCCTGTTTTATAAAGCACTGGAGGCTTTTGGACAGGGATTGTAAGTGGCAGATGTTGGGCCACTGGGAGTGAGGTTTGAGTGCCACAGAGTAGCTCTGCTTTTGACCCAGGCTCTCTAATTTCTGATCTTTCAAGACAGAACAAGCTGAGTTCCTCCCACCATGGACAGAGCCCCAGCTTCCTTGATTTCTGTGGTGAAATGGTGAAGTGGATACACCCTCCTCTCTTAAGTTGCTTCTTGTCAGGTATTTGGGAAAAGCCACACTTTTAAGTCATTGTGGTTTTAAAAAACACCAAAGAGATATATAAAGCCAAAGGGAGACAGGGCTGTACACAGTCAGGAATTCTGAGTTCCTCATGGTTTGGATCTCACAAATGAAGACTTAAAAAAGAAAATTCCCACCAGCATACTCAGACAGCTAAAAAAAAAAAGTAGCAAACCACAGGGAGATGTGAGAGTGATGGAGTAACAGAATTTCAGGAAGATGGAAACTGAGAACAGAAATTCTTGACTTGGAAGACCAATGACTTAAATGAAAATCCCCGGGGAAGCACAAGAGCGTGTGTGTCTGGTGGAGCACGGGAACATGTGTAGAGGAGCACAGGAGCATGTGTGGAGGAGCACAAGAGCATGTGTGGGAGAGCACAGGAGCATGTGTGGGGAGCACAGGAGCATGTGTGGGGAGCA